>NC_029781.3:79753587-79755212 GCF_000817695.3 Arachis duranensis | reverse complement strand
TCTATGTCAACTCCAACTGAATAACAGAGGTGATAAATGAGATGAGGGAAGGCTAACCTTGCCAAGGTAGAGGACTTGTCCGCCACCTTATAAAGTTCTTGGGATATCACCTCATGAACTTCTATTTCTTCTCCAATCATGATGCTATGAATCATGATGGCCCGGTCTATAGTAACTTCGGACTGGTTGCTAGTGGGAATGATTGAGCGTTGGATAAACTCCAACCATCCTCTAGCCACAGGCTTGAGGTCGTGCCTTCTCAATTGAACCAGCTTTCCTCTTGAATCTCTCTTCCATTGGGCGCCCTCTTCACAAATGTCTATGAGGACTTGGTCCAACCTTTGATCAAAGTTGACCCTTCTAGTGTAAGGGTGTTCATCTCCTTGCATCATGGGCAAGTTGAATGCCAACCTTACATTTTCCGGACTAAAATCCAAGTATTTCCCCCGAACTATGGTAAGCCAATTCTTTGGATCCAGGTTCACACTTTGATCATGGTTCTTGGTGATCCATGCATTGGCATAGAACTCTTGAACCATTAAGATTCTGACTTGTTGAATGGGGTTTTTTGAAGGATGGATGTGAGTGGTGAAGAGAAAGATGGGATTTGATAGGTGAAGGGTTTTTGGGGAAGAGGTGATGAGGTGATTGGTGAATGGGTAAAGAAGAGAGAGAGAGTGGTGGGGTAGGTGGGGATCCTGTGGGGTCCACAGATCCTGAGGTGTCAAGGAAAAGTCATCCCTGCACCAAGTGGCGAGCAAAATTGCTCTTTGTGCCAATTCTGGCGTTAAACGCCGGGCTGGTGCCCATTTCTGGCGTTTAACGCCAAGTTCTTGCCCTTTTCTGGCGTTTAACGCCAGTCTGGTGCCCCTTTCTGGCGTTAAACGCCCAGAATGGTGCCAGACTGGGCGTTAAACGCCCTTCTGCTAGCCTTACTGGCGTTTAAACGCCAGCAAGTTCTCCTCCAGGGTGTGCTGTTTTTCTTTCTATTTTTCTTTCTGTTTTTCCTTTTTCAATTGGTTTTGTGACTTCCCATGATCATCAACCTACAGAAAACATAAAATAACAAAGGGAAATAGATAAAATATAACATTGGGTTGCCTCCCAACAAGCGCTTCTTTAATGTCAGTAGCTTGACAGTGGGCTCTCATGGAGCCTCACAGATGCTCAGAGCAATGTTGGAACCTCCCAACACCAAACTTAGAGTTTGAATGTGGGGGTTTAATACCAAACTTAGAAGTTGGTTGTGGCCTCCCAACACCAAACTTAGAGTTTGACTGTGGGGGCTCTGTTTGGCTCTGTTTTGAGAGAAGCTCTTCATGCTTTCTCTCCATGGTGACAGAGGGATATCCTTGAGCTTTAAACACAAAGGATTCTTCATTCACTTGAATGATCAATTCTCCTCTATCAACATCAATCACAGCCTTTGCTGTGGCTAGGAAGGGTCTGCGAAGGATGATGGATTCATCCATGCACTTCCCAGTCTCTAGGACTATGAAATCAGCAGGGATGTAATGGTCTTCAACTTTCACCAGAACATCCTCTACAAGTCCACAAGCTTGTTTTCTTGAATTGTCTGCCATCTCTAGTGAGATTTTTGCAGCTTGTACCTCAAAGATCCCTAG
>NC_029781.3:79735854-79749987 GCF_000817695.3 Arachis duranensis | reverse complement strand
CTGTCACGGCACGGCTATCCAGCTGTCGGTTCTCGATCATGTCGGAATAGAATCCATTGATTCTTTTGCGTCTGTCACTAATGCCCCACAACCGCGAGTTTGAAGCACGTCACAGTCATTCAATCATTGAATCCTACTCAGAATACCACAGACAAGGTTAGACCTTCCGGATTCTCTTGAATGCCGCCATCAGTTCTAGCCTATACCACGAAGACACTGATCTCATGGAATGGCTGGCTCGATTGTCAGGCGAGCGCTCGGTTGTCAGGCGATCAACCATGCATCGTGTATCAAGAATCCAAGAGATATTCACCCAATCTAAGGTAGAACGGAGGTGGTTGTCAGTCACACGTTCATAGGTGAAAATGATGATGAGTGTCACGGATCATCACATTCATCAAGTTGAAGAACAAGTGATATCTTAGAACAAGAACAAGCGGAATTGAATAGAAGAACAATAGTAATTGCATTAATACTCGAGATACAGCAGAGCTCCACACCTTAATCTATGGTATGTAGAAACTCCACCGTTGAAAATACATAAGAACAAAAGTGATCATTGGTTTCGGCCCCAGAGAGGGAACCAGAAGAACCAAGATCTGATCTAAGAACTAGATGTCCAAAAGATCAGAAGATACAATAGTAAAAGGTCCTATATATAGAGAACTAGTAGCCTAGGGTGTACAGAGATGAGTAAATGACATAAAAATCCACTTCCGGGCCCACTTGGTGTGTGCTTGGGCTGAGCAATGAAGCATTTTCGTGCAGAGACTTCTCTTGGAGTTAAACGCCAGCTTTTATGACAGTTTGGGCGTTTAACTCCCATCCTCGTGCCAGTTCCGCGTTTAACGCTGGGAATTCTGATGGTGACTTTGAAAATATACTAAAAACTAACTAGATCATACTAAAAACATACTAAAAACAATGCCAAAAAGCGTATAAATTATCCGCTCATCATTAACGTTTAGTAAAATAAATTACAGCTGCATAAGAAAAGGAGTAGGATGTATTTAGCATTGGATTTCGTCACCGGAGATTGGAATAATAGACGAGTAGATGTTAACGAGAGATTTCAATTACGGTGACTTATGATACACCAATAGCATCTTTACTGAAATTGGGAACAATTATTCATGTCTTCTTTTTAGACTTAATAAGATAAACAAATTTTTTAATTATGTATTTTTTATTTCTCTCATTGTGTATCACTTTTTCGTTATCCTATTAATAACTTACTTATAATTTTGAATAAAACTTAAAATCATCAGTGTTATTTACCTCTTTTTTTTCAAATTTTTATGATGAGCTTGTAACACCCTACCACACAGAGCTTTACGCTTAAGCCATAAAACAAAAGTGGTGTGGTATTATGACCTCAACAATATGATGTAAACATATAATAGCAGAAAGATTATAATATACTAGGAGCCTTGAAGAATAGATGAAATAAAAATCGCGAAATAAAAGCACAACGCTCAATAAATGAGTTAACTTGCATGCTAAGAAAACTATAACTATCAAACATAAGATAATAAAAGTAGGAATAGAGTGCCAAAGGTACAAAATAACAAGCTCCTAATTCAGCCCACGAAGTCAAGGCTGGTCGAAGAATATTTACACACACACACACACACACACACACACACACACACATATATATATATATCCAAATACCCCAAATGTACATAAAAAAAATCATGTCTCTCCATAAACCTCTAATAGGATCAAAAGGAACAAGTATGCGGAAAGAAAGCTAAGTACATATATATATATCACTATACAACAAAATAACCCGATAACCACTTTGCTTCAGAAATCCAGATGCCTAACGAGGTGCCTCTCAACCTGCATCTGAAAAATAACAACATAGTATGGGGTGAGAACGAGAGGTTCTTAATATGGTAAAGGTGCCACACACATAAGACATAAGGTCATGGGAATGTCAAAGGCAATCCTAGAACGCCGATACTCAGATTATAGAGCTTAAAGTATTAAACAGAAGCCATAAAAGGTGGTTTTCTAAGAGTATCTATGCCTAACTTAACTTAATCTTAAATCTAAGTCCCATACTGCCATTTCTCCATACTTCCATCTCCGTCAGCATTTCATAGACAAATAAACAAATAAAGGCAAGCACAAGAAGGTGACAAATACTACAAGTAACAAATATACATTTAACATGAAAAGTACACCTAGGCACACCCAGTTAATACACAAACAAGTAATTCAAGTAGTATGCACATGATGCATGTCTGTCCTACGGCTGATGAGTCTCATTTGTCGGTTATCAAGCCAACCCGACAAGTCCGGTTTGCTAAACCATTAGACCGTCCCTCGACGCGCATCCCCATGAGTCTATGCATAGCTTTTACTCATATATATATATCAAATCACTTAATGGGGGTACCATTCCCAGGAATTTATAAGTGCTCGGTCACCCTTACGTCATAGGGTCAACAGAGTATCGAGTTTTCAACCTGGTACACATGGTGGCAAGCCATGATACTTTACCCAGAGAATCTCGTACCTTAGATCACTTAATTATTCAAGCCAAGTATCATACATGATCATTCATTTGATTCAAACCAAGTATCATACATGATCATCCGTAATATTTCATAATTAATTCATCATTTTTTCAGCTTTACTTCACCTCCAAGTTATCCCTATTTCCTAGCTTCATCTGGTTATCAGGTTTAATACTACTAGTTATACTTAAAGGAATGAAAATAGAGATTTAGAAGTTTGAAATAGGGTTTAAAACTTAAAAATCATGTTTGCTGGAACATGAGCCACGCGTACACGTCGCTCACGCGTGAGCGTGGGAGTGTGAAACTGCAGCTCGCGCTCATCCCCTTGTCATGCGTGCGCGTAGATGAATACTTTATGTCATGCATGCGCGTGGGTCATGCGTATGCATGGACATGCTTGTTAGTTCCTTACGCGTACGCATAGGACCAGTCGCGTACGCATCACCAAAAATCCAAGCCACGCGTACACGTGGACGTACGTTCTTTGAAAAAAATCAGATTCAGTAGCAAAGCTGCAGAATTGTAAATAAAAAACAGTTTTTAGGTATAAACTTCCAACACCCATAACTTCTTTGATTTAAAATATTTTTCACCCGTTCTTCGAATGGCATAAACTTCACGAACCCAATTTTCACTTCAAAACAAGTTGGAAGTAAATTGAGGGTCCGAAAGCCAAGTTATGTCTCGCCAAAGTTCGGCCAAACTAACTTATGCAAAAATTCCCAAACCTCAATTTTCATTCGAAAAATCCGTTCCTTTCACCACTAAACCTACATTCTTCAATACAATATACTCCATTTCTCATCATTTTAACAATCAGCACAATAAACCTACCTCAAATTAACAATAACGCACTTACAATATTCAAATCCATCAACCAAAACCAACCAAAAAACATAGTTTACAAATCCTAGACCTATAACACAATATAGCCTTCCTTATCCTCCCAACAACCACCATCATAAACATACCTCAAATCAATACTTCTCCAAATCATCAATTAATCAACCAGCACCAAGCGAAACATGTTTTCTCATAAGATACTAACAATAATTATATACACATGCATTCCAACCTATCCTATGGTCATCTAGCCTAAGTTTTCACAGAACATTATATATTAAATGCAAGAAACCTAAACCATACCTTGACCGATTTCCACGTAGCGACCAAAGCAATTCACCCAACACAAACATAGCCTCAAGCTCAATCAAAATACTAATGCCCAGCCTCCACCAAAATTCCAACGTCCACAATTTCAAGCTCTAATTATTTATTTACACCCTAATACACATTCATAACACATAGATATCCAATTTAATACCCAAAGCTCATATTCAGTGAAATTAAAATAGAATTATGGTATCCTCACCTTATCCAAGCTTTGCATAAACAAGAGTGAACATTTTTCTAAAGCTAATTGGATCCTAAAACATCAAAGAGCAAAGAAATTCAATACCTCCACTTAATTTAATGAAAATTGGGGAAGAAGAGGTCAAGAGTGAATAAGCGGGTTACCTATGAAATTGTTCCGGTAGAAATGTAGAGTTTGATGCGGTGGTCGCGTGACCACAAACGATACGGCGATCGGAGCTCGGACGAAGGAGTTACAGCGTTTTGAAATCATCGTAAAGGTTTCGGGGAATTTTTCTTTCTTTTATCCCCTGTTATTGCCTTCAGCACATTCTGAAAGTGGAAGAAAGAAGAGCCCGTGGCTCATTTAAATGTTGGGCTGGTTGGGCCTATGGGCCCGGTTCGGGCTCGGTTCAACCGATTTGGCCTATTCGGTCCAATCTTGGACTATTTTCTTCGAAATTAGTGTCAAAATTCTCATTTCGATGAGCTGTATCCTAATTTAATATAATATTCGCATTTATAGTTTTCCTTATTAAAAACTAATTTATTGACTAATTATTTACTAATTTAACAGGGTTTACAAAGCTCATCTTTATTAAAGTAAAAAAATAAACTATATAATATATATTTCACAACTATAAAAACAAAATTACTGGAAATTTAGATAATAATGATCCATTCACTAATCATGCTAATTATTCAGTTTCTAGTTTGGGTGGGCAAATTATTCCCCATTAGGCCATTCCATCCCAGCTACCTCCTCGTCGGAAGACTCATTGAGAATCCAGGTCCATTCACACCAACTTATTCGTATTGACACATTTGACTCCTTCAAATAATCGTATTGCATGCTAAGTCTATTGGCACTTGCTATTCTGCCACAAAACCTAGTCCTATCACAAACTGAATGTTTAATTACTATTAAACTCTGAGTTTTCATAAAAAGCACATAAAGAGTGCTAAAAAAGATTCATCCCACAAAAAGGTGTATAAAAAATCACGTAACAGAATTTTTTTATCAATCATTTGTTCCCTTGGACATTTTGTACCAAAGTTCACCGCATCCAACATGGATATCTAACCATCAAGCCGACAACAAAATCTATATCAAATTCTGTAGCTTTACATGAATTATTAGCGAAGGAGGGAGAGAGAGAAAGGTTAAAAGTTAAAAAGACAAAAAGAGAATTAGCTAGGCTAGGCTTTTACTCCCTACTCAGTCTCTAAGCTGCACCGTAAAATCAATCAGCATAAAATAGGGAATGCAACTTTGGTTGGGATGGTTAGAGTAGAGAAACTAATATAGAGCATAGAGGGAGGCTAAAGGTTGGGATTCCAAGATACACAAGACAAGACCTACCTCTGTGGTCGTAAACACTATATACTACTAATATTTACATTAGAAACATAACCTAATATCACATACATGACACCAGGTATAAAGTTGTTGTAATGAGATACATGGAATCAAGGGCACACATTTCAAAGTGAAATCTTCAAAAATTAACTCCTGCTTATGTAATTCGCATCACTGTACATTTATCTTTGGCTTTTCCATCTGCTTTGTGTGTTGTAGATCTAGAAGATGATGAATGCCTCCCTGTGTTTCTTGCCGCCTGTTAATAACATTTAATAGAAAGTTTGCAAAAGCTTCCATTTTTAAATTTCAATTATATAGAGCTGGTCATTAAACCAATGCATGTTCCTATTAACCATCCGGACATTTGTCATCGATTTAAGATCTCCATTGAAATTCAAAATGATCAATCAACCCAATTTCACGTATGAGATACGAAGGCAATAGATATCAGGGATGTTGACAAACCCCAATTTGACGGTTTGTTTTGTAGTGAATTTAGAGCATCCTGATAACCTTTTACCACATTTAGCCTATGAATTAGCATGGTTTTGTTATCTCTCCCATATTTGTGCTTAAGTGTAAAAACATGCTTTTTAAGCCTTATCTTGATGAATTCTAATTTCTCTTTGATTCCACAAGATGCCTTGATGTGTTTACTAGTAATCTCAGGTTGAAATAGGCTAGACATGGATCAAAGGAAGCAAGGAAGGAAGCATGCAAGTGGAGAGAAGCACTAAAAGCCAAAGAGCTGATCCAGGCCGTGCACGCGTACGCGCACAAGGCGCTCGCGCGCACATTGCGAAACAGGCCAAGGACGCGCACGCGTACCGTGCGCGCACGCGCTGATGATGGCACATGACTTCATTTATTTAACACGTGCCTGGCGATTTTGGAGAGTTTTCAGCAACCAACTTTGGCGCCAAAATGCACATAAAAGCCAAGGATTGAAGGGGATTCTAACACATGTCCATACACACACACACACACACTAGGATTAGTTTTAGTTTAGTTTTCTAGAGAGAGAAGCTCTCACTTCTCTCTAGAATTAGAATTAGGATTAGGTTTAGGTTAATCTCTCTTCTTAGATCTAGGTTTAATTCATGCTTTGATTCAATTTTCCCTTGTCAATTCTCAATCTTCTCATTATCTAATTCCTTTGTTGATTGATAATTAGAAGTTGCTAATTGATTTGAATGCCTCTAAAGCTAGTCTTCCCTTGGGAAATGATTAGGACTTGAGGAATCAAATTGGTTCATCCTCTTGACTTTCCTTTATTTGGCAAGGGTTAACTAAGTGGGAGCAATGAATAATTCTCATCACAATTGAATAAGATAACTAGGATAGGACTTCTAGTCCTCATATCTTGCCAAGAGCTTTTTATAGTTGTTAGTTTACTTTCATTTCCATTTACTTTCATGCCTCTTATCAAAAACCCCAAAATAACTCACAACCAATAACAAGACACTTTATTGTAATCCTAGGGAGACGACCCGAGGTCCAATACTTCGGTTTATAAATTTTAGGGGTTTGTACTAGTGACAAACAACTTTTTGTACGAAAGGATTATTGTTTGGTTTAGAAACTATACTTTACAACGAGAATTTATCTGAGAAATTCTAAACCGTCAAAAAATCCATTCGTCAAAATGGCGCCGTTGCCGGGGATTTGCAATGGTGTTGTGTTATTGGTTGTTGTATATATGTGAATAGTGTAAATATCTTGCTTTTTGCTTCATTTGCTAGTGTAGAATTTTATTTTCCCTTTCCACCATGAATTCTCACTTTGGCTATGAGTTTAGTTCCAATTGTGTTGTAGGTAATGAGAGCTTCAATGAGGAGGTGTATCAAGGATGGAGCAATCAAAGGTGGGAGGAGCCATATGCATATGATCAAGCCTCATGGCAACAACCTCCACCAATGCACTACGAAGAAGAGCCATCCTATGATGCATACCAATCCAATGGCGATGGTGAACCACCTTGTGATTTTCAAGAACCACCATCATATGCCTATGAATCTCATCCTCAACATGAACCTCAACCATACTCACAAGCCTTTCCACATCAAGCACCTTCCTATGATCCATATCCACCATATGACCAATCATTCATGCCATATTCTTATGACCATTATGAGCGAGAACCCTTAGAACCACCACAACCCTATCAAGATTACCACAAAGAACCATCTCAATACACACCATCTCCACAACCTTACCAAGAAGAACCACCTTCCTATTATGAACCCTCGCTCCAAAATGATGATCCTTCCCACCCACCACAAGCACCAATAAACAACTCTCTCACTATGTTACTTCAAGGACAAGAAGCCATGAAGCGGGATACACTTGAGTTTGTGACCAACTTGACCAAGGTAGTGTCCACCTTAGCCTACCGATGTTTGAAAACTCAAGGTACTCCCATGATCCCATGTGAAAAGTCGAAAGAAGAACAAAGCATGAAGGAGAAATTGGAAGATTCGGTGGGGGATGGAGGATATCATTTTGTGTTGGAACAATTGGAGGAGCCAATGATCATTGAAGAAAAGGGAGAAGTGGTTGAAGATCTAGGTGATGTTGAAAGTCCATGGGAATGTAGCATCATGGAGCACTTTTCCAAGAAGCTTGATATTGATGTTGAAGAGGGTGCGCAACCTCCAAGGCATGCCATCATTGAAGACTTGGAAGAAGCTTATCAAGACATGGATTTAATCGTGGATGAATTCCTATCTACAATCGAATCTTCTCCCATTGGACACAAAGTTGAAGCTATAGAAGAGTGTGTACAACCTTCCACGGAGAACGAAAATGACATGGTATATATTAAAATTGAAGAATATGAAGAGGTTGATCAAGAGATGAATTCATTCATCGATGAATTCCTATCAAAAGTTGAATCACCTCCCATTAAACAAAATGTCAACACCAAGCCATGCGGAAAAAGAGAAAAGGTTGAACTTGAAGAAGCTTGTGAAGAGGTGGAAACAACCAAAGATGCACACAAAGAGGTAGATCTTTACAAAATATCCGCTCATCATGAGCACAAAGAGGTAGATCTTGCATCGTCTAAGTGTGGGGAAATCTTCCTTCCCAAGCTACCATCAAACGCAACATTTAAGTGGGTAAAATCTCTATCTCTAAGCTTTAATTTCTCACTTGAATATGGTTTGATTGAAAATGATGGTCAACTTAGAACTCTTTGTGGAATTAAAAGTAAGAATGAGTTGTGTAGTGGTTGGAAAGTAGGTGTTAAGCTCATTAAGGTCAAGGCCTCAAGATATAGGGATGATGTTGGGACAAGGATTACCTTGTGTGGATCTAGGAGGAAGCATTGGTGGAGTAAAGAGAATTCCATGTATCCACCACATTTATGTCAACTACCCATCCGACAAAATCATGGAGCTCAACTAACGGATGGATGCGAAAATAAGATATGGGATCCCGGTTCGATATGTGAAGACCAAATATGGGGACTCGTATTTTGGGTAGAACTCTGCCCAAGCTTAATAAAGATGGTTGGAAATTTTGTCAACCAATTGAGGAGCATGGATCCTTGGAGATTCAAGGATGAGTACAAACATAAGCCACCATAACAAAGAGCTTCTCAAAGGTCCAACTTAAGGACATAAACTAAAAGTGCTAGGTGGGAGACACCCCACCATGGTAAACTCTTTCCAATCTTTTACATTTACTTAATAAGTGATTTGAGTTACCATTGTAGGTAGAAGTTTCATACAAATTTGTTTGTACAATTTAATTGTTAGCTTAGTCATATACATGTTGTGTCTAGTAGTAGATGAATAATATCAAAATTACATTTTTTGTGAATTGTATGATGGTTGAGTGAATAAGAGTTGTGAACACTAAGGGGAGCACCCAGCAATTTGTTTCTGAAAAAAAAAAGAAAAAAGAAGAAGAGGGGGGTGGACGCGAGCGCACCATGCACGCGCACGCGTCCCTGTGAAGATGCACCACGAGCCACACTCCCGAGAGTTGGGCCATCCTTGGGCGAATATTATGCCTTGAGCCCAACTCGATCCACGCGGACGCGCACAACGTGCGTGCGCACCGTTTTTAAGAACATGGACATTCGCGCGGACGCGCGCGTGCCGCATCCGCGCCAATTTGCTGCTGCAGGTTTTTGAGCCAAACTCCAGAGAGTTAAGCCGGCTCTGAGCTAGCTTTAGGCCCCAGGCCCAACTCAACTCACGCGAGCGCGCACATTGCGCCAACGCGCCAATTCATACCTTAACAATGTACGCGGACGCATACATGCCGCGTGCGCGCCCATCCGATTGCGCGACATCCAGGCCATTCTCTAGAGAGTTAGGCCTGGATTGGGCCAACTCTATGCCTCTAGCCCAACCACATGCACGCGTGCGCGCGCTGTACGCGCACGCGTCCCTTCTTATTCCGCTCATCCACGCGTAAGCGCAACTTACGCGCACGCGTAGGCCCCAAGTTTTCTTAATAGACGCGGACGCGCAAAGTGCGCGCACGCGTCGATTCAAAATTTGGCATAACCCTAATGCGCGACGCATCCTGCGCAGTCGCGCACACCACCTAACCTCCATCTTCTTCTTCCTCCTCTCTCGCCCCCAACCGGCGTCATAGTAGCAGCGTCGGCCGCCGCCTCTAGCCAACCGCGAAACACTCTCAACCCCACTCATTCTCTCCTTCCTCCACTCACCTCTCTCTCTTTCTCCCCCTCTGTTTCCCCAACCACCACCATCAGCCCATCACCGCCACCGCCGCACTCTCACCACTGCCGGCCGACCACCGCGCCAACAGTCCCACCGCCCACGCCGGTGCAAGCCCGGTTCTGCTGCCCCACTCCCCATTCCTCTTCCACATTCCGTTTCTCTACTCCCAGGTTTCGGCTCCGTTTCTGTATTTTCTTTTTCTGTTTTTCCTTTTAGTGTTCATGTATGTTAGTTAGTATATTGCATGTTAGTTAGGTTGAATTCAAATTTTGTATGCTAGGATAGATAGAAATAATTGCGGTTAGGTAGTTAGGGCTGGATAGAGGATTCTAGGCCTGATAAGTGCTCCGTTTGTGCTTAAATTGCTGTGTGCTTATTTGGATGCTGTTTGTTGATTTTGGACTGATTTTGTGCATCTCATGTTGCCTGAATGATACTCCACTGTTGAGATTTTTGATGCTTTGCCTATTTGATGTTGTTTTCTATGCTTCTTGTGCTGATTTGCTATCCGGGAACGTCCTGTTTTAAGCCGGAATGCTGCCCGATTTTCAAGGAAATTGGTTTCATTTTGATCTTTATTTCAAACTTGGGCAGCTTTCTTTTCCTTTGACTTCCCGGATTTGCATACTCATGGTGAACATGAACCACAACCTTTCCTTTCATTGTGCATAAATATCATCATATTGCTAATCCATTTTCTTTAACCTACTAATTTCTTTAACCACCTAACTTCTGCTTACTCTTAACAATTCTTTCAATATTATGATGATATTTTTGCATTTTGAATATGAGTTGTTACTTTTTATGAAACTTGCTTTCTTGGTTTATTTGTTCACTTTTGCACATTCATTGCAATATCATGACTGTTTTTGTCATTTGTCTCCTGAACATGCTTTCTTTGCTACTTGCTAAATGCTTTATACATTCTATTTCATCTTTCAGGATGTCAGACAAAGGCAAAGCCATAGCCACTACCTCCAAAAAGCGAAAACACTCTACCCCCTCCATTCTTTCCACATATAAAAATTATGCCAAGAACCCTCTTCCACCTATAAGAATTATGCCAAGAACCCCTTAAATGATGTGGACAAAGAAAATCAGCAGTTACCTTCCACCAATCCGGACAAATTCCCTAATCTCTACTGTGAGCTCCGGTTTTCTAAATATCGGACTACAAAGCTCAACATTGAGAAGAAGCTACTTCTCCCGATGGATGTGAGACGTTCTATTTCCGGTCGGATCATTGATTTGGGTATTGACTTTGTTGACCGGGATTTGGGGGATATCAATGTTTCCTGGGTGAAGGAATTTTACTGCAACTTCTTCCGTCCCACATTAGATTCGGTTCAGGTAAGGGGTAGGGAGATTCTGATCACTGAGACTGCCATTGAGGAGGCACTACAGTGCAGGCATGTCCCTGATGAGTTATGTGCCCATCAGCAGGCTGAGTTAGCCATACACAGCATGACCTTTGATTATGAGGCGCTCAGGACTGTTATTGGGTTACCAGAGGCTACTTGGGTTATGGATGCCAACAATACCAAGCCGAAGGGGATGTTGTTTACTCATCTGACTAGAGAGGCCAGGACTTGGCAGATGATCTTTGCTTGCTATGTCCTTCCCACCACCCATTTTTCTGAGATTCCTATGGAGATGCTTCTACTGATTGGGTGTGTTATGGAGGGGAAGGAGGTCTCCTTCCCTAGACTGATCAGACAGTGTATGTGGCGGGCGCATATTCGTGGCCTACTTCCATTTCCTACATTGGTCACGAGTATGGCGGCCCTAGCTGAGGTTCCTTGGTTGGATGATGATGTGCGACCGCCACCCCCTGATGCTGATGACAGGGAGGTTACCATTCCCTGGGGTGGTTGGGTGCACGAGAGGCCACTTGCTAGACGCCGGTCTCGGGCCAGAGCTGTTGTAGGGACACCTTCACCTTCAGCCCCTACAGCTGCCCCATCATCCTCTACAGCTGCAGCTCCTTCATCGTCCACTGATCCACCAGCAGCACCTGAGCCTACATATCTCCTAGTCCAACGTCTTTTCCGGTTCCTAGAGCGTGAGAAGCACCATATCAGACGCCGTTTGGATCGGATAGACCAGATGTTTGTGGCCCAGGGCCTTGAGCTAACCCCCTCTTCCCGACTCTCCGGCCTCCGATGAGCAGGATCAGCAGGAGGAGGTTGCAGAGGCGCCGATTCAGCAGCATTCCCCTGCCACTACAGAGCCACTAGAGATTCATGAGGAGCCGGTCCCACAGTCAGAGCCTGAGCCTATCGTTGTACCTCCCACTGATCCTCCGGTTTAGCATCGAGGACGATGCTTGATTTTAAGTGTGGGGAGGGCACCGGTAGCATTATTTGGGAACCGGTGAACTTTTCACTTTTCGGCCTAGTTATTTTATTTTGCACATTTTGTATATATTTGGATGCACTTCTAGTTTGCTTTAGATACTTTTATTGCTTATTTTGGATTTTAGTTATTTTGATGCTTTTGGATATTTTTTTTAGATATTGTGGATGCTAGATTTCGTACTTTTAGTTAGATTCCTCTTTATACATTTTTGTTTATCTTTACTTTTAGTTGTAGTTGTGATTAGAAATCATATTTTGGATTGCAAATATTTAGTCACCCTTTTGCATAAGAAATTGGTTTTAAGTGAAAAAAAAAAGGGAAAGGGTGAACTAAGAAAATTTTTGAATTTTTCAATCACAACAATGCTTAGTCAAACATTGAAATTTTCCAAGAAGCTTAAATATAGGGCATCAACCCAATTGATTGAAAGAAAATTTTTGGTAAAACTCGCTTGAATTTCATACTTTGTGAAGCATGTATTGAATTGAGAACACAAGCTTGTGAGACTTGAGCCTATTGATGTGGTTACACTTTATAGCCACTTATTTTCCATTCCTGTGTGAAATTGCTCTCTTTTTATGATTGTAATTCTTGATTTGCTTGATTCTATATGTCCATTTATTTCTTGTATTTATGCATTTATGTGATTGAGGCCATTACTTCATTAGCCCACTTACCCAAATAGCCAACCTTTTACTCTCCATTGTTAGCCAATTTTGAGCCTATGCTTAACCAACTTATTCTCAATTTAGCTCATTACAAGCCTAAGGCGGAAAACCAATGAAAAGTCCTTGTTTGGATCTTTGATTAGCCTAGGCTAGTGAGAGTGCTTATTATTCAAAGTTGGTGAGGTTTGGGAACATTGGAGGGGATAGAAGGGGTAGTACACTTTCATGTTTAGGAATTGGGTACATACTCATGTATTAATCAAATGAATGGACCTTATGCATTGTTACTCTTGTATATAGTTTGACAAAAGAAAAAGAAATGAAAAAAAAAATGAAGAAAAAATGATGATGAAAAGGAAAAGAAAAGAAAAAGAAGAAAAAGAAAGAAAATAATAAAAAGGGGACAAATTACCCCAAAGTGAAGTCAATAAAAAGGGATCAATGCATAGGTGTTATGAATCAAATAGGAAATGCATGAATATGTAAGAGAAAGTGAAGAATGGGTAGTTAGAATAGTTCGAGTTTGTATAGGTCATTATATAGTTAGGTGGGAAAGTCTATGCTAATCAAAGATTCAATCTTAGCCCACTTAACCATAAATGATCCTATCTTGACCCTAACCCCATTACAACCTAAATGAAAGACCTCATGATGAATGTATGCATGCATTGAATAAATGTTGATTGTTAGAAGAAAATCAAATTTTGGAAAGCTTGATTAGAAGAGAATTGAGTGAATTGACCCTTAAACACTTGAGGAAGGGAATTGAGTGAATTAACCCTTAAACACTTGAGTGAATAGAGCGGATACACATCCGGTGAGGGTTCAAAAGTTCAATCACATGTGTTCACCCATATTATCTATATTCTTGCAAGTTTAAATTCTTTTGATAATTCAATACAATTGTGGTTGGAATTAATTCCTATTACCTAGCCCTTGTGCTTACACATACTCTCTTGGCAAGTTGATATGTTTGAATTAAGCATTTGCATTTATTTTAGGTAGTTGCATTTAGATAGGATTCATATAGTTTAGTTGCATTCAATAAATGTCATAACCTTTAGTTCCCTCTTATTTTAGCATGAGGACATGCTAAGGCTTAAGTGTGGGGAGGTTGACAAACCCCAATTTGACGGTTTGTTTTGTATTGAATTTAGAGT
>NC_029781.3:79713567-79735748 GCF_000817695.3 Arachis duranensis | reverse complement strand
TCTATCTTTATTTTGATGAATTCTAATTTCTCTTTGATTCCATAAGATGCCTTGATGTGTTTGCTAGTAATCTCAGGTTGAAATAGGCTAGGCATGGATCAAGGGAAGCAAGGAAGGAAGCATACAAGTGGAGAGAAGCACAAAAAAGCCAAAGAATTGATCCAGGCCGTGCACGCGTACGCGCACAAGGCGCTCGCGCGCACATTGCGAAACAGGCCAAGGACGCGCACGCGTACCGTGCGCGCATGCGCCGATGATGGCATATGACTTCATTTATTTAACACGTGCCTGGCGATTTTGGAGAGTTTTCAGCAACCAACTTTGGCGCCAAAATGCACATAAAAGCCAAGGATTGAAGGGGATTCTAACACATGTCCATACACACACACACACACACTAGGATTAGTTTTAGTTTAGTTCTCTAGAGAGAAAAGCTCTCACTTCTCTCTAGAATTAGAATTAGGATTAGGTTTAGGTTAATTTCTGCTTAGATCTAGGTTTAATTCATGCTTTTGGTTGGGTTTTAGAGTAGATTTTGTCCCTCTTGGCCTAGGTAGAGTAACTAGTGACTCTTGAGTTCTCTAATTCCTTTGTTGATTGATAATTAGAAGTTGCTAATTGATTTGAATGCCTCTAAAGCTAGTCTTCCCTTGGGAAATGATTAGGACTTGAGGAATCAAATTGGTTCATCCACTTGACTTTCCTTTATTTGGCAAGGGTTAACTAAGTGGGAGCAATGAATAATTCTCATCACAATTGAATAAGATAACTAGGATAGGACTTCTAGTCCTCATATCTTGCCAAGAGCTTTTTATAGTTGTTAGTTTACTTTCATTGCCATTTACTTTCATGCCTCTTATCAAAAACCCCAAAATAACTCACAACCAATAACAAGACACTTTATTGTAATCCTAGGGAGACGACCCGAGGTCCAATACTTCGGTTTATAAATTCTAGGGGTTTGTACTAGTGACAAACAACTTTTTGTACGAAAGGATTATTGTTTGGTTTAGAAACTATACTTTACAACGAGAATTTATCTGAGAAATTCTAAACCGTCAAAAAATCCATTCGTCAGATGTATATATCCAAATCACTTCTGATAATGATTGGTTGACAATAATACCATAAATTAATTGCAACAATAATTGAAAAATAATATTTACCTGTGGACCTGTGATCATTTTGGAGCCACTAGTGACTGATGATTGTTGAGTATTATGAAGTGGAGGCTGCTGCTCAAACTCCTGTTGTTGCAAGGCTATTGCTAATTGCAAATTAGAGCTGTCACACAATTATAGGTAAGATCAAAATTAACCATATCATATTGAATAATTTTAATTGAAATTACAACTAGATTTAAAAAGAAAAGGGGGAAGGGTGAAAATGTTCACAATGAATTCCATGGGAGTCAATTTTTGGAACCTAATGTATGGTCTAATGCTCAAGTTAAATCTCGCATTTCACATGACCTTTGTAAATAAATCTACATGAAAAAGGATTCCACAACCTTAAATCATTAACTATACCATATTACAACACTTTATTGTTAATGTACGAAGCATTCTCATCATATACCTAAAATATAAGTAATATAATATCATTAGTACTAGCTAATAAGCAGCAATTAAAACTTTGTCATAACTCATTGGTAAAAATACTTACTTGTGAATCATCTTCAATGTTCATGTGATCATCCAAGTCATTATCAAATGTGTCAATTCCACGGCCTTCTAACTGTGAAATGCATCGACAAACATGACAAATTGTTCGATTGTGGCCCTCCATGCCACACTGTCCACATCGCTATTTTTTTTATTGGACTGTGCAACACCCCATTTTGTCCTACATTTTCTTGGGTCCCTTGGCATGCTATATCCCAGATCATTAACCAGCTCCAGAAGCATTCACTTGCATGTCATCTCTTACACTATCTACATTATTAACCAACTATTTTTGTGCATCATCTTCCTCCTTAAATTGTTTCAACAAATTCATAGCCATTTCCCGTGTAAAGATAAATCTCTCGTTATCTTGGAAAGAAAAGTTTGCCTCATATTTATTACCTTCATTGATGCAACTCGTACAAGGATTGGTTGGAACATATAAAATATTGATAGGGTGTAAACATTGGCAGCACTCTTCTCTAACTGTTGAAAACATGTTTGCATACTGGGTCTCCCATTCACAGATGCGAGGTCAGCCTGGACCTCTTTCCACCAAATATGGTCGACACATCGATTAAAGTGTTGAATGAACTCAACCAAATTGTACCTTAAATTGACATACTTTGCAATGATTGAGTTTAATCCTTCGCACCGAGAAGTAGTTCAAAAACCAGCAAAAAACTTCCCTCTTATATGTGCAGTTGCCCATTAATGTCTCTTTTTATACATATCTAGGACTCAATTCTTGTTTTTGACACCAAATCCCTCTACCATTTCAAACCACTTTTGACGAAATACATCAATTTCATAGTCGCCTTGCATACACTTTTTAAACATGGAGGTAAACTGGGGCTTGCCAATGTTACTTGTTGAATTGCGAATCAGATGCTATGCACATAATCTATGATGTGCATTAGGAAACTCTTTCTCAATGGCAAACTTCATTGATAGATCACCATCCGTGATAACTGAAATAGGTGTTTTCCCATTCATTGCCACCTTCAGTTGTTGTAGCAACCATCTATATGTGTCTTTTTCCTCATCGCAAATTAAAGCAGTAGCAAAAATAATTGTTTGACTGTGATGATTGACACCAAAAAATACCACCAATAGACACATATATTTATTCCTCTTATAGGTAGCATCAAAAGCCAGCACATCACCAAATAATGAGTAATCTGCCCTATTAAGACCATCGCACCAGAATAAATTACACAAAGTACCATCGGCATTCATGTGATGATTAAAATAGAGAGAAGGGTCATTTGTTGCTTGATCTTTTAGATACTTCAAAGCTACATACGCATCACCGGGCAACTGGTGCCTTTGTATTGCTATTTTTTTGTACATGTCCCTCTGCGTGAAAAAGAGATACTCGTAGCCACCTGCCTGATTTGCTAATGCTCGATATATCTGTCCAACACTAATCCCACCCATTTTCATGTTAATCATGTGGCCAATATTTGCCTCAGACATGAATTTATGCCTACGAAGTAATCCAGTCAACCGAGGATCTAGAAGCGGATGATTGTGTTCATCAGAAAAATAAGAATAAACCAACGACCACTAGGTGCATCTAGACGAATCTCCATCATTGCACTGCAGCCACACCTTGTCTCGGGTGTAGGTTTTTTCTTAAAGTTTCCAATGCCATAATTATTTTGCGATCTAAATCCTTCACGATGACATACAAAATTCTTCAACTTAAGTACGCCCGCACGACTCTTTCTAGTCTTGTAGAATTCAAATGCAATGTCGACATCAAAAAAGTGAAAATGACATACATCTTCATCCCTAATGTTCCAAAATTCAATCATCCCAATGTCTTCGAGTGAGTCAATGTTATACCCTTCATCAAAGCCGTGAAAATCGAACATTGGTTCTACATTTGTGTCATTCTCATCCATATAATCCATGTCAACTTTCTCATATTTTTCTTCCTCCTGCTCATACTGATCATATGATATATCCTCGCTATTAACCCCTTCATGAGAAAATTTCTGACCCATTACTTCCTGAACACCAATACACAATTCAAAATGAAACTTCAGTTTGTATATATATTGCCAAAAATGATAAGAACAAATATTTTTAAAATAGAAACCAAATTTCTTATATATCATGCATATATTTATGCTTGAACCACCCTGATAAATTAAAAAAAAAACTACTCAAACACTTTTTTCTCTTTCATAAATAACTCAAGTTTCTTAATAATTTTCCAAGACAAGAAGAATTTTCAAATCATATTCTGGTTAGCTCTTAGAATCTAAGTAGTGAGGAGTGTGTTAAGTACTAATTCGGCTATATCTATGTGTGAAAAACATGGTTGAATATATTAGAAAGATACTAACAAGTTGAGACAAACCATTTTACTTTTGGAAGAATTGAAAATTAGATATTTTCAACAACATAAAAAGTATGTACGAAAACATTACCCCTAAGCCACAGTGAATTCCTTACTAAAGTCATGCTCCTTATTTTTTGTTTTTTTAGCTTGAATAAATTATAGTATAAGAGAGATTGGAAGAAGACAAAGTCAGCACCAAGAGTCCCCAAAATCTATTTCTATAATACTTCGAAAAGCTAAATAAAAGTAAGCATGTTGATGGCTTGGATTGCCTCATTCTAAGGAGCAAAAAGGGAAAAACTAAAAAACAAAAATACAGTTGCTACAAAGCTCAAGCAATAATTTCTTGTGACATTCTTCTGCATACAAAATAAATTTTACCTGAAACAACAATAACAGATGGAGCAAAGGCTCCTTAAAAGTGCGCAGTAGCCGTTGGGTTTTCTATGCCTCTTTCTTCTCCTATACTTTTCCACTTTTTGTTTATCAACTACTTATAATGCTCTAAGCTTCAAAATTAATTAATATTGTCTTATTATTATACTTTGATTTTATATGCTATTACACCTTTTCAGATATTACTAGTCGAGAACAGTAACTGATCTAATTAACTAAACAAAAATTACACATAGTCAACTTTATATATTTGTTATGATTATTTTCATTTTGAGATCACAGCTATTTCCAGATTATTGGAACTCTAAAACCAGCGATCAACATTAATACAAATTGAGATGCTTGTTGCATGAAAGTAGCGATAAAATAACTCATTTTTGTGTATTCACTTAAAACTCATCATAGCATAAAATGTGGCTCCCGCTACTCACTTCAAATTCATTCCCTCAACACATTGAATCATAGGATGGACTGTGATCCCCATTTTAACTGGCCACCCACTATATCATCCTATGATGATGGGATGATGAATCCCGAGCACATAAAAATTGTACTGCACAAATATGCCTCTTCTCTATAGTTGGGGACTATTATGCTAGAGGCTTACACTTTCATGCATTAAAGTTCAGAGTTTGAAAACTCATAATTACTTACCTGAAGTGAGGTCATGTAAGGAGTGGTCAACAGAAGCCTGATCATCCAAGAAAGAAGTTAATGATAATTTGTTGTGGCTTCAAGATCAATAGAGGTAGGGTTTGGGCCATGAGAACGTGCCCCTAGGTATACAATGCAGCACTGTACATACATATATTGGTGAAATCCAACATGTTACCACAAATTAAAGCTTGCAACTTATAAGTTACAATAATAATTATAGTATATTTTTTTCCATAAGAAATTAAGCAAGAAACAAATAAAACTAAAGCTACCTTTTTGTTGCTACGAATAGCATCCGGAAAAAATACTATGAGAAGAAATGATATGGCAATAATAAGGGGAAGATTAAGGTAGTAAAAACTGAATTTGCCCATTTGAATGTGGGGATCGCTTGGCAGATATAGCATACAATTCAGTTATATAGGGGATTCATCAATTCCTTGCCTATTATGTTAATGTTCCTTTATCTCTATTAGTGTCTTACACGCTCTTTGTAAGAACCACAATTAATTGAACCGGTTAATTAAGTGGTTATAATGTCCAAATTTGATTTCAAAAAGTTAGAGTGAGAATTTGAGATTTTAAACATCATTTTTGGACTCAATGGGTCTTTTCGAGTCAGAAAATGTGTTTTCTGCGAAAAACCATGAAAAATCGTGAACTAACAGTTGAATCGGTTGAATTGGTTCAAGTCTGCCTGGTGCTGTGTAAGAAAAAGTGAAAACAGTAAAAAAAATCTTAGAAAAATAGTAGAAATGAAAAACCGGGCGTTAATTTTAAAGGTTTGGCCCAAAGTTGGGCCAAACGGGCTAAAAACGCTAACGGGTTGAACTGGGCCCAAGTTGGGCCCAAGTCCAACATACATAAAGGTTCATTTAATGAATCCTAACCTCATAAACACACACACTTTTCAGAAATTGAGAAAGGGAGGAGAGGAAGAAGAAAACACTAATCACCTCAATCTTCCCAAGCTCATATCTTGAGCTATAGAGCTCCAATTTGCGTGCCGTCAGCGGCTACACGTTCCTTGCGAAGAGCTCTACAAAACTCATCCAAGAAACTCTAGTGATAAGCTCGAAATCCTCCCAGTTCTTCTCTCCAAAATTTCGGGTACTTAGGGTTTTTGATTAAGTGAGTTTTTGTGATTCTTGATGTTTAGGTTCACTCTAATCCTTGCTTAGCCTTGGGTTTTGCCATCCAAATCTATTGAGAAAGGTAAGAGGCTTTGATCTCTTGTGAACTTTTGATTTATGTTGAGCCCTAGGTTGATTTTGTGGTAATTTAATATGTATATAGCTTGATTATTATAAGTTTGGTGCTTGTTGGAGCTACATTGGTGGTTGGATTTTGGTTGAAAGCTCATTTGGTTCATATTGGGAATTGGCCAAGGTATAATTTTGGTTTCCTCTACGTAGTATATAATATTCATGGACCCTTAGGCTAGTGACCCATAGGATAGGATTGGACTTGAATGGTTGATAAGTTGTTGGATGTTATTGTATGATGACGTTTGATGGAATGATGAATTTTGAATTGATAATGATGATTGATAGTAATATGATGAGGGTGAATGATTTATGAAGTTGAGTAGTGGATTATGGTGATAAATGTGATTTTGGTGTTGAATGATTAGTAATATAGTTGGAAAAATTGTTAATGAAGTTTGATATATGAGATATATTGATATTGATGTTGTGGATGACATAGAGGGTTAATTTTGATGAAAGGTGGAGTTTGGGAATGGTTTGGTTTGATTTTGGTTGTGTTTTGCAAAGCAATTGCGGAAATTATGATTTTGGATAAAAGTTGAATTTTGGTGAACTTTGTTTGATCATAACTTTTGCCTCAATTTTTAAAATTTATTGAAATTTGTTTAGAATTAAAGATCTTTGAAAACCCTTTAAATCGGTATAAAGTTTGTGAAATTTGAAATTTTGTAGAGGAAGTTATGATCATCCAAATATTGGTGTTGAAAACTGGAAATTCTGTAAAGTTACAGAATTCTGAGTTTTCTGGTATGTGCACACGCACAGCCTTGTGCACATGCATACTCTGCGTAAATGGTGACCTGTGCGCACTGAAGAGAGGATTTTTACGTGGTCTAAGAATCTTTACAATTAAGTACTCGTTGAAAGTATAGCTCTTAAACCAACAAAAGTCCTTTCTTACAAACGTTTTGGTTGTCACAAGTAACAAACCCCTTTAAATTTGATAACCGAGTATTTAAACCTCGAGTCGTCTTCTCAAAGAATTGCAGAGAGGTATGTTCTTATTATTGGTTATGAAAAAGTGTGTTTTGGGGTTTTGGATTAAGGTAAAAGGTTAGTTGAATGACAAGTAAAATAAAATAATAATAACTGGAAAATAAACCTTTAGCAAGGTACAAGAACTGGAAGTCCTATCCTAGTTATCCTTATCAATTGTGATGAGAATTAGATTTTTCTCCCACTTTGTTAACCTCTAACTATGAAGGTGAGTCAAGTGAATGAATTAATTCAAATCCTCAAGTCCCAGTCTTTCCTTGGGAAAAGTCAGAGTTATTGGATCTCGAATCAATTCTTGAAGAATTCCAATTTTCAATCAACAATGAGTTTGATAACTCAAGAGTCACCAATTAATCAACCAAAGCCAAAAGGTAGAAAAATCTAAATTATTTATATCATAAATAAAAGAAACAAATCATAGATCTGAAAATATCTCAAATTATATTTAAATAAGAAAATCAATCCAAATATGGAACATTGAAAATAAATAAATACAAAGAATATTGAACCTGAGATGCAGAAGAAATATTCATAATCCTAATAAAATCCTAATCCTAATCCTAAGAGAGAGGAGAGAACTTCTCTCTCTAAAAACTACATCTAAAATTGTAAAAAGTGAATTATGAAAGCATAATGAGTCTCTGCAAGTTCCCTGACTTTAATCTGTGTTTATGGGTCGAAATGCGGCCCAGAATCTCTGTCAGCGACTTTTGTAATTCTGCAGATCGCGCACGTCACGCGATCGCGTCATCCATGCAGACGCGTCATTCGCGTTTTTCCCTGCCACGCGTTCGCGCCGTCCACGCTCCCGCGTCACTTGCGCTTTTCCAATCCGCGCGGTCGCGTAAGCCATGCGACCGCGTCACTGTGAATTTCTTTCTTCCGCGCGGTCGCGTCGCTGACGCGTACGCGTCACTTCTCGCAGGTCATCTCCTCAATTTCTTGTGTTCCTTCCATTTTTGCAAGCTTCCTTCCCAATCTCTCACTCATTCATGCCCTATAAAGCCTGAAACACTTAACACACAGATCAAGGCATCGAATGGTAATAAGAGAGGATTAAGATTAGCCAAATTAAGACCAAAGAAGCATGTTTTCAATCATGTAATAATTTTAGGAAGGAAATATAAATGCATGCTAATTATATGAATAAGTGGGTAAAGACCATGATAAAACCACACTATTAAACACATTGTAAACCATAAAATAGTGGTTTATCACGCACGCATAGACCTGTGCGTCCGCACACGCAGAGGCAACTAGTCTGCTTGCAGCGCTGGTACCACCTGTGCGCGTGCACACCAATAGGAAAGTTGCAACCTGTGCGTATGCACAGACTTGTGCGCACGCACACGTTGGGGAGGCCAGTCTGTTGGGGGCGCTAGCACAGGTTGTGCGAGTGAACAAACCTTTTTTATGTTTTGACACCTGTGCATACACACACCGCTGTGCGTACGCACACTTTTAAAAATTTCCTAGGCGTGCGCACCCACACCCCTGTGCAGATGCACACGCCCTGTTTCTCAAATTTTGCTTTGTTTTCAACTATTTCGCCTTCTCAACAAGGTTGTCAGCTTCTATAGCACCTTTTTAAGACTTTTGGGCATATTTTTGGGGTACACAAACATGGGAAAAGATTTAAGGGTTTTAGACAATATTAATTGGAAAAAGTTAGCAAACGGAGTACTAGGTTTCTACTGTATTGAGGAAGGCTTGATGATGTGTGATGAAGGGTTCCCGAATGAGATGAAAAATCAAGGAACTGAAATGTGAATGAGCAGTGATTGAAAAGAGTTGAGGACTCTGAATGAAATGATGGATCCATCTTATGCTAAAAATGTTTTTGAAAACCACTGTATCACTTTTCACTGAGATTTTGAGATGCTATGCGCCCGGCAGGGTCCGAGGTTGGATCCCGCCTGTCGAGGTAGCGGTAGCGGCGTAAGGGTAGTGGTTCGTTCCACTTGTGCTTAGATGTGAGGTCGGTGGCAATAGATCCCGCTCGCATCCCTTCATATCATTAGAGCGTACAAGCGCAAAAGATAGTGATCTAAGCACTATATCTCGGGGGTTCCCACACCATGAATCCGAAGGGCAACATCTCCATGGAGATGTGTCGGATTGGCAGTTGAACCGACAATGTGATATCACAGCCAGTATGGCAGGCATTCATCATATGCATTTTTTACCTGTTTGTATGCTTTGCCGACTTGCCATTGTTTCTCCTTATCTGTTAAAGATGTCTAATTGCTACTTGTATTAATTGCTGTATATGCCTCTACTTGTGTTTTACTTGTATTATACATACTTGTGCTTTGCTGGAGCAGAGGAGGTTTGGAAGGCGGTGGCGATGGGATCACATGGCGGATCGGTTGGTGAAGGCTGTGGGACAACGGTGTTTAATTAGAGTAGAAATTCCCTAAGATAGATTACCCTGTTATGGTTCTACGACTTAAGTTGTATTAAGGAATTACATATTATGCTGTTTTGGTTTATAATGCTTTAAGTTTGAATTCTTGTGATTGATATGGAGTCTAGGATTGCCTTTGGCGTCCCGGGATCTTATATCCTACATCACTGGGAACTGTTACCATACTGAGAACCTCTGGTTCTCATACCATATTTCTGTTGTATTTTTCATATGCAGGTCACAACCCACCTCGGTAAGTTGTCTGGTTTGTGACAGAAGTGGAGGATCCGGATACTTCTTTTGAGTCTTGATGTATTTTGAATATGTCTCTCCCTTTTGTATTTTATTTCGCCTAGAGGCTTGTGGTTGAGAGATCAAAACTTGTATAAGTTGTTTTTACTATCTGGTTTCATATACGGTTTGTATCTGGCTAGCCGACTTAAACTCCGCGAGTCGCGGCTAGCGCCTTATGATATTATACTATTATACTATGGTGCTTTGTTATTCTATACCTGTTCCTTATGCTTTAAATTAGTAGCTTCTTTAGTACGTTTTGTACTTTTGAAATCCATATCCTGAGCTATATTTTTTCATCAGGCTTCTAGATATTATCAATTCCTTCTATATAATATATGTAGAACCTTAGAACTGTCGTAACCTTTGATTAACCTTTTCTTTACGACGCGAGGTAAGGCTTAGGCTAATTAGGGTGTTACACGCTTATTAGTCTTCTCAAAGTGCTTCTTCACTCAGCTTTCGCCTTTATAACTCTCAACTTTTAGAAGTAATTTAAACAATTGAGTACACTGCAAATCCATAATGATTTAGCATACTAGTAAAACAAATCTTCAAAAATGTGAAATTTTATTATTAAATCTTTTCTATGAAGTCACTGTCAATATTAAATTTTTCACAAATCTGAACCATTGTTTAAGAGCTACTCATATTTTTACCACCAATAATGGCTCTAATATCATTTTCCTGTTCTATTTCAAATTCTATGTACAGCTCTTAACTTGCATGAAGAGTAATTGTTGTTTTGTCAGCAGAAGACACATTTTCAGATAGCGCATATAAGTATCATTATTAGTTCTTATGGCTCTATATATAAACCATAAGAAAAAAATAAACAAAAAATAGATAAGAACATTTGCAAGTACACACATCCCCCAAAAAAGATAAAAGTGTGTCTTTGTACTTTTAAGATATCGGATCAGACATGGATATCTACAGTTCCATTATAAGAAGAAACATCACTTATGAACTAGAAAAATAGAAGAAAAATGAAATCACTGATAAACAATTGAAACAAAATATCCACTAACATATATCAAACACAAATTGAAATTAAACTTCATTCAAATTCACAAAAAGCTTACCATAGAAAAGTAAAAAAAAAATATTATATTATCATTGAAAAATATTTTAGTGGTGGTTAATCATACTCCAACATGGGGACAAAAATAAGATACTAACACTGGTAAGTAGTAGATCATAAACAAATTTCAACGGAGAGCATTCTCAATGGCTTACCCTTTGAATAGCCTCATTCTCTTCTAGGATGACAGTGATGGTTTGGGGCAGAGCGGAAGCCAACTCTGTAACACCCTACTATTCAAATCCTTATACTCAAGTGAAAAGTCAATGATAATAAGGTGGTAGGACTCTCAAGGTGGATTTTTATACATAATTATAAGTAAAATTGAAAGGAGTATTAATTGAGAAGCCTGAAAAGAGTAAAAATAAAATCGCGAAGTCGTATCATTCACGTATTAACAACTTAAAGATAAGCGTGAAGTCGAAAGTGATACACAGATAAAGGCCTAAAGGAGTGTGAGAGAAGGACAGTATATATATATATATATATGTAACATAAGTAAATAGCCACTAGTCGCGACCCGTAAAGTTTAGGCCGGCTAGGGTGCAGTATGAAAGAAGTTGACAACAGAGTCTCCTAATCTCTCCTAAAAAAAACATAAGAGCCTCTATAGGCAAGTTCAAAAGAGTTTAATACATAATATAAGCTTCTCAAAATAAAGGTGGAGAGGTTTTAAGCAAAATATAAAATAGAGAATATAAAGACCTTCGCCGTCTCTCAGATGAACCACAGCTCACTTCTAAGAACCTGAACCTGTATCTGAAAAATAAGAGATATATACGGAATGAGAATCCCCAACCTATGGGTTCCCAGTATGGTAAAAGTGCCAAATAAATACAATGCATTGTAATAAAAACTCACTAAGTATCCTGACGTACGAAAAATTACCAATTAAAAATTTATAATGAACTGACATTGCGAGTATAGCTCTTAACCAATGAAGATTCTGTGTATCAATTTAGAAAGGGTTTTGTCACAATTTAAGAATAAAATACTGGGAGTATGAATCCCAGGTCATCTCCCAACGAGTTGCTAAGAAAGTGCTAATTATTGATCAGGAGGTTTCTGAGAAATTTGAAGTTGGAGAATAGGATTAAAGTGAAGAAAATGAATGAGAGATTTAATTAATTATGATAAAAAGCCTAGACTGGGAGAAGATTAATCGAAAGTTCTATCCTTGTCGAATTTTTCCAAGATTAATTAATAATGGGTTGTTGTTTTTACTTAGTTAACCTTTACCGAATAAAGAAAAGACAAGTAATTGAGCCAACTTCTATTCACAAGTCCTAATCCTCTCCCTTGGGAAGGATTAGCGTTAATAACTAGAGAGCTAGCCAACAACTTCCAATTACCAATTAATTCTTAAGTATTCCAACTCAAGGGTCTCCTATTAATCAACTCCCAAGTCAAGTGGGAGTCTACTCCATTTAAATGAATACAACGTTCAAAGGCATATAAAGGGAATAAAAAGAAGACATGATAAGCTAAATAAAATTATAATTGAGAATTAATTAAAGGTAAAAATAGTACTTTGCATTAATAAATCCCAAAATCATAAACATACGTATCTGAACAGGGTTAATGGGCAATAAAAGAGTAAGGAATAAGGAAACAAACTAGAATAATGGAAACTTCAACGAAGGTAGTAACTCTTCTCAATATCCAAAGCAAAAGTATCAAAAGCATTAAAACTAAAAATCTATGAATGTGAGGAAAACCTAGAGGAAGTAGTAATTTCTCCCTAAGATTCCAACTAAAACTAAAACTATGCGAATGAGAATGTCTGTTGAGTCTCTGCTTGTCCCCTGTCTCTAGTCTGTGTTTCTGGGCCAAAAACTGGTCCAAATTCGGTCCAAAATTGCCCCCAGCATTTTCTACGATTTCTGCAGGTAGCGCATGTCATGCGTACGCGTCAGTCACGCGTACGCGTCAGTCACGCGTACGCGTCAGTCACGCGTACGCGTTGCTGGTCATCCTCGCGTGTCACGCGTACGCGTCAGGCATGCGCACGCGTCGCTCCTCGCTGGCTATCTACTTTAATTCTTTTGCTCCTTTTATTTATGCAAGCTTTCTCTCCATCCTCTAAGCCATTTTTGCCCTATAAAACCTGAAAATACTTAACGCACAGATCACGGCATCGAATGGTATAAAGGGGAATTAAAACACACAATTTAAGGGCTTAGGAAGCAAGTTTTCAATTGTAGAACAAAACTAGGAAGGAATTGTAAAATACAAATTGTATGAATAAGTGTGCAGAGACTTGATAAAAACCACTCAATTGAGCACAAGATAAACCATAATATAGTAGTTTATCAATCTCATTACACTTAAACATTAGCATGTCTTCATCCTAGGCTCAAGGAGACAAAAAGAATGAATAGGGGAAAGTAAGACTCACGAAATGCAACCTATATATGAATGCAACTATATGCTAACATGTTTCTATCTACTTGGTTGAAGATAAACAAGTTCTCCAAGAAAAATATAAATCAGATTCCACTAATTCAAATCATACAATAAAGACAAGTAAACTTGTAAGAAGATAGCTCATGAAAGCAGGAAACATAGAATCAAGCATTGAACCCTCACTGGTAGTGTATATCACTCTAACTCTCTCAAGTGTCTAGGGTTAATTCACTCACATCTTCTCTAGTCATGTTTTCTAAAACTTTGTTCTTCATCTAACCAATCAACAAAAATTTAGTATACCAATGCAGACATCCTGAGGTCTTTTCAAGGTTGTAATGGGGCTAAGGTAAAGGTGAGGATATATGTATGGCCAAGTGAGCTATAATATGAATCTTTGATTACCCTAAGCTCTCACCTAACACACACACACACTATATGTAATTCCAAAATCATGCTTAGCTACCCAAAATTCCCACTTTTAAACTTAACATTGGGGTAATTTTGTCCCCTTATTCATTTATTCACTTAAATTTTTTTTATCATGAAAGCAAACATAACATATCAATGCACATGAGTTTTTAATTTTTCTGGTCCCACATGAGTATGCACCCAAATTCCCAATACTTTTGTCACTAAAACACAACACACTTTCACCAACCCAAGTTCTCACACTTCCCCACACTTAATTGATATACAATTTCTAACTTAAGCTAACCAAAGATTCACTTGGGGTAATTAATTATTTTTCCGCTTAAGGCTATTGATGTGGTAAAATATAGAACAGAAAGGGATTAAAAAGCTCAAGGTGGCTAACAAAGGTTATTAAAAGGGTGGGCTATTTAGGATGAGTGGGCCTATAACAAATGATGGCATCAATCATATGCAAGCATGTAAATACACTAAACAATGGACATATATAATAGAACAAAATATATATTGCAGTCATAGAGGAGAAAATACACAAGAATAAAATATTATGGTTAAATAGTGTAACCATGTAATTAAGCTCAAATCTTGCAAGTTGTGTGTTCCTAGCTATAATTCATGTTCCAGAGTACAATCCCCAAACAAGTTTAACACAAATTTGCAATTTAAATTAGTGAAACATTGTAAAAAGGGTCTTGAAGAGAAACTCATTACTTTAACCAAGCAAAACATACATGCAAACAGTTATTATCATGTAATCTATCCTATCTAACAAAGAAAAAGTCAAATGTTGGTGTTAAGAGAGAGAACTTACCTCCGGAAGTCAAGGACTGACCTCTCCACACTTAAGACTTGGCACGGTCCTCCGTGCCATCAGTATGGAGCAAGGGAGGGCTGAAAGTGTTGCCTCCAGTGTCTGGTTCGCCTTTGCTGCCTGTGCTACTAGATGAAGGGGAGTCTGGGGTGTCCTTTGGTTCTGGAGGTGGGTGTGTACCAACTATGAGGTCCTTCAAATAGTTGTATCGGCGCTTGTTACGGCGCTCCATCCGCCGGTCTTGCCGGTCGAACCTCTCAAGGATCTGAAGGAACATCTGATGGATAGATGGTGCTTGTGGTGTTGATGATGGTGGAGTGGAGGAGGGAGGAGTATCCAAAGTTGGTCCTGCAGGCCAGTTCGTAGAGGAAACCGACAGCCTGATGTACTTCCCGTTTGGGACATACTGGTCGGCTCTAGGGATCATGACCTTTGTGTCGCCTCCCTGAGAGGACACACCTGCTGCAGAGACCAAATCTGAGGTCAAGGCGGGAAAAGGTAGATTACCTGCAACCTGTACGTGTCCCATGGCTTGCCGGATCTATCGGGGCAGGTTAAGGGGTTGCTTTGTCAGGATGCACCAGATGAGGACAGCCATGTCTGCTGTGAAGGTCGACTCGTGAGTGCTTCGAAAGACATAGTGGGACATAATTTGTGCCCACACGCGAGCCTACATGGTAAGTGACTGGGCTGAGATGCTCTTGGGTTTTGACCGATGCGTCCTATAGATCTAGGTGCTGCCAGGTTGGCGATAACTCCAAGAACACTATCCCAGTCGAATTGATACATCTGGCGCTTGTGGAATGCCTCTTGATATGCATCGCATCCCTCTGGACTAGGTGGAAGGTCTAATGCTCTCTGTATGGCACTCTCGGAGACAGGGACCTGCTGCTGACGGACGAAGACAGTCTATAGAGTAGGCGAGTAGAAGTTTGAGTAAAATTCAACTACCCATGATAAGTTGGCCTTTCGCGGCTGTCTCCTCAAAAATTCCCATTGTCTCCTCTCAATTTGGGGCTCCACAAAATCAACAAAGTGTGTTGGGACAATGAGCAGGTGCTCATTGTTGTAGTTCCTCTCGGCTAGGATGGAAAACATCTGTTCGCAATAACGGTTAGCAAACTGTGTGGATTCTCGGGCGGGAAAGGCTTTCTCTGATTCATCAACTGAAGAAGAAAAAGGAAGAGTGTGAAATATAGATAACTAAGACCGGAAGGGAGAAAATTCCAGGTGATAATGAATGCCAAAGGAAAGATGATAGCTCAAATACATGGTAGCTACAACATGTAGGTAAGACATCAATTAAGATCAGGTAGGCAATTTAGAATAATAAGATGCAAGAGGGTAAAAACATGCAAGTAACAGGCACGAGAAGCATAACTCAAGTATCAAGTAATAAATGTGCCAAATAAAAGAGCATTTGTAATGATGACAATTGTGAATGATAATCCCAATTACATGTGGAATGCAAGTGTTTTGAAAATGGGGCATTCAAGTAAAAGGGGAGTAAAACAAAATAGAGTTCAAGATGCCATAGGCTTTTTCACAAACACTTGGTAAGCAAGTTAAAGTAGGAATGAAAATAATATAATCCAAATGTATATGAGAGCCAAATTAAAATATCAATTGTCAAATAACTCCTCATATTATCCACAAGCTTTAGTATAGTAAGGTAATACCCAAATAAAATTCCAATACCAACATAAGAATGCAAGAAAAAGAAAAGAAAAAGAAACCATGGACAATGAAACTAAAAGAAAAAAATAGAGAAGAAAGAAACATAAACTGATGTAATAATGAAAGAGTAAAAGAAACCTGATGAAGAAGATGAAGAAGAAAATAAGAAAGTAATAGATATGAAGAAAGAATAAGGAGGAAGAAAGAAAGAAGAAAGAAGAAATAATTAGGATTAAAAAGAATTAGGATTGGAGGGGTGGATGATTTGAAATTAGGCGCTGAGGTATTTTAATTGTGCGTCGCATGTGACACGTACGCGTAGGGCACGCGCACATGTGGGTCGCGCGATTTCCAAGCGACGCGTAAGCGTCAGGGATGCCTATGCATGACATGGGTTGTGAAATTGGCGCGAAGGTAGCTCCGCGCACGCACAACTCTCTGTTTGATCGGTGCGTAGGGGGCAAAAATGGCGTACGATGCGTGCACACGCATGGATGGCCTTTATTGGAAAATGACGCGCACGAGTTAGGGACGCGTACGCACGATGGGACTTGTGCTGCTAGCATAGTTCCAACCCCACACTATCGTAACTCTCTGGCCTTAAACCCGTTTACGCCGAGTTGCAGGGTAACGCGTACGCATGAGGGACGCGTATGCGTGGTCTGGGGAAAACGCAAGTGACGCATACGCGTGAGGGACGCGTACACGTAGGCTTAGTTGTGCGCAAGGCACGTCACCAGCACCACTCCTGCCTAACTCTCTGTTCAATTTTATTTTTCACGCACACACATATGACGCGTACGCGTCAGCGACGCTTGCGCGTCGTGTGCTTTTTTTATGCAGAATGCGAAATGCAGCATGCAGATGAATATGCAGAAATTATGAATGACTACTGCGAAAATTAAAATAAAATAGACTAGGAATGAGAAGAAACGACCATACCATGGTGGGTTGTCTCCCACCTAGCACTTTGCTTTTACGTCCTTAAGTTGGACGGTCCATAAGCTTAATCTGCCTCTGTTGGTGGGTCCTCCAAGAGGAAGACCTTTAGCTCTTTAGTTTCCTTCATCTTCTCACCATGATACACCTTTAAGCGATGTCCATTGACCTTGATGACTTTGGAACTTGAAGGATGACTAAGGTGGAAGACTCTGTATGGCTCTACCTTTTCTACCCTGTAGGGGCCTTCACACCTTGATCTCAGCTTGCTTGGTATGAGCCTCAGCCTTGAGTTGTAAAGGAGGACTAGCACCCTAGGTCTGAACTCTCTTCGCTTGATATGCTTGTCACGCACAGCCTTCACCTTCTCTTTGTATAGTCTAGAGTTGTCATATGCTTCGATTCGAAGGGTCTCTAGTTCTGCTAGTTATAGCTTCCTTTCAGTGCCAGCCTTCTCAAATCCCATGTTGCATTCTCTTACAGCCCAGAAAGTCTTGTGTTCCACCTCCACTGGGAGGTGAGAGGCCTTTCCGTACACTAAGCGGAAGGGGCTCATTCCTATAGGTGTCTTGTATGCCGTCCGATAAGCCCAAAGCGCATCAACAAGCCGTGTGCTCCAGTCCTTCCTATGAGGCTTGACTATCTTCTCCAAAATGCGCTTTATCTCTCTGTTAGACACCTCTGCTTGCCCATTGGTCTGAGGATGGTAAGCTGTTGCTACCTTGTGGACAATGCCATGTTTCTTAAGTAGTTCTGTTAATCTTCTGTTATAAAAGTGGGTGCCTTGATCACTCATGATTGCTCGTGGTGATCCAAAGCGACAGATAATATGATTTCTAACAAAGGGGACAACAACGTTAGCATCATAAATATGGGTAGGAATTGCTTCCACCCATTTAGAAACATAATGTACAGCTAACAGTATATATAAGAAACCGCTAGAGTTTAGGAACGGACCCATGAAGTCAATGCCCCAAACATAAAAAATTTCACAGAACAGCATATTCATCCCTCTTGGATATATTACCAAATCTTTGGCATGGGGAATAAGATTTACAGAAGGCAGTAGCATCTTTAAAAAGAGTGGGTCACCAGAATCCACAGTCTAAATTTTTTCTAGCTGTCCTTTGAGGGCAAAAATGTCCACCACTCTCAGAGGAGTGGTAGGCCTCTAAAATTGACTAGAATTCTGATTGAGGTACACACCTTCTAATTATCTGGTCAGCACCATACCTCCATAAATATGGGTCATCCCATATATAATATCTAGACTCGCTTTTCAGCTTGTCCCCTTGATGCTTAGTAAAATTAGGAGGGAATGTATGACTAACTAGATAATTAGCTACCGGGGCATACCAAGGAACTACTTCGGATATTGCGTGCAAGCTATCAAATAGAAAAGCATCATTGATAGGAGTGGAGTCACTCTTAATGTGCTCTAGGCGACTCAAGTGGTCCGCCACTAAATTCTAGAAACCACTCCTAGCCTTAATTTCTAAATCAAATTCTTGCAGCAACAATATCCAACGTATTAACCTTGGTTTGGATTCTGTTTTAGCTAATAGATATTTTAGAGCTGCATGGTTTGAGTACACTACCACTTTAGTACCAAGTAAGTAGGCTCGAAATTTATCCAAAGCAAAAATTGTAGCCAGAAGCTCTTTTTCAGTGGTAGTGTAGTTAAACTTAGCAGCGTCTAGGGTCGTAGAAGCATATGCAATTATAAAAGGATCTTTACCTTCACGCTGAGCCAGCGCCGCTCCTACTGCATGGTTGGAAGCATCATACATAATCTCAAAAGGTTGGCTCTAGTCTGGCCCTCTCACAATCGGAGCTTGAGTCAAGGCGATCTTCAGCTTATCAAACGCTTCCATGCAAGCCTCACTCAGCTCGAATTTAACATCCTTCTGCAGCAGTCTGGATAAAGGTAGTGCTTCCTTACTGAAGTCCTTAATAAATCTCTGGTAGAAACCTGCATGGCCAAGGAATGAACAGACTTCCCTCACAGAAAAGGGGTAAGGTAAAGTAGAAATAATATTTACCTTTGCTGGATCTATAGAAATACCATTATTAGAAACAACGTGTCCTAGAATAATACCTTATTTAACCATAAAATGACATTTTTCAAAATTTAATACATGGTTTGAACTAACACACCTGTCTAATACTCTAGCTAAACTATCCAAGCAAAGGTTGAAAGAATCACCATACAGACTAAAATCATCCATGAAAACTTTCGTACAGTTCTAGAGAAAATCTGAGAAAATACTCATCATGCACCTTTGAAACGTAGTTGGTGCATTACATAAGCCAAAAGGCATCCTCTTGTATGCTTACGTTTCAAAGGGACATGTAAAAGTAGTTTTCTCCTAATCTTCAGGAGCTATATGAATTTGAAAATAGCCAGTGTAACCATCTAAGAAGCAGTAGTGTGATTTACCTGATAGGCGATCAAGCATCTGATCGATGAAAGGCAAGGGGTAGTGATCTTTGCGAGTAGCCTGGCTGAGGCACCTGTAATCAATGCACACCCTCCAAGAGTTCTGCACTCTAGTTGCTATGAGCTCTCCTTGCTCATTCTTTACTGTAGTGCCTCCAAACTTCTTGGGCACCACTTGTACTGGGCTGACCCATTCACCATCTGAGATGGGTAGATGATGTCTGCCTCCAGCAGTCTGGTCACTTCCTTCTTGACAACTTCTAAGATTGTGGGGTTCAGCCTCCTTTGAGGTTGACGGACAGGCCTTGCTCCCTCTTTTAAACATATCTGATGCTCACAGACTTGAAGGTTGATGCCTACTATATCTGCCAAGCTCTACCCAATGGCTTTCTTGTGTCTTCTCAGCACGCTAAGCAACTGCTTCTCCTATTGGGAAGTGAGTTCCCTTGCAATGATAACTGGGAGCTTCTGATCATCCTCAAGGTAAGCATACTTAAGGTGGGGTGGAAGGGTCTTTAACTCCAATTTCTGCTCATGGTTAGGCATTTCATCTTCTAGAGCCATTGGTGGGGGCAAGTTATCTTCAGTAAGCTCAGAGGGTTTCGCTACACTTGTATCTTGCTCCATGGTAATCTCTTCTACTTCTTCCTGGTGGACTACTGCCATGGTCTCATCAATGATGTCACACTGGAAGATGGAATGATCTTCCGGAGGGTGCTTCACAGCTTCATCCAAGTTGAAGCTCAATGCTCTGCCATTTATCTCAAAAGAGTAAGTTTCTGAGAAGGCATCTAATTGAACTTTGAAGTCTTCAGAAATGGCCTTCCAAGCAGGATGGATGATGGTCTTCCTGAGTCACTAGGGGGCATCTCCAAAATATAGAAATCAATAGGAAATGTGAGCCTTTTAATGCTCACCAGCACATTCTCAGCAATTCCAACCATCGTTATTATGCTTTTATCTGCCAAAACAAAACGAGTTGCCGACCTTTTTAAGCGAGGGAGCCTCAAAGTATTATATACAGACAATGGCATAATGCTAACACATGCACCTAAGTCACACATGCAATCAGAAAATGTTACACCCCCAATGGTACACGTAACCATACATGGCCCTGGATCCCCACATTTTTTTGGTATGGCACCCATTAAAGCAGATATTGAGCTACTTAAGGGAATGGTTTCTAAATCCTGTATTCTATCCTTATGCATGCATAAATCCTTTAAAAATTTTGCATATTTAGGTATCTGGCTAATGGCATAAAAAAGTGGAATGGTTACCTCAACCTTTTTGAAGATCTCCACCATCTTTGGGTCGAGCTCCATCTGCTTCCTGGACTTCCTAGCAAGGTGTGGAAAGGGGATAGGGATGGCGTCTCTTGTAACTTCAGCTTCCTTTGGTGTGCTTTTCTCTGGTTGGGTGCTTCTTCTTCAACCATGTCTTGTACTTCATCCTCTTCTTCAGCATCTTCTACCTCAACAACATCTTCAACTTGAATGTTCTCCTTTGAGCTTGGCTTCTCATGACTCCTCCCTTACAGTGTGGTTTCAGACCTCAAAGTGATGGCATTGTTGCTGCCTTTGGTGTTGGGTAAGGGCTGAGAAGGAATGGCACCAGAGCTTGAAGGTTGATTGTTAGAGGCAATTAGTGAATCCATCTGGGATACGAGAGCTTGCAAAGTAGCATTCAGACCGTTCATGGTAGAGTTAAGTGTATTCTGAATGTCTTAGTGTCCTTGCGTCATAATGTGAAGAATCTCATCATTAAAAGAAAAAGGTGGGTAAGTGATTTGAGGGGCCTGCTGTTGGTTGTTCTGAGGCGCTTGGGACTGCCGTCGGTGAGGTGCTCTATGTTGGGAATAAGTAGTATGATCACAATCCAATCAATCACGTGTCAAATAATTTGTTATTGTCATTATATTAAAATGTTAATATAATAAGGTCCTTGATTAAATTTAGAGATTTATCATTGTGATAGTGATCATAATATTGAGAGATAAATCTTTTATAATTTAATCAAAATTGTTCTTGGTCATAGGATTATTAAAAAGGACATTAATAATCCGGAAAGATCAATATATATATAATGGTCTTCATTGGATGAAGATTAATAGATCTTATTTATTAAATTATATATATAGATGGTGCATATAGAGATATGACCATTGAACTGACTCACTTTGAGAATTCCTAATGGTTATAATTACCGTATATTTGTCAATAGGATATTCTCAAGATGAACATAGTAATAGAGTTTCCTTTGACCTGCGACTATCATAGTAATTAACAACGTATTTATTATACTTTGATTCCAGACACCTAATACCAAAGGGTGCTAGTTGAATGGATATTGGGTAT
>NC_029781.3:79703892-79713068 GCF_000817695.3 Arachis duranensis | reverse complement strand
TAAAATAGTAAGATATGATTCAAATTTGAATTTAGATTCAAATTTAAAATCAACAACAAATCTCATACTATATATAGGTATGCCAAGAGTAGAGGAAAACATGAGAAAGACAGAGAGAATAATAAGGGTTGTTATTCCTTTACCTCTATGCACATAAATGTATGTGAGACTAATTCTTAGAGAAGAATTTTATGGTGTGCAAAGAGTTGCAAGTGGTTTCTCAATTTAGATCAGATGTCCATTGGTCAAGGGGTTGACAGCAAATGTTGGTCTCAGTGTGGATACGCATAGTGCCTTCGTACCATCGAAGGAGAAAAAGATTTTTACTAGCGTACTCAGGTATTTAAATCTGATCTACTATTATATTATATTATAGGAATAAAGTTTACGCACAAAATAGATCTTTAAGGATTACTTTCTTTTCTTCCGCTGCGTGTTATGAACACTTGGTAATCCTTCACTCTATAAGGCTGGTTTTGGTTCTGCTGTCTGTTGTTGTTGTTGTTGTTGTTGTTGTTGTTGTTGTTGTTGTTGTTCCACCTCTGATTTCCATTGTTGTCTCTGCCTCTTCTGTTGTAGTTGTCCCTCTATCCTTAGTTAGAATTATCTCTCCATCCCTGGTTGGAATTATCTCTCCATCCCTGGTTGGAGTTGTCTTGCCAACCTTGATTGTAGTTTCCACCTTGATTGTAATTGCCGCCTTGTTGATAGTATCCTTGATTCGGGCGGTTATAGAAATTATGAGTAGCTGCCAAGGTGTTGTTTTCTTGTTAGAGTTGTGGACACTCATCAGTGTAATGAGTATAATCGGCACATATTCCGTATACTCTTTGAGGAACCAACTGTTGACTCTGTTGTGATGGGGGAGGCTGAGGTTGTTGTTGAGGTGTATCTGCTTCAGTAAGTTGGTCATCTCACATAGTATTTATGTGAGAGCAGTATTCTCACTGCTAGAGGAAACCTCTGCAACGGCCTTGGGATGGTTGTTCCTGTGCCTGGCGTTCCGAGTAGACTCAGCTAGGCCGATGATCAGTTGCCATGCTTCATCCACAGTCTTTTACTTTTTAAGAGAACCATTACTCGCGCCATCTAATGTAGTCTTGTCTTGAGGCTTCATGCCCTGTGTGAAGTAGCTGATCAATACTAACTTATCAATCATGTGGTGGGGACAAGCGTCTAGGAGGTTCCTGAAGCGCTCCCAATACTCATACAGAGTCTCTGAGTCACCTTGAATAATGTAGGAAATTTCTTTCCTCAGTCTATCAGTAACTTCAGCTGGAAAGTATTTTTCCAAGAATTCTCTCCTGAGCGTATCCCAGTTAGTAACAACTACTTCAGGTTGAGTGTAGTACCACTCCCTCGCCTTTTCCTTAAGAGAAAATGGGAAGGCGGTTAGTAGAATAGAAGTCTCATCTGCACCATGATGCCTAACAATAGAACAGGCTGTCTGAAAATTCCTGAGGTGCTTTATAGCCTCCTGAGCAGGTAAGCAATGAAACTTAGGTATCAAGTTGATTAGCGCAGTCTTCAGTTCAAATTCTGCAGCCAGATTTGGGTGACGCGCTTGATACGGTTGCAGTGTAAAGTCTGGAGCTCCTGCTTCCTAGAGAGTAACCCTCCAAGGCGCTACCATGCTATCTGCGCATAAATCAACAGAGTCAGTAGAAAAGGAGCTTGTTTCTCCCTTAAATGACGCTTCAGATTCGTCCTCAGATAAGACTGGTGAATTGGTGGTAACTGATGAGCGGATATTTTATACACTTTTTGGGGGTATTTTCATATAGTTTTTAGTAGGATCTAGCTACTTTTTAGTATATTTTTATTAGTTTTAATGCAAAAATCACATTTCTGGACTTTGCTATGAGTTTGTGTGTTTTTCTGTGATTTTAGGTATTTTCTGACTGAAATTGAGGGACTTGAGCAAAAATCTGATTCAGAGGCTGAAAAAGGACTGCAGATGCTGTTGGATTCTGACCTCCATGCACTCGAAATAATATTTTTAGAGCTACATGAGTCCAAATGACGCGCTCTCAATTGTGTTAGGAAAGTAGACATCCAGGGCTTTCCCGCAATATATAATAGTCAATACTTTGCCCGAGTTTAGACGACGCAAACTGGCATTCAACGCCAGCCTTCTGCCCTATTCTGGAATTAAACGCCAGAAACAGGTTACAAGCTAGAGTCAAATGCCAGAAACAAGTTACAACTTGGCGTTTAACTCCAGAAATAGCCTATGCACATCAAAGCTTCAATGCTCAGCCCCAGCACACACCAAGTGGGCCCCAGAAGTGGATTTCTGCACTATCTATCTTAGTTTACTCATTTTCTGTAAACCTAGGTTACTAGTTGAGTATAAAAACTACTTTTAGAGATTTATTTTATACCTCATGACATTTTTACATCTGAATTTGTATCTTTGACGGCATGAGTCTTTAAACCCCATGGTTGGGGGTGAGGAGCTCTGCTGTGTCTCGATGAATTAATACAATTACTTCTGTTTTCTATTCAATCACGCTTGATTTTATTCTAAGATATTCACTCGCACTTAAACATGATGAACGTGATGATCCGTGACACTCATCACCATTCTCAACCCATGAACGCATGCCTGACAACCACTTCCGTTCTACCTTAGATTGAGTGTTTATCTCTTGGGTTCCTGGTCCACGATTTTGACTACCTCTCCTGACAACATAGCGTTCAATCCATGAATCCAGAATCTTCATGGTATAAGCTAGAATCAATTGACAGTATTCTTGAGATCTGAAAAGTCTAAACCTTGTCTGTGGTATTCTGAGTAAGATCTGGGATGGGATGACTGTGAAGAGCTTCAAACTCACGAATGTTGGGCGTAGTGACAGACACAAAAGGATCATTAGATCCTATTCCAACACAAGTGAGAACCGACAGATGATTAGCCATGTACATGGACCATTTTCACTGAGAGGACGGATGGTAGCCATTGACAACGGTGATCCACCAACATACAGCTTGCCATGGAAGAAGCCTTGCATGCGCGAAAAAGAAGACAGTAGGAAAGCAGATATTCAAAAGACAGAGCATCTCCAAAACTCCAACCCATTCTCCATTACTGCATAACAAGTATTTATTTCATGCTCTTTTACTTTCCGCAATTAAAACTAAGAACCACTATTGATATCCTGACTAAGAATAATAGGATAACCATTGCTTGCTTCAAGCTGGTAATCTCCGTGGGATTGACCCTTACTCACGTAAGGTATTACTTGGACAACCCAGTGCACTTGCTGGTTAGTTGTGCAGAATTACAAAGTGTGATTGTAATTTTTGTGCACCAAGTTTTTGGCACCGTTGCCGGGGATTGTTCGAGTTTGAACAACTGACGGTTTATTTTGTTACTTAGATTAGGAAAAATTTGTCTTTTTGGTTTAGAATCTTTTACTTTCTTTTGCATTTTTGGTTTAGAGTCTTTTACTTTCTTTTCAAAAAAAAAGAAAAAAATTTCTTCAAAAATAATATTTTTCTCTATTAATTTCTAGTTTCTCATTGAGTCTAGTTACATGTTTTAAGTTTGGTGTCCATTGTGTTTTGCCATCTAAAAAAATAGTTTTTATCTGTTCAATCCTTGTATTTGTTGAATGTGTCTATTTTCTTGGGAATAGTTGCTCCTTTGAGTCTTCCTTTCTAAAATCTTTTTAAAAATAATTTTTCTTTGATTAAATCTTGTGCCAAATTTTAAGTTTGGTGTTCTCTTGTTAATTTTTCTTTAGTTTTCAAAAATTTTATTTTGGTTTTCTAAAAATTTTAAGTTTGGTGTTCTTTTTTTTCGTTCTTGTTGTTCTTGTGAGTCTTCAAATCATCATAAAATATTTTCAAATTTTTTTATTTTATTTTATTATTTTAATATCTATTTTCTTATTCTTATTATTTCGAAAAAAATTAATAAATAAATATAATAAAATAAATAAAATAAATCCACATCATCTCCCTTTCTCCATCATGGACCTAAGTGGAAATGAACAATCTAAAAGGACTCTGGGGTCATATGCTAACCCCACTACTGCTTTATATGGGAGTAGTATCTGTATACCCTCCATCGGAGTCAGTAGTTTTGAGTTGAATCCTCAGCTTATTATCATGGTGCAGCAAAATTGCCAGTATTCCAGTCTTCCACAAGAAGAACCTACTAAGTTTCTGGCACAGTTCTTACAAATTGCTGACACAGTACATGATAAGGAAGTAGATTAGGATGTCTACAGATTATTACTGTTTCCATTGGCTGTAAAAGACCAAGCTAAGAGGTGGTTAAATAACCAACCTAAAGCTAGCATAAGAACATTGAAATAGTTGTCAGACAAATTTCTGAATCAATATTTCCGTCCTAAGAGGATGACACAGCTAAGGCTGGACATCCAAGGCTTTAAACAAGAGGATAATGAATCACTTTACAATTCCTGGGAGAGGTACAGAGAGATGCTAAGGAAATGCCCCTCTGAAATGTTTTCAGAATGGGTGCAGTTAGACATCTTCTACTATGGGCTTATAGCAAAAGCTCATATATCTCTAGACCACTCAGCTGGTGGATCTATACACATGAGAAAAACAATTGAAGAGGCTCAAGATCTCATTGATACAGTTGCTAGAAATCAGCATCTGTACTTAAGTAGTGAGTCCTCCATAAAAGAAGAGGCTGAGGCAGTATCCACTGAACTTAGTCCTCCAGAACAAGTTACTAAAATCAATAAGCAATTATGTTATCTGATAGAACAGTTGACAGAATTTAAAGAAATGTTACAAGACACTAAGCATGCTAACAAGAACATAGAAGCACAACTTGACCAAACAAGACAGCAGTTATCAAAATAGATAACAGAAGAGTTCCAAGCAGTTCAATTAAGGAGTAGAAAAACATTGAATACCTCAACTCAAATCAGCAGAAAGCCAAGAAAAGAACAAATAATAGAGGATGAGCATACTACTACCCAATATCCCTCTGAGGACAGTAAGAGCCCAGAGAGGAATGATTTTGGCATTCAAACACCAGAAAAGGGTGAAAAACTGGCGTTAAACGCCCAGTGGACACCTAGTTCTGGCGTTTAAACGCCAGAAAAGGGAGAAAATTTGGCGTTAAACACCCAACCCATGTTCAGTTCTGGAATTCAAACACCAGAAAAGGGAGGGAATCTGGCGTTAAATACCAATCCAGCCCCCAATCCTGGCGTTCAAATGCCTATGAGGGGTTAGACACTTGCAAGTACTGATAATAACTCCCTCAAGAAGTCTTCTCAACCTACCTCTGTAGGAAATAAACTTGCAGCAACCAAGGTTGAAGAATACAAAGCCAAAATACTTTATCCTCAGAAACTCTGCCAAGCGGAACAGGATAAACAATTTACCCGCTTTGCAGACTAACTCAGGTTTGCAGAGGCACTTGAGCAAATACCCTCTTATGCTAAGTTCATGAAAGAGATCTTAAGTCATAAGAAGGATTGGAGAGAAACTGAAAAATTTTTTCTCATTGAAGAATGCAGTGCAATCATTTTAAAGAGCTTACCAGAAAAGCTTAAGGATCCTGGAAGCTTTATGATACCATGCACATTAGAGGGTACCTATACCAAGACAGCTCTATGTGATCTTGGGGCAAGTATCATCCTAATCCCTGCATCCACTATCAGAAAGCTTGGCTTAACTGAAGAGGTAAAACCAACCAGGATATGTCTTCAACTTGCTAATGGCTCCATTAAATGGCCATCAGGCATGATTGAAGACATGATTGTCACAGTTTGGCCATTCGCCTTTCCCACTAACTTTGTAGTGCTTGAAATGGAGGAGCACAAGAGTGCAACTCTCATTCTAGGAAGACCTTTCCTAGAACCTGGACGAACCCTCATTGACGTCCAAAAAGAGGAAGTAACCCTGAGAGTCAATGAGGATAAGTTTAGGCTGAATTCTATTAAAGCAATGAAGCACCCGGACACATCAAAAGACTGCATGCGTGTTGATATTATTGACTCCCTGGTACAGGAGATCAGTATGTCTGAGAGTCTTGAATCAGAGATAGAGGATATCATTAAAGATGTTCAGCCTGATCTGGAAGAACCAGAGGAAATAAAGGAACCTCTGAAAATTCCTCAGGAAGAGGAGAAACCTCCTAAACCCAAGCTCAAACCACTACCACCATCCCTAAAATATGCATTTCTGGAAGAAGGTGAAACTTTTCATGTAATCAAAAGCTCTGCCTTAGAGCCACAAGAAGAGAAAGCACTAATTCAGGTGCTAAGGACACACAAGACAGCTCTTGGGTGGTCGATTAGTGATCTCAAAGGCATTAGCCAAGCCAGATGCATGCACAAGATCCTAGTGGAGGATAATGCCAAACCAGTGGTTCAACCACAAAGGCGGCTGAATCCAGCCATGAAGGAGGTGGTGCAGAAAGAGGTCACTAAATTACTAGAGGCTGGGATTATTTATCCCATTTCTGATAGCCCCTGGGTGAGCTCTATCCAAGTTATACCCAAAAGGGAGGCATGTCAGTAGTTCATAATGAAAAAAATGAACTGGTTCCTACAAGAACAGTTACAGGGTGGCGTATGTGTATTGACTATAAAAAACTCAATACAGCCACCAGAAAGGATCATTTTTCTTTACCATTCATAGACCAAATGCTAGAAAGGCTAGCAGGTCATGACCATTACTGCTTTCTAGATGGCTACTCAGGCTACAACCAAATTGCAGTAGATCCCCAGGATCAAGAGAAAATAGCATTCACATGTCCAACTGGAGTATTTGCCTACAGAAGGATGCCATTTGGTCTGTGTAATACACCGGCAACCATTCAGAGATGCATGCTCTCTATTTTCTCTGATATGGTGAAAAAATTTTTGGAAGTCTTCATGGACGACTTCTTAGTATTTGGAGATTCATTCAGCTCCTGTCTTGACCATCTAGCACTTGTTCTGAAAAGGTGCCAAGAGACCAACTTGGTTTTAAACTGGGAGAAATGTCCCTTTATGGTGACTGAAGGAATTGTCCTTTGACACAAAATTTTGAACAAGGGCATAGAGGTGGATCAAGCCAAGGTAGAGGTAATTGAAAAATTACCACCACCTACCAATGTTAAGGCAATCAGAAGCTTTCTGGGACATACAGGATTCTATAAGAGGTTTATAAAGGATTTTTCAAAAATTGCAAAACCCCTAAGCAACATGCTAGGTGCTGGCACGCCATTTATCTTTGACATAGAGTGTCTGCAAGCTTTTGAGACTCTGAAGGCTAAGTTGGTCACAACACTTGTCATATCTGCACCAGACTGGACATTACCATTTGAATTAATGTATGATGCCAGTGACCATGCTATTGGTGTAGTATTAGGAGAGAGGCATAATAAGCTTTTGCACGTCATTTACTATGCTAGCCGTGTTCTAAATGACACACAGAAGAATTACATAACCACAGAAAAAGAGCTGCTTGCAGTGGTTTATGCCATTGACAAGTTTAGATCCTATTTAGTAGGATCAAAAAATTATTGTGTACACTGACCATGCTGCTCTTAAATATCTACTCACAAAGCAAGATTCAAAACCCAGGCTCATAAGATGGGTGTTGCTTCTGCAAGAGTTTGATATAGAAATAAGAGACAGAAAAGGGACAGAGAATCAAGTAGCAGATCACCTGTCCCAGATAAAACCAGTAGAAGGGATGTCTCTCCCCCCATTGAGATCTCTAAAACCTTTCTGGATGAGCAACTCTTTGCCATTCAGGAAGTGCCATGGTTTGTAGACATTGCAAACTATAAAGCTGCAAGATTCATTCCCAAGAAGTACAGCAGGCAGCAAAAGAAAAAATTACTTTCTGATGCAAAGTACTACTTGTGGGATGAACCATATCTCTTTAAGAGATGCACAGACGGAATAATCCGTAGGTGTGTGCCTAGAGAAGAGGCGCAGAAGATCCTATGACATTGCCATGGATTACAATATGGAGGACATTTCGGAGGTGAGCGAATAGCCAACAAAGTCCTCCGATGTGGCTTCTACTGGCCTACACTCTATAGAGACTCTCGAGAGTTTGTACGTAACTGTGACAGTTGCCAGAGAGCTGGTAATCTGCCTCATGGTTATGCCAAGCCTCAACAAGAGATCTTAGAGATTGAGTTATTTGATGTATGGGGTATTGACTTCATGGGGCCTTTTCCACCATCATACTCAAACACTTACATTCTGGTGGCAGTAGACTATGTATCTAAATGGGTGGAGGCAATTGTAACACCCACTAACGATACTAAGATAGTACTGAAGTTCCTCCAAAAACATATCTTTAGCAGATTTGGTGTCCCTAGAGCACTAATCAGTGATGGAGGCACTCATTTCTGCAATAAACATCTTTATACTGCCATGGTCCGATATGGAATTAGCCACAAGGTGGCAACTCCATATCATCCACAGACCAATGGGCAAGCTAAAGTCTCTAATAGAGAACTAAAAAGAATCCTGGAACGGATTGTAGTTGCCCGTAGAAAGGATTGGGCAAAGAGCTTGGATGATGCTCTATGGGCATACAAAATAGCATTCAAGACTCCTATAGGAACCTCTACATACCAGCTTGTGTATGGGAAGGCCTGTCACCTGTCCGTGGAACTGGAGCATAAAGCCTACTGGGCAACCAGATTCCTAAATCTTGATACCAAATTAACTGGAGAGAAAAGATTGCTCCAGCTGAATAAGCTAGAGGAATTCAGACTCAATGCTTTTGAAAATGCCAAAATTTACAAGGAAAAAGCAAAAAGATGGCATGATAAGAACCTGTCATTGGTGGACAAAATTGTGATTCATATGTTATTGCATTTTGTAAAATTCATTGCTTTTTCTTTCCCTGGCAATGGCGCTAAAAACATGATGCCAATACCATGGTTTACAACTATGTGTGGTCACAACTCCGTTCAACTTAACCAGCAAGTGTACTGGGTCATCTAAGTAATACCTTACGTGAGTAAGCATCGATCCCACGGAGATTATTGGTATGAAGCAAGCTATGGTTACCTTGTAAATCTCAGTTAGGCAGATTAAATGGTTTATGATAAGTTCAAAAATAAATAATAAACAGAAAATAAAATAGGATCGAAATACTTATGTAAATCAATAGTGGGAATTTCAGATAGGCGTATGGAGATGCTGTGCTCCTCTTGAATCTCTACTTTC
>NC_029781.3:79703577-79703801 GCF_000817695.3 Arachis duranensis | reverse complement strand
TGTCGATTCTCAATTAGGTTGGAATAGAATCCCTTGATTCTTTTGCGTCTGTCACTAACGCCCAGCCTTCAGGAGTTTGAAACTCGTTACAGTCATTCAATACCGGAATCCTACTCGGAATATGATGAGCGGATAATTTGTACGCTTTTTGGCATTGTTTTTAGTATGTTTTTAGTATGATTTAGTTAGTTTTTAGTATATTTTTATTAGTTTTTAGTTAAAAA
>NC_029781.3:79700349-79702588 GCF_000817695.3 Arachis duranensis | reverse complement strand
AGCTTGCCATGGAAAGGAGTAAGAAGGATTGGATGAAGACAGTAGGAAAGCAGAGAGACGGAAGGGAAGGCATCTTCATACGCTTATCTGAAGTTTCTACCAATGAATTACATAAGTACCTCTATCTTTATCTTTATGTTTATTTCGTTCATCACCATATCTATTTGAGTTTGCCTGACTAAGATTTACAAGATAACCATAGCTTGCTTCATACTAACAATCTCCGTGGGATCGACCCTTACTCGCGTAAGGTTTATTACTTGGACGAACCAGTGCACTTGCTGGTTAGTTGTGCGAAGTTGTGTAATGCCATGGTATTGAACACCAAGTTCTTGGGGTTCATGACCGGGGATTATGAGAGTTGTGAAAAGTATTGTTCACAACTTCGCGCACCAAGTTTTTGGCGCCGTTGCCGGGGATTGTTCAGTTTGGACAACTGACGGTTCATCTTGTTGCTTAGATTAGGTATTTTTTTTTCTTCAGAGTTCTTAAGAATGAAATCTAGTGTTTCAAGGTGATGTTCTTATCATCACCAAAGCTGATTGATCTTCATCAATTTAGCTCTTGAATGCAATGTTCTGCTGAAGCTTGGCTGACCATGTCTAATTCCTTTAGTCTGAAGCTTTAGACTAACATTGCGTGATTCCTGGAATTCTGATTCCTGGAATTCTCATTAAGAATTTTGATACCTTTTCCATTTCATTTTCGAAAAACACAAAAAATTTAAAAAATCATAAAATCCAAAAATATTTCTTGTTTGAGTCTAGAGTCTCATCATAAGTTTGGTGTCAATTGCATGCATTCATTCATGTGTCTTAAGGATTTTCAAGTAGTTCTTGATGATTTCTTACTCTAATCTTGGAATTCTCTTGACTTGAGTATTTGTGTGTCTCATATGCATTCTCATTAGTGTCAGTAGTATACAAACTGCTAAGTTTGGTGTCTTGCATGCATTGTTATTTGATTCTTGTTGCATTTTGACTTTTCCTTATTATTAAAAATCCAAAAATATTTTAATTTGTGTCTTCTCAAGTCAATTATACAGAGAATTGAAGATTCAGAACATACAACAGAGGAATTATACAGAAAAAGCTGGGCGTTCAAAATGCCCAGTGAAGAAGGACAGACTGGCGTTTAAACGCCAGCCAGGGTACCTGGTTGGGCGTTCAACACCCAAAAAGGTATAGTTTTGGGCGTTAAACGCCAGAATGTGCACCATTCTGGGCGTTTAACGCCAGGATGGCATAAGGGGGAAGATTCTGTTTTTCAATGCAATTTTTTTTCAGGTTTTCAAAGTTTTTCAAAATCAAATCTTTTTCAAATCATATCTTTTCAATCATCATTTCTTTCTATCTTTAAAGATACTTGCTACCAATTAATGATTTGATTCAACAATTCAAGTATATTGCCTTTTCTGTTGAGAAAGGTTTAATGTTTGAATCATATCTTTTCTTGTTAGCCAAGTTTTTAATTTTCAAAATCAAATCTTTTTAAAATATTTTTCAAATCATATCTTCTCAATCACATCTTTTTAAAACCAATCATATTTTCTTAACCACATCTTTTTCAAAATAATTTTCAATCAAATCTCTTTGATTTCTAATTTCAGAATCTTTTTCAAAAAAAAAAAAAGAAAACACTTCACTTCTTTCCCACTTTCATTTTCGAAAATTAAGTGATGTTTTTCAAAAATGTTTTCAAAATTTTCACTTAATTTTCGAAAATCACTTCCCTTCTTCTCCCATCCTTCTATTTATGGACTAACCCTATTCCTTAATGCAAAATTCGAACTCCATTTCCTTTGATAAGTTCGAATTTTCTACTTCTGTCTTCTACTCTTCTTTTCCTCTGACACTCCAAGGAATCTCTATACTGTGACATAGAGGATTCCACATTTCTGTTCTCTTCTCTTTCTTATGAGCAGAAGCAAAGACAAAGGCATTCTTGTTGAGGCTGATCCTGAACCTGAAAGGACCTTGAAGAGAAAGCTAAGAGAAGCCAAAGCACAACTCTCTTTAGAGGACCTGACCGAATTCTTCAAAGAAGAAGAACATATGGCAGCCGAAAACAACAACAATGCCAACAATGCAAGGAAGGTGCTGGGTGACTTTACTGCACCTACTCCCGACTTCTATGGGAGAAGCATCTCTATCCCTGCCATTGGAGCAAACAACTTTGAGCTTAAGCCTCAATTAGTTTCTCTAATGCAACAGAATTGCAAGTTCCATGGACTTCCATT
>NC_029781.3:79697855-79698121 GCF_000817695.3 Arachis duranensis | reverse complement strand
ATCTGTGAGGCTCCATGAGAGTCCTCTGTTAAGCTACTGACATTAAAGAAGCGCTTGTTGGGAGGCAACCCAATGTTTTATAATTAACTATTTTCTTTTGTTATTTTATGTTTTTTGTAGGTTGATGATCATGCGAAGTCACAAAATCAATGAAAAAAGCAAAAACAGAATGAAAAATAGGAAGAAAAATAGCACACCCTGGAGGACGCACCCACTGGCGTTTAAACGCCAGTGAGGTTAGCTGGTGGGCGTTTAACGCCCAGTCT
>NC_029781.3:79697405-79697793 GCF_000817695.3 Arachis duranensis | reverse complement strand
TTCTGGGCGTTTAACGCCAGAAAGGGGCACCAGACTGGCGTTAAACGCCAAAAAAGGGCAAGAAGCTGGCGTTAAACGCCAAAAATGGGCACCAGCCCGGCGTTTAACGCCAGAAATGGCTCAAAACATGATTTTGAATGCCATATGGTGCAGGGATGACTTTTCCTTGACACCTCAGGATCTGTGGACCCCACAGGATCCCCACCTACCCTACCACTCTCTCTTTCTTCTTCACCCATTCACCAATCACCTCAACACCTCTTCCCCAAAAACCCTTCACCTATCAAATCCCATCTTTCTCTTCACCACTCACATCCATCCCTCATAAAACCCCACCTACCTCACCATTCAAATTCAAACCACTTTCCCACCCAAACCCACCCTCAAA
>NC_029781.3:79696331-79696681 GCF_000817695.3 Arachis duranensis | reverse complement strand
GAATCATGAGAGAGGAGCAACAAAGACAAGGAAGAGACATTGAGGAGCTCAAGCACTCCATAGGATCTTCAAGAAGAAGAAAGAGCCGCCATCACTAAGGTGGATCCGTTCCTTAATTTCCTTGTTCTTTATTCTTCTGTTTTTCGAATTTTATGCTTATGTTTATCCATGTTTGTGTCTTGTGATCATTAGTGTCTTAGTGTCTATGCCTTACAGTTATGAATGTCCTATGAATCCATCACCTTTCTTAAATAAAAAATTTGTTCTTAATTGAAAAAGAGAAGAATTGCATGAATTTTAAATTTTATAACAGATTAATTATTTTGATGTGGTGGCAACACTTTTGTTTT
>NC_029781.3:79690780-79694870 GCF_000817695.3 Arachis duranensis | reverse complement strand
CATTCAAGAGAATCCGGAAGGTCTAACCTTGTCTGTGGTATTCTGAGTAGGATTCAATGATTGAATGACTGTGACGTGCTTCAAACTCCTAGCAGGCGGGGCGTTAGTGACAGACGCAAAAGAATCGATGGATTCTATTCCGGCCTGACCGAGAACCGACAGCTGAATTCCGCGTGCTGTGACAGAGCATATGCAATCGTTTTCACTGAGAGGATGGGAGGTAGCCATTGACGATGGTGAAACCCTACATAAGCTTGCCATGGAAAGGAATAAGAAGGATTGGATGAAGACAGTAGGAAAGCAGAGAGACGGAAGGGAAGCCATCTTCATACGCTTATCTGAAGTTCCTACCAATGAATTACATAAGTATCTCTATCTTTATCTTTATGTTATTTTCGTTCATCACCATATCCATTTGAGTTTGCCTGACTAAGATTTACAAGATAACCATAGCTTGCTTCATACTAACAATCTCCGTGGGATCGACCCCTTACTCGCGTAAGGTTTATTACTTGGACGACCCAGTGCACTTGCTGGTTAGTTGTGCGAAGTTGTGTAATGCCATGGTATTGAACACCAAGTTCTTGGGGTTCATGACCGGGGATTATGAGAGTTGTGAAAAGTATTGTTCACAACTTCGCGCACCAGAATACCACAGACAAGGTTAGACTTTCTAGATTCCTGAAATCCTACTCGGAATACCACAGACAAGATTAGACTTTCCGGATTCCCATGAATGCCGCCATCTATCTAACTTATACCACGAAGATTCTATTGGGAAATCTAAGAGATATGCGCCTGGCCTAAGGTAGAACGGAAGTGGTTGTCAGTCACGCGCGTTCATAGGTGAGAATGATGATGAGTGTCATGGATCATCACATTCATCAAGTTGAAGTGCAACAAATATCTTAGAATAGGAAAAAAGAGAATTGAATAGAAAGTAATAGTAATTGTATTGAAACTTGAGGTACAGCAGAGCTCCACACCCTTAATCTATGGTGTGTAGAAACTTCACCGTTGAAAATACATAAGTGAAAGGTCCAGGCATGGCCGAATGGCCAACTCCCATGATCTGAGAACTAATCGTCCCAAGATGTCTAATACACTAGTAAAAAGTTCTATTTATAATAAACTAGCTACTAGGGTTTACCGGAATAAGTAATTGATGCATAAATCCACTTCCGGGGCCCACTTGGTGTGTGTTTGGGCTGAGCTTGATTTATCCACGAGCTGAGGCTTCTTTTGGAGTTGAACACCGAGTTATAGCGTGTTTCTGGCGTTCAACTCCGGGTCGTGACGTGTTTCTGGCGTTTGACTCCATACAGCAGCATGTACTTGGCGTTGAGCGCCACTTTACGTCGTCAATTCCCGAATAAAGTATAGACTATTATATATTGCTGGTAAGCTCTGGATGTCTACTTTCCAACGCCATTGAGAGCGCGCCATTTGGAGTTCTGTAGCTCCATAAAATTCATTTTGAGTGTAGGGAGGTCAGATTCCAACAGCATCAGCAGTCCTTTTGTCAGCCTTTTTCAAAGTTTTGCTCAAGTCCCTCAATTTCAGCCAGAAATTACCTGAAATTACAGAAAAACACACAAACTCATAGTAGAGTCCGGAAATGTGAATTTAACATAAAAACTAATGAAAACATCCCTAAAAGTAGCTTGAACTTACTAAAAACTACCTAAAAACAATGCCAAAAAGTGTATAAATTATCCGCTTATCACAACACCATACTTAAATTGTTGCTTGTCCCCAAGCAACTGAAAATCAAATAGGATAAAAAGAAGAGAATATACTATAAATTCCAAAATAATAATGAATATTAATTCTAATTAGATGAGCGGGATTTGTAGCTTTTTGCTTTTGAACAGTTTTGGCATCTCACTTTTTCCTTTGAAGTTTAGAATGATTGGCATCTCTAGGAACTTAGAATTTCAGATAGAAAACTCCCTCTTGCTTGAGAGATGTCCCAGGAGGTCTTCCTTACTAGGATTTTCGTCCTCCTCCTCCCTTGTGCATTCGGCCATATTGATTACATCAATGGCCTTGCACTCTCCTTTTGGATTCTCTTCTGTATTGCTTGGGAGAATACTGGGAGGAGTTTCAAAGACTTTCTTACTCAGCTGGCCTACTTGTGCCTCCAGATTTCTGATGGAGGATCTTGTTTCACTCATGAAACTGAAAGTGGCCTTTAACAGATCAGAGACTAGATTGGCTAAATTAGAAGTGTTTTGTTCAGAATTCTCTGTCTGTTGCTGAGAAGATGATGGAAAAGGTTTGCTATTGCTCAGCCTATTGCGTCCACCATTGTTAAAGCCTTGTTGAGGCTTTTGTTGATCCTTCCATGCGAAATTTGGATGATTTCTCCATGATGAATTATAGGTGTTTCCACAAGGTTCACCCATGTAATTTACCTCTGCTATTGCAGGGTTCTCAGGATCATAAGCTTCTTCAGAAGCTGCCTCTTTAGTACTGTTGGATGCATTCTGCCATCCATTCAGACTTTGAGAGATCATGTTGACTTGCTGAGTCAACACTTTGTTCTGAGCCAATATGGTATTCAGAGCATCAATTTCAAGAACTCCCTTCCTCTGAGGCGTCCCATTACTCACAGAATTTCTCTCAGAAGTGTACATGAACTGGTTATTTGCAACCATGTCAATAAGTTCTTGAGCTTCTGCAGGTGTTTTCTTTAGGTGAATGGATCTACCTGCATAATGGTCCAGTGACATTTTTGAAAATTCAGATAGACCATAATAGAATATATCTAATATGGTCCATTCTGAAAACATGTCAGATGGACACCTTTTGGTCAACTGCTTGTATCTTTCCCAAGCTTCATAGAGGGATTTACCATCTTTTTATTTGAAGGTCTGAACATCCACTCTAAGCTTGCTCAGCTTTTGAGGAGGAAAGAATTTATCCAAGAAGGCCGTGACCAGTTTCTCCCAGGAGTCTAGGCTATCCTTAGGTTGTGAATCCAACCATATTCTAGCTCTGTATCTTACAGTAAAAGGGAAAAGCATGAGCCTGTAGACTTCAGGATCTACTCCATTCGTCTTAATAGTCTCACAGATCTGCAAGAACTCAGTTAAAAACTGATAAGGATCTTCAGATGGAAGTCCATAGAACTTGCAGTTTTGTTACATTAAGGCAACTAGCTGAGGTTTCAGCTTAAAATTATTGGATCCAATGGCAGGAATGGAGATGCTTCTTCCATCAAATTTGGACGTTGGCTTTGTGAAGTCACCAAGCATTCTCCTTGCATTATTGTTGTTGGGTTCGGTTGCCATCTCCTTCTCTTGTTCTAATGTTTCTGAAAGGTTACCTTTAGATTATTGTAATTTAGCTTCTCTTAGTTTCCTCTTCAGAGTCCTTTCAGGTTCAGGATCAATTTCAACAAGAGTGCATTTTTCCTTGTTCCTGCTCATATGAAAGAGAAGAAAACAAGAAAAGAAAATGAATCCTATATGTCACAGTATAGAGATTCCTTTATGTTAGTAGAAGAAGAAAGGGGGGAAGAGTGAAGAAGAATGGGTTCGGATTTTTAGATGAAGAGAGGTGAAGAGAAGTGTTAGTAATTAAATAATTAAATAGAAGAAGAAAAGAGAGGGAGAATTTCAAAAATAATTATGAAAAGGGGGTTAGTAATTTCGAAAATTAAAGATAAGATATGATTAAAATTAAAATTTAAAACAATTAAAGAGAATTTTTGAAAATGAGAGAGATATTTTCAAAAATAAGAGAGGGAAAAGTAGTTAGGTGGTTTTGAAAAAGATAAGAAACAAACACAAAGTCAAAGAGTTAGTTGAAAAAGATATTAAAATCAAATTTGAAAAGATAAGAAGATAAGTTAGATAAGATATTTTGAAATCAAATTTTGAAAAAAGATAAAATTTTGAGAAAGATATGATAAAAAGATAAGATAAGAAGATGTGATAAAACGATATGTTTGAAAAAGATTTAATTAAAAAAATTTAAAATTACTTGCTTCACTAACAAGAAACTACAAGATAAGATTCTAGAACTTAAAGATTGAACCTTTCTTAACAAGAAAGTAACAAACTTCAAATTTTTGAATCAATCA
>NC_029781.3:79653801-79690665 GCF_000817695.3 Arachis duranensis | reverse complement strand
ATTTTGGATCAAAACACAAGATGCATGCAAGAACACTATGAATGTCAAGATGAACACCAAGAACACTTTGAAGATCATGATGAACATCAAGAACATATTTTTGAAAAATTTTTGATGCAAAGAAGACATGCAAGACACCAAACTTAGAAATCTTTAATGCATGGACTCTAACAAACGAAAAATGCATATGAAAAACAACAAACAACACAAAACAAGAAAACATCAAGATCAAACAAGAAGACTTACCAAGAACAACTTGAAGATCATGAAGAACACCATGCATGAGTTTTCGAAAAATGCATGAATTTTAAAATCATGCAATTGACACCAAACTTAAAAATTGACTCAAGACTCAAACAAGAAACACAAAATATTTTTTATTTTTATGATTTTATGATTTTTTTTGTATTTTTATTATATTTTTTGAAAATAAAGTTTGGAAAAAAGAAAAAGAAAAGAAAAATTTTGAAAAAGATTTTTGAAAAATTTTTGAAAAGAAAATTACCTAATCTGAGCAACAAGATGAACCGTCAGTTGTCCATACTCGAATAATCCCTGGCAACGGCGCCAAAAACTTGGTGGACGAAATTGTGATTCATATGTTATTGCATTTTGCAAAATTCATTGCTTTTTCTTTCCCTGGCAATGGCGCCAAAAACATGATGCCAATACCATGGTTTACAACTATTTGTGGTTACAACTCCGTTCAACTTAACCAGCAAGCGTACTGGGTCATCCAAGTAATACCTTACGTGAGTAAGGATCGATCCCACAGAGATTGTTGGTATGAAGCAAGCTATGGTTACCTTGTAAATCTCAGTTAGGCAGATTAAATAGTTTATGATAAGTTCGAAAATAAATAATAAACAGAAAATAAAATAGGATCGAAATACTTATGTAAATCAATAGTGGGAATTTCAGATAGGCGTATGGAGATGCTGTGCTCCTCTTGAATCTCTACTTTTTTATTACATTCATCCAATCCTTCTTACTCCTTTCCATGGCAAGCTGTATGTAGGGCAACACCGTTGTCAATGGCTACATCCCATCCTCTTAGTGAAAATGGTCCTATGCTCTGTCACAGCACGGCTAATCATCTGTCAGTTCTCAATCAGGTTGGAATAGAATCCCTTGATTCTTTTGCGTCTGTCACTAACACCAGCCTTCAAGAGTTTGAAGCTCGTCACAGTCATTCAATACCGGAATCCTACTCGGAATACCACAAACAAGGTTAGACTTTCCAGATTCCCAGAATCCTACTCGGAATACCACAGACAAGGTTAGACTTTCCGGATTCCCATGAATGCCGCCATCTATCTAGCTTATACCACGAAGATTCTGTTGGGAAATCTAAGAGATATGCGCCCGGCCTAAGGTAGAACGGAAGTGGTTGCCAATCACGCGCGTTCATAGGTGAGAATGATGATGAGTGTCACGGATCATCACATTCATCAAGTTGAAGTGCAACGAATATCTTAGAATAGGAATAAAGAGAATTGAATAGAAAGTAATAGTAATTGTATTGAAACTTGAGGTACAGCAGAGCTCCACACCCTTAATCTATGGTTTGTAAAAACTCCACCGTTGAAAATACATAAGTGAAAGGTCCAGGCATGGCTGAATGGCCAGCCCCCATGATCTGAGAACTAATCGTCCCAAGATGTCTAATACACTAGTAAAAAGTTCTATTTATAATAAACTAGCTACTAGGGTTTACCGGAGTAAGTAATTGATGCATAAATCCACTTCCGGGGCCCACTTGGTGTGTGTTTGGGCTGAACTTGATTTATCCACGAGTTGAGGCTTCTTTTGGAGTTGAACGCCGAGTTATAGTGTGTTTCTGGCGTTCAACTCCGGGTCGTGACGTGTTTCTGGCATTTGACTCCAGACAGCAGCATGTACTTGGCGTTGAGCGTCACTTTACGTCGTTAATTCCCGAATAAAGTATGGACTATTATATATTGCTGGAAAGCTCTGGATGTCTACTTTCCAACGCCGTTGAGAGCGCGCCATTTAGAGTTCTGTAGCTCCAGAAAATCAATTTTGAGTGTAGGGAGGTCAGATTCCAACAGCATCAGCAGTCCTTTTGTCAGCCTTTTTCAGAGTTTTGCTCAAGTCCCTCAATTTCAGCCAGAAATTACCTGAAATTACAGAAAAACACACAAACTCATAGTAGAGTCCAGAAATGTGAATTTAACATAAAAACTATTGAAAATATCCCTAAAAGTAGCTTGAACTTACTAAAAACTACCTAAAAACAATGCCAAAAAGCGTATAAATTATCCACTCATCAGTCATCCATAGTCTTTGAGCCAGGACAAAAGGTTCTGCTGTTTAACTCTAGGCTCAGGCTATTCCCTGGGAAACTAAAATCCTGTTAGAGAGGACCATATGTGATTACAGGTGTGTCACCATATGGATATGTAGAGCTTCAGGATATTGATTCTAATAAAAAGTTCATTGTTAATGGACAGAGAGTCAAACATTATCTTGAAAGCAATTTTGAGCAAGAATGCTCAGAATTGAGACTAGATTAAGGCTCAGTAAGGTCCAGCTAAAGACAATAAAGAAGCGCTTGCTGGGAGGCAACCCAGCCATTACTGTAGTTTATTTGTCATTTAAATAATAATTATATGAGTTTAATAAATTATCATCAGAATTAATTCTCATTTACAGGAGTTCACAGAGTTACAGAAGGGTTCAGAGCAGAGAGCAGAGAAAAGAAGTTCACTGGCACGAAAACGCCAGTAAGAGGCACTTTTGGGCATTAAACACCAGAATGGGCATCATTCTAGGCGTTTAACGCCAGTAAGAATACCTTTATGGGCGTTAAACGCCAGAATGGGTACCAATTTGGGCGTTTAACGCTAGACTTACAGCATCCTGGGCGTTTAGAAAAATGCCCAGTGATAAAGGCTTTCTGGCGTTTAACGCCAGCCAGGATACCTGGCTGGGCGTTAAACGCCCAAAACAAGCAACAACTGAGCGTTAAACGCCCAAAACAAGCTACAGTTGGGCGTTAAACGCCCAAAACAGGCAACAGTTTGGCGTTTAACGCCAAGAACGTGGAGGGAAGGTAGTTTTGTTTTGCAACTCAATTTTTTTTATTTTTTTATGTTTTTATCCATAATTTCTTGCATAAACATATTACAAATCTTCATCTTTCAATTTCAATTTCAAAAATAACTCTTAATCCTAAAAATCTTTTCTTCTTTTCAAATATTTTTTCAAAACTCATATATCTTTTTTATTTCTTTTCAAATCTTTTGCAAAACCCATCTATCTTTTTGATATCTTTTCAAATCTTTTTCAACTCATCATACTATCTTTTCCAATTTAGTTTTATCTTTTTCAAACTTCTCTCATATCTTTTCAATTTTAAAATTACATCTTTTATATTTCACACTTATCTTTTACAAATCATATCTTCTTTCATATCTTTTTCAAAAATTTTCGAACCCACCCCTTCCTTTTAAATTCACATTCGGCCACCCCCTATCCTCCATAATTCGAATTTGGCTCTCCTTCTTCTCCTCTCCTTTCCTTTCTTTTGCTTGAGGACAAGCAAACCTCTAAGTTTGGTGTGTTTTGCGTGATCACTGAGCTAAGACTCACTAAGATCATGGCTCCTAAGGGAAAACAAACCACTTCAAGAGGCAAGAAAGAGAATAATCCAAAATCACTTTGGAATCAAGAGAGGTTCTTAACCAAGGAACATTTGGACCATTACCACAAAATAATGGGTCTAAGGCAGTGATCCCGGAAGTTAAATTTGATCTGAAAGAAGACAAATATCCGTAGATCTAAGAGCAGATTCGAAACAGAGGCTGGGAAATTCTAGCTAATTCTGAGACAAAGGTGGGTAGAAACATAGTTCAGGAATTTTACTCAAATCTGTGGTAAACAGAGAGGCAGAGAATGACTGGAACCGCTTTCTATACCTTTCGAACCATGATCAGAAGGAAGATTATTTACTTCTACCTTGACAAAATAAGAGAGGTCTTCAAGCTGCCTCAACTACAAGATGATCCAGAATTCTTTAATAGGAGAATAGTGAGATCAGATAAGCGCTTAGACCAAATTCTAGAGGACATATGCATCCTTGGAACCAAGTGGACAACCAGCACAAAAGGTGTTCCAAACTAACTCAAGAGAGGGGATCTCAAACCAGTTGCTAGGGGCTAGCTGGATTTCATTGGGTGTTCTATACTGCCTACCAGCAACCGCTCCGAAGTCACTATCAAGAGAGCAGTGATGATCCATTGTATTATGCAAGGAAACAAAGTGGAGATTCATCATCTGATTTCTTGTGAGCTCTAAACAATTACAAATAAGAACTCTAAAGAAGCCAAATTGGCTTACCCAAACTTAATTCTCAGCTATGTAAAGAGGTTGGGATGAAGATGGGAGTAGATGAGTTCATCCCAGTCGAACATCCAATCACCAAGAAGTTAATGGAGGGACAACAAGTACAAGAAAACTCCATCAAAAGGAGGGCACAGGAGTTCCTCCCAGAACTCTCTTAGATTGACTACTGGACCCGCCTAGAAGCATCTCTCACTAAGCTGCAAGAAACTATGGATCAACTTAAGGAAGAACAGCAAACTCAAAATAGTATGATCTGTAAGCTACTTAAAGAACAAGAAAAGCAAGGGCGTGAGCTACATGAACTGAAGCGCCAGAGGCTCTCCCTTGAGGGACCAGACACCCCACAGATTGAAGGAGCATCCATCTCCCAAAATAAAGGTTGTTGAGTCCTAATCTTAACACTGTGATAACTTCTGCTATTAGAAATCTATTTTAGGAGTCATATGAGTAGTAGTAGTTAGTATTTTTATTTTTTTCATCTCCAAGTAAGCTATAATGTATCTTTCTCATCATCATTAAACATGAATGAAATAGCAGATATTTTTAGAATAAGGAGGCAACTTTTTCGAGTTCTTAATAAGAAAAATTCAAATTATTTATATGTGGTGGCAACACTTTTTATTTTCTGAAAGAATGCTTAAACAGTGCATATTTTTTATCTTGTTGTTTATGAATGTTAAAACTGTTGGCTCTTGAAAGAATGATGAAAAAGAGAAATGTTATTGATAATCTGAAAAATCATAAAATTGATTCTTGAAGAAAGAAAAAGCAGTGAATAGCAAAAAAAAAGAGAGAGAAAAAGAAAGAAAAAGAAAAGCAAGCAGAAAAAGCCAATAACCCTTTAAACCAAAAGACAAGGGTAAAAAGGATTCAAGGCTTTGAGCATTAAGGGATAGGAGGGCCAAAGGAATAAAATCCTGGCCTAAGCAGCTGAATCAAGTTGTCCCTAACCATGTGTTTGTGGCATGCAGGTCCAAGTGAAAAGCTTGAGACTGAGTGGTTAAAGTCGTGATCCAAAGAGTGTGCTTAAGAACTTTAGACACCTATAATTGGAGACTTTAGTAAAGTTGAGTCACAATTTGAAAAAGTTCACCTAGTTATGTGTCTGTGGCATTTATGTATCTGGTGATAATACTGAAAGGTAAAGTGCTTAGGGCCACGGCCAAGACTCATAAAGTAGCTGTGTTCAAGAATCAACATACTAAACTAGGAGAATCAATAACAGTATCTGAATTCTGAGTTCCTATGGATGCCAAAATTGTTCAGAAGTAAAAAGCTACTAGTCCTGCTCATCTAATTAAAATTGAGCTCCATGTAAAACTCTGAGATTGCCTCTTGATCTTCTTGCTATCCTATTTTGTTTATCTAGTTGCTCAGGGACAAGCAACAATTTAAGTTTGGTGTTGTGATGAGCGGATATTCTATACGCTTTTTGGGGGTATTTTTATATAGTTTTTAGTAGGATCTAGCTACTTTTTAGTATATTTTCATTAGTTTTTATGCAAAAATCACATTTCTGGACTTTGCTATGAGTTTGTGTGTTTTTCTATGATTTCAGGTATTTTCTAGCTAAAATTGAGGGACTTGAGCAAAAATCTGATTCAGAGGCTGAAAAAGGACTGCATATGCTATTGGATTCTGACCTCCCTGCACTCGAAATGATATTTTTGGAGCTACAAGAGTCTAAATTACGCATTCTTAATTGCGTTGGAAAGTAGACATCCAGGTCTTTCCAGCAATATTTAATAGTCCATACTTTTCCCGAGTTTAGATGACGCAAACTGGCGTTCAATGCCAGCCTTCTGCCCTATTCTGGCGTTAAACGCCAGAAACAGGTTACAATCTAGAGTCAAACGCCAGAAATAGGTTACAACTTGGCATTTAACTCCAGAAATAGCCTATGCACGTGAAAGCTTCAATGATCAGCCCCAGAACACACCAAGTGGGCCCCGGAAGTAGATTTCTACACTATCTATCTTAGTTTACTCATTTTTTGTAAACCTAGGTTACTAGTTGAGTATAAAAACTACTTTTAGAGATTTATTTTGTACCTCATGACATTTTTACATCTAAATTTGTATCTTTGACAACATGAGTCTCTAAACCCCATGGTTGGGGGTGAGGAGCTCTGCTGTGTCTCGATGAATTAATACAATTACTTCTGTTTTCTATTCAATCATGCTTGATTTTATTCTAAGATATTCACTCGCACTTAAACATGATGAACGTGATGATCTGTGATACTCATCACCATTCTCAACCCATGAACGCGTGCCTGACAACCACTTCCATTCTACCTTAGATTGAGTGTTTATCTCTTGGGTTCCTGGTCCACGATTTTGACTGCCTCTCCTAACAACAGAGCGTTCAATCCGTGAATCCAAAATCTTTGTGGTATAAGCTAGAATCAATTGACAGTATTCTTGAGATCCGAAAAGTCTAAACCTTGTCTGTGGTATTTCGAGTAGGATTTGGGATGGGATGACTGTGATGAGCTTCAAACTCACGAATGTTGGGCGTAGTGACAGACGTAAAAGGATCACTGGATCCTATTCCAATACAAGTGAGAACCGACAGATGATTAGCCATGTACATGGACCATTTTCACTGAGAGGACAGATGGTAGCCATTGACAATGGTGATCCACCAACATACAGCTTGCCATGGAAGAAGCCTTGCGTGCGTGAAAAAGAAGACAGTAGGAAAGCAGAGATTCAAAAGACAGAGCATCTCCAAAACTCCAAGCCATTCTCCATTACTGCATAACAAGTATTTATTTCATGCTCTTTTACTTTCCACAATTAAAACTAAGAACCACTATTGATATTTTGACTAAGAATAATAAGATAACCATAGCTTGCTTCAAGCCGGCAATCTCCATGGGATCGACCTTTACTCACGTAAGGTATTACATGGACGACCCAGTGCACTTGCTGGTTAGTTGTGCGAAATTACAAAGTGTGATTGTAATTTTCGTGCACCAATAACCACTTCACCACCCACAGAGGCTAATCGACGCCGAGCTTCGCCTTATACGTGAAAGAGTTCTTTCAATTTTCGGATCAAATGCGGCAAAGCTCGGATCAGGTAGTGAACGCGTCATTCAATGAAAGAAACATACAACTCATGGTAATAAAAAAATAACTAAAAAAATAAAATATGTAAATATCAAAATATTTACACTAATCAATAACTTAGCACACTGTTGCAACTCCCCGGCAACGGCGCCAAAAATTGACGTACGAAAAATTACCGATTAAGAATTTATAATTAACTGACGTTGCTAGTATAGCTCTTAACAAATGAAGATTCCGCGTATCAATTTAGAAAGGGGTTTTGTCACAATTTAAGAATAAAATACTGGGAGTATGAATTCCAGGTCGTCTCCCAACGAGTTGCGAAGAGAGTGCTAATTATTGATCAGGAGGTTTCTGAGAAATTTAAAGTTGGAGAATAGGATTAAAGCGAAGAAAATGAACGAGAGATTTAATTAATTATGATAAAAAGCCTTAACTTGGAGAAGATTAATCGGAAGTTCTATCCTTGTCGAATTTTTCCAGGATTAATTAATAATGGGTTGTTGTTTTTACTCAATTAACCTTTACCGAATAAAGGAAAGTCAAGTAATTGAGCCAACTTCTATTCACAAGTCCTAATCCTCTCCCTTGGGAAGGATTAGCGTTAGTAACTAGAGAGCTAGCCAACAACTTCCAATTACCAATTAATTATTGAGTATTCCAACTCAAGGGTCTCCTATCACTACAAGAAAAAAGGCCTATGGCCACGCTTTTTTTGCTACGCTTTAAAAGCGTGGCCAAAAGTGTTCAATGGCCACGCCTTTTTAGGGTGGCGATTAAATAGAGATTTGGCTACACTTTTTCTTGCTACGCTTTAAAAGCGTGGCCATAGGGGTCAACGGCCAAGCTTTTATGAGGGTGGCAACTGATTCGAGATTTAGCTACGCTTTTTTTTGCCACGCTTAAAAAGCGTAGCCATAGAGAGAAATAGGCACGCTTTCAAAGCGTGGCGACAGAGTTTTGTTATTAGGGCGTTTTAAAAATGTGGTCGTTTCTTACTACTGTTTTTGGCACGCTTCGAAAGCGTGGCCAAAAACTTTCAAAAAAAGAAAATTACAAAGTCGTCCCTTGCTTTGAAATTCTAAGTTACAATTTACACATTTCTCTTCCAGACTTAGTGCATGTTTGGGTGCCATTATTTTATTAAAAAAAAGATCTTTTTTCAATGAAAAAAGATCTTTTTTTATTTTTTAACATGTTTGACAAATTTCCAGTAGTAAAAGTAAAAGCACTAGTAAAATCAAAATAAGATCTTTTTTGAGAAGCTGTAATTTACATCTTTTTTTAAAAGATCTTTTTTCTTAAAAAAAAGATGTTTTTCATGTAATAAATAAACAAAAAAGTACTTTTATATTATTATATCCAAACATTATTGATAGATAAAAAAATCTTTTTACATAAGATATCCAAACATAAAATTACTTTTACTTCTTTATAACATCTTTTAAAAAAGGATAACTCGAAAAAAGATCTTTTCTACCCAAACAAGCCCTTAGTCTTTCTCCTTCTTATAATTGCCCTAGCTCAATTCAGAAAGCCCTCCAGGAAGATGAACACCGTCTTTATTGTGCCTCACGAAGGAGATTAAGCCTAGCTAACCCTAACCCTGTATTCATCGTGCCTCACCGTACCCTAACCACGACGAAGAACCCATATCGAAGAACCCCTAACCGCGACGAAGAACCCCTAATAGCACTCTGCGAAGAACATCACCGGTCGTCAGCACTCGGAATGCCTCCGTCGAAGAACCCCTAACCCTCCTTTGAGTTTCTTCTCTCTTCTCTCGCCACTCTCACCCTCAAGCTCACCGAGTCTCACCTCTCTCACGGCTGGTCTCACCGTCGACCTCTCTCTATCTCTCTGGTATATTGCTTCTCTCGCGGGCATTTCAGACTCAAGGTCGTCGCGCTCTGTCACCATCGCTGCTCTGTCGCAAGCGAATCGATGGAATTCAACCCGGTCCCAATCGGTTCCTGCTCCAAAGAGAACCAGATCATCTACCAGCAGTTTTTCAATTACGCCGATTCAGGTATGCCAAGTTTTCAATTATTTTAGTTTATTTAATTTTTATCTTTTGGAGTTGCTAATTGTGGTGATGTTCATGTTCAAAAATCGATGAATTTGTACTGTGCTTTTTCTCTATTTCAGATGGCGATGGCCGCATTACGGGGAGTGATGCCACCAAGTTTTTTGCCATGTCCAATTTGTCTCGCCAGGATCTTAAGCAGGTTTTGTATTTTATGTTTTTCATTGCAATTATTGATTCTAATGATAGTGGTTAGTTTTAGCTTTATATTTGATTAGTTTTGAGCTCTCTAACTTCTGATTATATAGATCCTGGCAGGCTACGAATGGTTGAGTTGTTTGTAGGAGTTGTGCTTAGCTGATATGTATCACAGTTTATTTCTTCTCAAGTTTTAACTGAATTGTTTATTTATGTGCTCTAATTTGCCAAAATTGAAGGTGTGGCTATTGCTGATTCAAAGCGACAAGGATCTCTTGGTTTTGCAGAGTTCATCATTGCTATGCAGGTGAATTCATGTTATTTTTTAGTTTGAGTGTGATGTTGAACTCTTTCTAGAGTGCTTACGTGTTTTGAAATGTAGCTAATTTCTTTGGCACAATCCAGCCAACCAATAACACAAGAACTTCTTTCTAGTGGTGGTGAGTTTTTGTACTTCTAAATTTGTTTGTCGTTCTTTGGTTTGAATATATATTTTTTTAGTAGTTGAAGACTTCATGATAGCAATTCTTGTTGCTGTGGGCATATGTTGATTGTGAACTTCTGTTTCTCAGTTGAGCTGAAAAACTTGAAATGGTTGAGTTTTCAGATCATGAAGTGCTAGTTTGGCATTTAGGGTTTATGTTTGTAAGAGTCAAGCAGCATAATTATTTGTTTATTGACTGATTTTTCAAAATTTTAACTCATTTGCCTTTGATTTGGTTACTTTGCAACAATTTGGATAATCATTGATGCAAAATTCATTTCTAAGTTCACTAATTGCTTTAAGTTGCTTGCATTTTTATAGAAACCTAAAGTGTTGAATTTATCTATTCTAAACTTCAACTTTTCTGTAGGCATTTTACTTCCAACCATTTTTCTGGGAATCTACCTGCTACATTTGCAAATCTCACTAAATTGAATCACGTGTAAGTAATTTGTTTCACTTATTCCATTTACTTCTCTAAACTGTTGTTGGATAACAATAATGTAATGCTTCTGTGTTCCTTTCTCTCTTATACTGCAGTCGACTAGGCAATAATCAATTTTTTGGAACTATACCAAATTTTATTCAGAGCTGGACAACTCTTCAAAGACTCTGTGAATCTTTACCTTATTCCCTGAAATTTAAACTTTTAGCTGTTTCTTTTTTAAATACATTTTAGTTATAATTGGCTGACCAAAGATTTGTTCTTAATTATTCCAGGGTGGTGCAAGGGAGTGGTATGAATTTTTTTTATTCAGAAATTAAAGCTACTCATAATTCTTGCTTCTTTTTTATTTGATGAAGTGCATTCATCAACATGCTTCTCAGTTCAGTCTTTTGATTATAATATAGGGGTTTAAAATATCTTAAGTTGACTTTTTGAAACCATTTCTTTTCTCTCTTAAATAATACTTGCTTTGGACATAACTTCTTTTTCAGAGACATCATTTATTCAGTTTTAACAAATTAAGTGGAATCATTCCAAGCTCCTTCAGTCGCCTATTGAACATGAACATACTGAAAGAAATCTTTTCTAACTTTTTATTTTTCAGTTACATGAAATGAGGATTGAGGGAAACCATTTCTTGCCTTCATTATTAGAAAATTGAAAATTGAATGCCATTGACACTGATAGAGAACCAATGGCAGGATTAAAATGCAGATAGACTTGGTTTCCTTCTCAATTAAACATGCGGTTTATGATAATTTGAGTTGCAGCTTGAAGCTTTGGTATGTGCTTATTTATGATTTCTGTTCTTATACCTTGATTTTTTCCTTTTCTCTGTTGGGCTTGATTCAGAGAAAAAAGAGACGAGCTTGCCCTAGCTTCTAGTGCTTGATGCTAGCCTTGCTTGCCATGATGCATCAAAATCCAACTGTAAGTTCTATGATAATTTTGCTGGCTTGTTTACCTTTTGATTTTTGGAAGTTTTGTTACTTAATGCATTGATGTTGACTCAAAGATGGGTTTTGAATTTTCATTTATGCATTATGTATCCCTCCTCCCCCTTTTAAAGTAGTGTGTGGTCATTTATTTTTATAATGAGTATGTAAATATCGTTTCTTTTTACATAATTTGCAATTAGTTTTTAATTTGACTTTTTCTTTGATTAGTTGAACGGTAAGCTCTTTCCAACTGTAGTAAGTCATTGTTCTTTCAAGCTAATGTTGGTCATGGCAGCTGAGTTTCTTTGGATGATTGAAGAACGAAACTCTCGCACGATCTAGAATTTTCACAAATAAATTCCCATTGTAAGTATAGCTTCTAGACCGACAAGAATTCCTTTCTTACAAAAGTTTTGGTTGTCACAAGTAACAAACCCTTTTGAAATTGATAACCGAAGTATTTAAACCTCGGGTCGTCTTCTCAAGGAATTGCAGGGAGGTATGATTTACTATTGGTTATGGAAAAATGTATGTTTTGGGATTTTCAAAAGGGTTGAACAAGTAATGTAAAATAACAAGTCGTTAAAATATAACTAGTAAAGCTCTTGGCAATGTATGAGAACTGGAAGTCCTATCCCAGTTATCCTTATCAATTGTGATGAGAATTGGATTTTTCTCCCACTAAGTCAACCTTTAACTATGAAGGTAAGTCAAGTGGATGAATTAATTTTGATTCCTTAGGTCCTAGTCTTTCCTTGGGAAAGGCTAGAGTTATTGGAATTCGAATTAATTCTTGAAGAATTCTAATTTTCAATCAACAATGAGTTTGATAACTCAAGTGTCTCCAATGATTCAACCAAAGCCAAAAGGGAAAAATCTAAATTATTTATATAAATAAAAGAAAGCAATCATAATTCTAAAATATCTCAAATTATATTAAATGAAGATATCAATTCTAACATGGAAAAGTTCATAAATTAATTTGAAAAAATAAATAAAAGAAATATTAAACCTGGAACTCAGAAGAAATTGTAAGTTGAAATAATAATAAATCCTAAATCATTTAAGATGAATCCTAATCCTAAATCCTAAGAGAGAGGAGAGATCATCTCTCTCTAAAAACTACATCTAAATTATGGAAAGTGAATTATCATCTGATATCTTGAGTCTCTGCATGTTTCCTGACTTTAATCTGTGTTTCTGGGCCTAACTCTGGGTCAAAATGCAGCCCGAAACTGTCTCCAACGTATTTTGTAATTTCTGCAGATCGCGCATGTCATGCGTACGCGTCAGTCACGCGTACGCGTCATTCAGCGATTTTCCTCTCCACACGTGCGCGTCAGGCACGCGCTCGCGTCGTTTGCGCGAACTCCAATCTACGCGTACGCATCAAGCACGCGTACGCATCGCTGTGATTTTGTTCAAATCGCGCACACGTCAGCCATGCGTGCGCGTCGCTGTCCGCTGGTTGTCTCCTTTATTTCTTGTGCTCCTTCCCTTTTGCAAGCTTCCTCTCCATTCTCTAAGCCATTCCTGCCCTATGAAGCCTGAAACACTTAACACACGGATTACAGCATTGAATGGTAATAAGAGATTACTAAAATACACAAATTAAAGACTCTAGGAAGCAAGTTTTTAATCATAGAAAAATTTGGGAAGGAATTGCAAATACATGCTAATCATATGAATAAGTGGGTAAAGACTTGATAAAAACCACTCAATTAAACACAATATGAATCATAAAATAGTGGTTTATCAATGATGATTTGCCAACTTAGTCTATTTAATTACTTTTTTTGTAGCTGTTCTTTGTTGGGAATAGCTGAATCTTATCTTTGAGTGTAATTTTTAACTATTAGATAGAGAAATGCACTTACTGACTACAGGTTTCCAATACTATTAATGATTTTATGATAGTATTCTCTTGGTTGCTATTCTTGATTCTTGATTTTTGTTATGATTTTTTAATGCTCCTATTTTTTCCTGTTTTGTACTTGAGTTGATTCTGTTCTTAATTTTTGGTTCTTGATTTTTAACTGCATCTATTTTTCATTACTCAATTTTGTTCTTGATTTTTGTTCTTGTATTTTGTTTGCATCTATTTTTCACTGCCAGTTTCTGTTATGTTCTTAAATTCTTGTACTTTTTATATCTTAAAAAATAATTAAAAAAACTCCTAATATTGAAATTGTATTATTGTTCCAGACAATAGAAAGTTTTTCCAGGAAATTCTTGGGCAAAGGTAACTCAGCCACCCTATTGAAGTGACCACAAAAGCACAGGTTAATGTGGTGATGTCTGATAAGGCCTTGGTTAAGCAATTGCAAAAAGAGGTAGTTAGGTTGGAAAGTGAGTTAAGAACCCCTAATCCCACTGCCTCCAATTGTGATTATGTATGATTGTTGAGGAAGAAGGATCTCCAGATAGAAAATGTTGGTTTGAATTCCTATTCTATTGCGTTTATATTGATTGTGGACTAGACCTAGTTGTGGAACTTTCAAGATGTTTATTTAGAACAATCTTGTATATCATTATTAACCTCTCTTTCCTAGGTACATGTTTTCTTGAACAATACTTGTGCTCCATGAATTTATGTATCCCAAAAGATAAGAAGGGTAGAACCGAGTTTCATTAGGTCCCTAAGGTAGCGTTTGGTGGAGAGACATATACTGAAAGACTGAGACTGAGAGACAGAAACTAAGAGACAGAGACTGAAATAAGTTTTAGTATTCTGTTTGGTGCCAAGTGAGAGACAAAAATTGAAACAAAAGAATAAAATTCTAATTTAATTTACACAAAGGATAAAATTGGAATTAATTAATTAAAATGAGAGTATTTTAGGTATAAAATGTTATTAAAGTTTCGGTCTTTGTTTTTAAAAATATCAGTCCCCTGTGTCCCTACATTTTGGAGGCACTGAAATACTGAAATTTTGGGGACAGAAACAGAAATTTTAGTACCAGTCTCTGAGCCAACAAACATGATACTGTGTCTCAGTCTCTCAGTCTCTGTCCTAGTATTGCAAAACAAACGCTACCTAATAGTCTGCTTCAATGTCTTCTTTTCTATTTATTTATTTTTTAAGGAAAAGTGTGGGAATTTTTCAAGTTGCATTGGCCAACATGCATATCACATTCTTATTACTAATTATATGTTAATAACCTAGTTTCCAATTATTCAGTTAGAGAAGGAAGTTAAGGAGCTAGCTAAGCAACATGATCGAAGAGGATCAGAAATCTAAAAAAGTAATTTTCATTTCCTAATAACGGAAAATTGTGTCACAAATTAGCGGTTAAGTCTCTAAATTAAATTTTGATACTTACTTTTTTTCCTTAACTTTCAGGACGAGGAAGATAACCGAAATGTAGTTATGTGAAGAGTTTAGATTCAGGAAGACAATACTGATCGAGAAGACAGAAATGGGGCTGGACGAAGTGAGAGCGGTCATGGAAGAACTTGCAGCTGATTTAAGAAGGATTTGCATTAAGAATGAAGCTTAAGAGTTATTTTTTAAGATGTTTCACCGATTAATCATGTAAATAATTTCATGAAAATTAATAAAAAAATTAATTCTTTTTATATTTTTTTATTTTTTCCGTTTTTTTTATTTGACAAATGAATAGGCCACGCTTTGAAAGCGTGGCAAAAGATTTTAGCTCACATACGGCCACGCTTTTAAAGCGTGGCCATATCTCTCTATTGACACGCTACAAAAGCGTCATACGGCCACGCTTTAAAAGCATGGCTTCACATACGGCTACGCTTTTGAGCGTGGCAACCTATAAAAGCATGGCAAAAGATAAAGCGTGGCGATAGGTTACCAAAAGCGTGGCGATAGATCTACAGGCATCCTTGCAGTTGTGACCTTTCAAAAGCGTGCCGGTAGTTCAAAAAGCGTGGTAAAAAGCTATCGCTACGCTTTTTTTATTTTTTGCCACGCTTTAAAAGCGTAGCAAAGAACGTGTTTTCTTGTAGTGTATTAATCAACTCCCAAGTCAAGTGGGAGTCTATGCCATTGAAATGAATACAATGTTCACAGGCATATGAAGGGAATAAAAAGAAAACATAATAAGCTAAATAAAATTATAATTGAGAATTAATTAAAAGTAAAAATAGTACTTTGCATTAATAAATCCCAAAATCATAAACATACGTATCTGAACAGGGTTAATGGACAATAAAAGAGTAAGGAATAAGGAAACAAACTAGAATAATGGAAACTTCAACGGAGGTAGTAACTCTTCTCAATATCCGAAACAAAAGCATCAAAAGCATCAAAACTAAAAATCTATGAATGTGAGGAAAAACCTAGAGGAAGTAATAATTTCTCCCTAAGATTTCAATCTAAAACTAAAACTATGCGAATGAGAATGTCTGTTGAGTCTCTGCTTGTCCCCTGGCTCTAGTCTGTGTTTCTGGGCCGAAAACTAGGTCCAAACTCAGCCCAAAATTGCCCCCAGCTTTTTCTACGATTTCTGCAGGTAGCACATGTCACACGTACGCGTTAGTCACGCGTACGCATCGCTGGTCATCCTCGCGTGTCATGCGTACACGTCAGGTACGCTCACGCGTCGCCGTGCAAACTCCAATTCACGCGCACGCGTCAAGTACGCGCACGCGTCGCTCCTCGCTGGCTATCTCCTTTAATTATTGTGCTCCTTCCATTTATGCAAGCTTTCTCTCCATCTTCTAAGCCATTTCTGCCCTATAAAGCCTGAAAATACTTAACGCACAGATTACGGCATCGAATGGTATAAAGGGGATTAAAACACACAATTTAAGGGCTAAGGAAGCAAGTTTTCAATTGTAGAACAAAACTAGGAAGGAATTGTAAAACTATGCAAATTGTATGAATAAGTGTGCAGAGACTTAATAAAAACCACTCAATTGAGCACAAGATAAACCATAAAATAGTGGTTTATCACATCCTAAACTTCCTTTCACCAAATATTCATCCTATGTTCTTGCTAATCCATGAATATGCAACTGTCATAAGGGAATGCTAAATCTGATTCATATTCTTCATGCTTTCCAACTTTCTAACTCTCCGACAATTCACAATCAGAATCATAAACAAAACCATCCTCAGCTATTCTGTCTCAGCAATTCTATATCATTACCTCATATCCTCACATGGAGCAAGTGAGATCACTTCACTTACGTCTACCCAGGGAGTTCAAATTATCTCATTCAATAATCATTATCATTATTCAATTATATCATCAACTCATCTCATCAAGAACAGCCCTCAGCATCAACCGACACCAGCATGAGGGACCTCTCAATTGTATAAACACAAGCAATACAAGCAAGTAATACACAATAAGGTACAACTAGAACAAGTAGCACAAAATCAAGTAACATAGTATATATGATGTAGCAATCCAAAACAAATAGGCAAACCCAAACAACTCAAACATATGCAAATGATGTATGCCTGCCCTATGGCTGCTGATATCATCTGTCGGTTACAAAGCCAACCCGACATGTCATGGTAGCTAACCAATGGACAGAAACATCAATGCAGAGCAAGTGGGCTTGAGCTACAACCCCTTTGCTACTACCCGCTTAACCCAAAGCCAGTGGAACAACCACTACTGCGTCTACTACCCAAGCGGGTGTTTAAAAGCTCAACTTGAAGGGAGTGGAATAACCACTATTGCCGCTACTACCCAGGCGTCACAATCTCTGACCTGGAGCAAGTGGGATGAACCACAACCCTTGCTACTACCCAGGTATCACAAAACATACATTCATTCAATTTAACATCAATCCTCATTGTTATCAAATCTCAAACATTAACTTAGAGCAAGTAGGATGAACCACCACCCTTGCTACTACCCAAGTATCACAAATACACAGTCATTCGTAATCACACTTCATTATTACCAATTCTCAGACAATGACCCGGAGCAAGTGGGATGAACCACGACCCTTGCTACTACCCGGGCACAATCTTTCTCTGTTGCGCCTTATTACCATTAGAGGGAATCCGTGCCCTATCACCATTAGAGGGTATCTGTGCCCTGTCACCATTAGAGGGTATCGGTGCCCTGTCATCCTTACAACCAGAGAGAAAACATAAGCATATTCACATTCAACATTTTCCATCATTATTCATTTACCACACTCATTTATTAATCATATATGCATCTCCGACATACTAGCCACATGTTCAAGCTTCTTCAATCAATCATAATCATTTAATCATTAATTATAAACATATACATACCAGTCATAATTCAATGCTTATCACAGCCATCCAGCTCATAACATACGCAGCACCATCACCATCATCATCAGCAACTCATACAATCATCATTACTCATCATTCATCATTGATTCTCACTTTACTTCATCCACAAGTTACCACATGTCCTAGTTTCTTCTCAAAACAAGGCATACTATAAAATTTTAGGACTTAAAGGATGAAAATGGAGGCTTAGAAGTCTAAAACTCGGCTTTAAAAATTCAAAAATCAAATTTTTGCTGAATACAGGGTCACGCGTGCGCGTCACCCACGCGCACGCGTGGGAAGCGAAGAAAAGCAGGTGACGTGTAAGCGTCGCCCATGCGCACGTGTGGAAAGTAGAGAAGTAGGGTGACGCGTGCGCGTCAGCCACGCGTATAGGTGGATGCATTTTGTGGTCCTTGCACAAAACCAGAACGCTTGATGACAAGTCATCTTAGCCTAGTTTCACAAGCATATTTCATTAGTTTTCACTTGGTTTTCATGAATTTTTAGGCAATAAGTAAGTGTTTGAGTGAGAATTTCATGCTTGTCTTGATTCAATCAAACATTGGTAATCTTATGCAATTTCATTAGATTTCTTGCAAGATTTAGTTGATAATATGAATGATGCAAGATTTGATGATTATGCCAAGGCTTTGATGTATTTGTTTGGTTCATGATAGGTGAAACGATGAAGGAAAAGGAGCAATAAAAGCACTAAAAGAAGAATCACAACCCCAAGGTGGCAAAAGAGTGGAAACAGACTCAAGGAGGAGCAAAAATGATTTGCAACCCTGACCTCTTTACACTCCAACAAATATAACTCGAGTTACAAAACCCCAAATGAAGTGATTCTAGTGGAATTGGAAAATAGACATCTAGAGCTTTCCAAGAATATATGGCACTGCATGGTGGACATTAAATCTGAGGGAGAAAACTTGCCCTGAAAGTGCAAAGATGAACATAGTATCAACCTGCAGTAAGGCCAGCTGACCTCTTCACCTTCCAAGGAGAATAACTTGACCTCTAGAGCTTTGAATGATGCGAGCTCAATTTCATTGGAAAGTAGACGTCCAGAGATTTCCAACGATATATAATAGTATGGGGGTGAACATCAAGTTTGGGCCTCAGAAGCTGGCGCTAACTTTGGCTTCCAAACAGCCAGCGTTCACTAAAAAGAACGTTTTCGGCCTCCAAAATAGCGCGACCATGCCTTCTTCAAAGGACCATAACTTGAGCTATAGAGGTCCAATTGATGCGCTTTTAGTTGCATTGGAAAGCTGACATTTTGAGTTTTCCAACGATATATAACAATCTATATTTGGCATAAAATTAAAGCACAAGTGATAGGCATCTTTAAGGCCCAAAAATCACACTCAAACAAAGGCCAGCGCTCAAAGGATCAAACGTAGTGCTCAACCAAGGGAGTTCTAGGTGCACATCAAAGAACTAAAGAGTGAGCGAATGTTCAAATGAGTAAATGCCATGTTCACTAAAGTGAACGTTTTCGGGCTTCCAAGCCAAGGAAGCAAGGCGCATCCAAGGAAGAAAGGGAGCGCTCACCAAAGGCAACGTAGCGCTCAATCAAGGGAATGCCCAGGAAGAATAGGGCGCACCAAGGAGGGCCACACACAAGGAGCAATGTTCACATTTGTAACGTGACGTTCAAATAGTGAGCGCTAGGGGCATTGTTGAGCATGTGAAGGGAACGCCAAACAAAGTGAACGTAGCGTTCACTAATGTAACCGAACGCTCCACTAGAGCTTGAACCAAGCAACCCTGACTCACTCTCAGTCAATGCCAAATGAAAAGAGCCCACTCTAAGTGCAACTCTGGCTCAATTAATTCCAATTCAAGCCCATTGACATACCAAGGCAAGCAAAACCCATGGACATCCCTCAAAGGCATAAGAAACAGTTAGATTAGGAATTTCATTTAAATTGTAATTTGTTTTCAATTTCAATTTCTTTTTCATTTTGTAAAGCCTATAAAAAGGCATCAATTTTATTTCATTAAGGAGGCTGGCTCTGCTAGAGAGCAATAGGAGTAGGAGTAGGATAGAATAGAAAGCTCTCTTTGATACACTTTTACTTTCTGCATCATCTACATTTCAGAATTCAATTCAGCTTTATGAAATTTTCATTGCTTACACTTCTCTGCTACAATTTCCTTTTCTGCTATGATTTCCTTCTCTGCAATTTTACTTTCTTCAACTTTACATTTGAGTTTGCTGTGATTTGAATTTACTTTTCATGCAATTTAATTCTTCTGCAAGTGTTCTAAGTTCTGATTTACTGCTTTCTTTAAATTCCCTGCACCCAATCCCCTTTACATTTAATGCAATCTACATTTCTTGTCATCTAAGCTTCTGCAATTTACATTCTGCAATTTAAATTTCCTGTAATTTACATTCTATTGCTTCAATTTCATCGAATTCACCAATGTTAGCTTTACTAAACTAATCACCTCACTAAAGTTGCTTGATCCATCAATCCCTGTGGGATGGACCTCACTCTTGTGAGTTATTACTACTTGATGTGACCTGGTACACTTGCCGGTGAGTTTGTGTGGAAAACTAATTTTCCCCCATCAAGTTTTTGGCGCCGTTGCCGGGGATTGATTTAGATCGACAATGATTAAGTGGGTGAGAAGTCTAGATTAAGCATTTTCTTTGTTTTTGTTCTTTTAATTTTCTATTCTGAGTTGACACCAAAGTGTTTGTGTTTTTGCCTCACTAAGCAAATCTTACCTGAGATATGAATTTAACTTTTTTTTTGATGGTGTGTTTTACAAAATTCAAATGGAGTTCGACTCATCTTTTAATCAAACAAATTTTCTGGGATATCACCCACCATCACCAATTGACTATTCTAATGGTGGTTGGGAATATCACCAAGAAATTACAGATTCTAAGCACTCCAATCAATGGAGATATGCTTCAGAGCCACAAGATGAGCAAGACAATTTCATGGGATATTGTCCACCATCACAATATAATTCAAGTCATTATCCTAATGATGGCTGGAAATATCACCAAGAAATGATAGAGGATGAAGCAATTCAGATGAGATATGATTCAAAATCACAAGATGATTTATGTCATTACCCTCATATTGTCTGGACATGTCAACAAGAGTGTGAACAATCAGTTGAAATGGGACACTTTTCAAAAACACAATATGATCTAGATTGTGATGAGTCTAACAACTACTCATATTGTGGCTGGAAAAGTCAAAATTAAAGAGATCTTAGTGATCCATACTGTGTTCATCAAGAGACATATTCACTAGAGTGTACTTTCAATAAATTCATGCAAGATTGTCCCCCAATGCAACAAGATGATCCATACTGTGATGAATTTCACAATTCTTCAAGTTGTGATTGGGAGGATCAAAATCAGAGAGCACTCAATGTATCATACTCCATTAATCAAGAGCCATCATCACTTGAGCAAACCTTCAATTCATTCATGCAAAATTTTCCAACCTCACCTCCTAGTTTCTCATATGAAAATCCTTCATCGCTTGATGATGCCTTAACACAAAGTTTTCTCCATGATCCATACCAACGACAAAATCAATTCTGCATTTCACAAAATTCATTCCATGCCCCTCAAAACATCACCACAACACATCCATGCCCACAAAATTTCTCTCAAACTTTATCCCTTGAGCTAGCATTTGAACAATACCTACAAATATCCATAGACCTTTGGAAAGAACAAGAAACCCTCTGCAAAAAGATGGATGAGCACTTGGAGAAAATAAGAAAATACTCTGAACTGCTAAGCAAAGAAGATGAACACCAATTGGTGGATGTGAAGGAGAAAGTAGAAGAGCAAGAAGAAAAGGCCCCTGTGTCAAGCAAAATTTTAATGAAGAATGAGGTGGAGGAGGCATTTGAACCTGAAATTGCATATCCACAAAAGCCACTTGAGATGACAAAGGAACATGAAAACTCACAGCCTCTACAAACCTCCCTGAACCAAAAACTCTCAACACTTGAATCTGTGATTAAAAGATATGAAGAGGAGATGAAGAAATTTTGGGAAGAACAACAAACCTCCTCCATGGAAGTACTATTAAATTAAATGTTGAATGCAAAGGAGGAAGTGGAAGAACAAGAAAGTGAGGAAGTCAATCAAGAGAATTCACACTCAAGTGAAGTAGAGAAGTACATAGAGGAAGAGCTCATGGAACTAACAATTCAAAAGACTTTTGATGAAAATAATGCTTCAACAATCACACAACCATGTCTTGATATTAAAGAAGTGAAGGCAACCAACAACACCAAAGAGAGGATTGTGACCAAGCTACAAAGGACAATATTCATGAAGAAGAGGAGGTCAACTGCAAACAATCAAATCCCTGAACCATCAACAAGCAAGCTCAATCAAGCCATTTACAAAAGGAAGCTTGCTGAGAGGAGACCAAAACAGGGGACAATAGCTGAATCTTCTCCCCCCTTGAGGTCATTCCTCTTAACAAACTGGAAGAAGAGGAAGAAAGTTGAGAACAACATGTCAAGCTAATAACACTAAAAGAGCGCTTGTTGGGAGGCAACCCAACCTTAGGTAACATTTCATTCCTTTGCTTTGTTTATTTTCTCTGTCTGATTTGTTTAAATTTCAATAAATTGGCATATGATTACATTCTAAGTTTGGTGTTGCCTTGCAACAAATTGATTTTCAATCTTCACTGGGTGCATCATTCTAAAGAGAAATTGTCACACTAAGTATGGTGTGCCACTTATTTTTTTATGCAATATACCCAGCAACACCACTTGTTTGTACAATTATAATTCCTTTGCTTTGAAGCTCTCTGTTCTATTTTTCTTTATCTTTGTTTTATTCATCTCTTTATTTTTCATACTTTCTTTTACTATCTCCAACTGTTTGTGTTAATGCCTCACCAAGAAATCCTTACTCGTGACATTTGTTTCTCTTGGTGATTGTGTTATTAACATATGACAGTTTCCTTTGTTTAGTTTTAGTTCAAATAAATGGACATATGGTTGCATTCTAAGTTTGGTGTTACTATGCAACAAAACTTATTCCTAATCTTTATTGGATACTTGCATCAATTCCAAGTGAAAGTGTCACACTAAGTTTGGTGTGCCACTTATTCTTTATGCAATGTATCATGCACACCCTCTTATGCTTGCAATCACAAATGTCTATGTTTCCTATGCCTTCACTATTATTTTTCATTTTGCTTGCCTAAACACATGTACTACTAACATTTCACTATGTAAGACACTCATGATCCATCATAAACCCCATCACCACTATACCAATTGTTGCTTGAGGATGAGCAAATACTCTAAGTTGGTATGGGAAGGGGAAGAATAGAAGGAGAAGGACAACAACAAGGAAGATGAACTACAAGGTGGTAATGCTCCTTTCTCCTCCTACTTACTTCCAGCACTGTAAATTACATGATTGTCTTTATCTTCTCTGTATGCACATGTGTGTATGAATAAGCATAGCCTGAATTTTGATTTGTAACATCTTGCTGTGATATCATGACTACCAACTTGAATTTTGTGAGTTTAAAGGCAATAAAGCATCATGATCATAAACAAACAAGGAATTAAAGAAAAACTTAGCATGTGCATACAAGTATTGGAAAGCTAGCATGGTTAATTGTTGCTCAATTACATTAGATTTTATTTAATTGAAGTTTTCATCTAGGACATTTTGTGAAATTTTTGAAATCATGAAAACCTTGAAGGAAGCAAATGCAAATAAGGCAAGAAAGAAAAAGGGAAAGAATGAGAAAGCTGAAGGCTCTGAGTACCAATGACAATTCATTTGTTAAGTACCTGTGGTGTTTATGTATCAAGCAAAAAGCTTGAAAACAAAACACTTAGAGTCAAGGTTAGGCTCAAGTGCAAATGCACTCCCTCAAAGCTCAAGGCTCTGAGCATCAATGATTAGAGAGTAAAGAGAAGAAACAAATGAGCTTAAAGAAGTCCTCTAACTAAATTCTTGTGGTACTTATGTATCAAGTGGTAATACTTGAAAACAAAGCATTTAGAGTCGTAGCTTTGTTATCAACTCATGGGGCAAAGCACCCAAAAGGAGAAGCTAATAAGAAAATCAAAAGCTTATTTCAAGGAAGAAATATAATGAAAAGATTTCATAAATTGAGCTAGATAAAAGCATCAATCATTTACATTTCTTTTGTGATTGTGGCATGCATAGAAAACTAGCCAATCACTAAATATTTTAATTTTCTATTCTTCTTACCTTGGATTGTCAATCTCTATTGCATGATTCTTTTCTTGCTTGGGGACAAGCAAGGTTTAAGTTTGGTGTTGTGATGACAAGTCATCTTAGGCTAGTTTCACAAGCCTATTTCATTAGTTTTCACTTGGTTTTCATGCATTTTTAGGCAATAAGTAAGTGTTTGAGTGAGAATTTCATGCTTGTCTTGATTCAATCAAACATTGGTAATTTTATGCATTTTTATTAGATTTCTTGCAAGATTTAGTTGATAATATGAATGATGCAAGATCTGATGATTATGCCAAGGCTTTGATGTATTTGTTTGGTTGATGATAGGTGAAAATATGAAGGAGAAGGAGAAATAAAAGAACTAAAAGAAGAATCACAAACCCAAGGTGGCAAAAGAGTGGAAACAGACTCAAAGAGGAGCAAAGAGGATTTGCAACCCTGACCTCTTTACACTTCAACAAAAATGACTCGAGCTAAAAACTCCAAATGAGGTGATTCTAGTGGAATTGGAAAGTAGACATCTAGAGCTTTCCAAGCATATATGGCACTGCATGGTGGACACTAAATCTGAGGGAGAAAACTTGCCCCAAAAGTACAAAGATGAACATAGTATCAACCTGCAGTAAGGCCAGCTGACCTCTTCACCTTCCAAGGAGAATAACTTGAGCTGTAGAGCTTTGAATGACAAGATCTCAATTTCATTGGAAAGTAGACATCTAGAGATTTCCAACGATATATAATAGTATGGGGGTGAACATCAATTTTGGGCCTCAGAAGCTGGCACTAACTTTGGCCTCCAAACAGCCAGCGTTCACTAAAGTGAACGTGGCGTTCACAAAAAAGAACGTTTTCGGCATCCAAAATAGCGCGACCATGCTTTCTTCAAAGGACCATAACTTGAGTTACAGATGTCTAATTGACGTACTTTTAGTTGCGTTGGAAAGCTGACATTCAAAGCTTTCCAACGATATATAGCAATCTATATTTGGCATGAACTTGAAAAACAAGTGAGAGGCATCTTTAAGCCCAAAAACCACACTCAAACAAAGGCCAGCGCTCAAAGGATCGAACGTAGCGCTCAACCAAGGGAGCACTAGGAGAAGCGCTCAACCAAGGGAGCTCTAGGCGCGCATCAAAGAACTAAGGAGTGAGCGAGCGTTCAAATGAGTAAACGCAACGTTCACTAAAGTGAACATTTTCGGGCTTCCAAGCCAAGGAACAAGGCGCATCCAAGGAAGAAGGCGCATCCATGGAAGAAAGGGAGCGCTCACCAAAGGCAACGTAGCGCTCAATCAAGGGAACACCCAAGAAGAATAGCGCGCACCAAGGAGAGCCACACACAAGGAGCAACGTTCACATTTGGAACGTGACGTTCAAATAGTGAACGCTAGGGGCATTGTTGAGCATGTGAAGGGAACGCCAAACAAAGTGAACGTAGCGTTCACTAATGTGACCGAACTCTCCACTAGAGCTTGAACCAAGCAACCCTGACTCACTCTCAGTCAAGGCCAAACCAAAAGAGCCCACTCTAAGTGCAACTCTGGCTCAATAATTCCAATTCAACCCCATTGACACACCAAAGCAAGCAAAACACATGGACATCACTCAAAGGCACAAGAAACAGTTAGATTAGAAATTTCATTTAAATTGTAATTTGTTTTGAATTTCAATTTTATTTTCATTTTGTAAAGCCTATAAAAAGGAATCAGTTTTATTTCATTTAGGAGGCTGGCTCTATCATAGAGCGATAGGAGTAGGAGTAGGATAGAATAGAAAGCTCTCTTTGATACACTTTTACTTTCTGCATCATCTACATTTCAGAATTCAATTTAGCTTTATGAAATTTCCATTGCTTACACTTCTTTGCTACAATTTCCTTTTCTGCTACGATTTCCTTCTCTACAATTTTACTTTCTTCAACTTTACATTTGAGTTTGCTGTGATCTGAATTTACCTTTCATGCAATTTAATTCTTCTGCAAGTGTTCTAAGTTCTGATTTACTGCTTTCTTTAAATTTCCTGCACCCAATCCCCTTTACATTTACTGCAATCTACATTTCTTGTCATCTAAGCTTCTGCAATTTACATTCTGCAATTAAATTTTCCTGCAATTTACATTCTATTGCTTCAATTTCATCCAATTCACCAATGTTAGCTTGACTAAACTAATCACCTCACTAAAGTTGCTTGATCCATCAATTCCTGTGGGATCGACCTCACTCTTGTGAGTTATTACTACTTGATGCGACTCGGTACACTTGCCAGTGAGTTTGTGTGGATATCTAATTTTCTCCCATCAACGCTACCATCACAACTCTTTGGAATTTATACAACGCACCTACATCAATACAGTGACGTGTATGCGTTGGCCAGGCACACACGTGAGAGAGTAAAAAAATCGTGAGTGACACGTGCGCGTCGACCATGCGTGCGCGTCGGAGTACATTTTACCAAAAATTTTACTAAGTTTAAAAGGCTGTAGGATTACATTTTCAAACCCCAAACTTCCGACGGGCATAACGTTTTCTACAAAATTCTTTTTTCAACCATTTCTGAACTGATGGAAAGATCGTTGAATGAACTTTCATAAAAATCCAATTTTGAAGAATTCCTAACTCTGAGGACCGAGTTACAAACCGTCGATGTTGGTCAAAAATCAGTTTTTACCCAAAAATAGAAATCACCAATTTTTCCAATGTTCACAAGCCAAATTCATTTCTACTCATCCAAATGACTACAACCCAACCACATTCACATAATTATACTCAACCAAGATCAAACCTACCTCATCTACACAATTCAATTCAATTTCGTCATCTTCCACTCCTAAATTTCTCATTTCTTATTGTTCCACATTCCTCCCATTTATTCACACACTCAATATTCAATATCTATTCAACCTCATATGACATCACACAATACACACATCACTTACCTTCCTTACCTCTTTGCGGCCTCCGACCCAAGATTCACAACCTCCGACCCAAATTCACAATTTAAATGCATATTTCACAAACCAATATTCATTATCCAATTCATCAAATTCTGAACACACCAAACATACAAATTCACACAATTCTCAACACAATTATTAATTTACATTACATATCAACTATACATATTAGTACCAACTATTTACACAATCTAAACTTAATCCTAGGGGCATCTAGCCTAGGAATTCTCATCACACCACACGTTACTTAAATGAAACTTAAATTGTACCTCTTGTAGCCGAAATAATTGAGCTTATTCTTAAAAGTATCTGTTCCATCTTGAGGGCGCCGAGGTATATGACTTCCAGTTGAGCACTTGACTCATTGACTGAGCTATACGTCGTATTGGCTCAATGGTGCGGAATAACCTCGGTTCTCTAAAACACGGCGGCGAGAGCACCTGCACAAGACACTCCGACGCTCAAGTAAGTATGTGAGTTATAAGAGAGTAGAGAATAATAAGTAAGAATGAGTTCTGTGACCTGTCCTTTGTGGTTGGGTTAGGTTTGGTTTTATAGGCGTGTAGTGTGTTGGTTTGTTTCGAATTATCAGGTAAGTGCAGTTATTGATATCTTTGACCCGTGCAGAGACGTGATTGAATCTGAGGGAGTGAGTTCCGTGATTGTGGATGACGCTGCTAACCTGTTCACGTTTTAGTCGGAGGTTTTTATGCTTTTACTCAGTCTATCCGAGTTTTTAGGTTGATAACCAAGTTTTGAGTGTTCCTCTGAGTTCGGTGGTGTACACGTCATAGCCCTCGAGTTCGGCCAGTGTTGTATGTAAGGACAGTGGGTGAACTTTAGTTGATTTGTTGCTGACTTTGTTTTTGTGGGTCAACAGCTTTTCGTTGCTACTGGGCCTTCGTGGCCCATTTGAAGGATTTTGAAAGGAAATTGGGGTGACTCTTTGGTTATTCCCGTGACTCATTTAATGTGACATTATGTGGATTGATTCCCCACGTTGACGGTAGTTATTGACTAAGGTTCCCACTAATTTAGTGGGCTTTGTAATAATAGCTGCACTTCGCTTCGGGACTCTTCATTTTGCTGCTTCGTTTCTTCCTTTTTTTTACAGTTTACCCTTCCTCATGTCTTCGCAAGGTTAGTGTTTTTCTTCTTTTACCTTTTGTTATTACTGTTATGACGAGAGAGAAGTTGAAAGTGGTTGAAGAGAGGGAAGACGACTCGTATCATTGAGTGAATGACGACGTTAAGACTCGTTCTTCCTCGTTTACCACTGCGGAGTCCATATCTGATTTGGGTAGTTTGACTATTATTAGGGTTGGTTCTGCTGTTGCTGTTGAGCTTCTTCCCTGTTCTGATACTGATAGGGTTTGTGAGAGGAGAGGCGATTGGGGGTATTTCTATATGTATACCCCTTGTATCTTTGAGCTTGGTGTGAGATTTCCCTTTACTTCTTTCCAGTGTGACGTTCTTACGCAGCTTAACTGCGCGCCTTCGCAACTTCACCCGAATTCGTGGGCATTTCTTTGTGCCTTTGAGTGTTTGATGGATTTTGTCAGTTTTCCTTGTTCTTTGCCACTGTTTTTCTCTTTGTTTCAGTCAAAAGGTGTTCAAAAAGGCTTGTGGGTTTGTCTTAGTAGTTTCCCGGGTCGTTCCTTATTTCTCTTGTACAAATCTTCATTCAAGAATTTTAAATCCTTGTTTGTTAAAGTTAGGTCAGTCGAGGCCGAGTACCCATTCTATTTGGACAATGAGCTTATCGAGAGGTTTCCTCTTTACTGGTGTTCTGAGCCGAGTCAGATTCTTGAGGCTTCTGAGTTGAATGAGGAGGAAAAGTCTTTTTTGGATTTTTTGGTTGAGGGTGTTGCTGCCGGAGAGTGTCTATCAATTTTCGATCTTCTGCATTTGTATGATTCTGGTGATAATGAGGGCTTGAAAGCGTATATAGGTATCATTGTTTGTCCATTATTAGTTTTGCTGAGTTTTGTAGTGTTTTCTAATCTCTGATATTTGTCAGGTGGGCGAGCTCCTCTTATTGATCCGACGAAGTTTCAGTCTTTCCTGAAGAAAAAGAAAGAGAAAAGTAGTGGTGGTGCGGGGGTACAGAAGGACGATGGTGGTCAAGTTGCTCATTCCGCTGCTCAGCCGACGTCTTCGTACAAGAGAAAAAGGGGTGAAAATGAGAAGTCGTTGGAGATTATCTCGGAGGGTGAGCAGGAGGCTCAGGGAGGTGGTGAGGCTGCTTTTGATCGTCAGAAAAGACTCCATGGCTTCGTTCCTGGGTCGAGCTCTCAGTCTCTATGGAGTGAACAATTTGATTTTGCTGGGCTTTCGGATAGGGCGTCTCAGTACCCAGGGGACATGCTTATGACTCGAAGGGTTGGTGTGGAGGCCCTTGGGAAGTTTGTTCAGGTCGGTTTTCTTTATGGTCTTTATTTTCTTTTGGTCTTCGATTCTTACACTTCGTGGTTCTTTGTAGATTGTTTCCTCTCGCCTGTTATGTATTGGTCGTACCGTCGAGCTTATAGGTGCCGAACAACAAGAGGTGGTAGATAAAGCTTCTCAGCTTGAGGCGTCTTATAAAGAAAAAGTCGCCAAGTTGGAGAAGTCTTTGAAAGAAAAGGATGATGCCGTGGTTAGTGCTGTAACCAGGGCAAAGGATTCTGAGGACGAGGTTGGACGCTTAAGGGATCAGGTTCAATTGTTGCAAGCTGAGATCAAGGAGAGTGATGTTGCCAAAGGGAAGTTAACAGCTCGGGTTCACGAATTGGAGGAGGTAGGGATGGAGATGTTTTCTTTTGGTTTCGATCATGCTGTTAGTCAAATCTCCTTCTTGGCTCCTGAGTTTAATTGTGACCTTTTGGACGTGACTAAGATCATGGTTGGTGGGAAGATGATCGTGGATGGTACTGCTAAGGAGCATGACGAGAATGCTCCTTGATTCGTAGCTGTTTGTAACTTTTTGTTTTGGCCGAGTTTGGCTATGTAGACCGATGTTTTGGTCTTTTTGATTTTGTTTTGTAACTTGAATGGTGTATTTTGTTCTGGCCATGTGTTGGACATGTTTTGAAATACTGTTTTACTGTGATTGATTTAGCATATGCTTATTGTTTTTGAATTTGTGGGTTAGAATTAGATTTGTCTAAACATAATCATTCGTATTTCTTTGAATGTGTTGTGCGTCCGGCCTCGTTAAAACCCTCCTTAGGCAAAACTCTTTTTTGGGGAAAAAACTCTAAGGGGGAAAAAGAGTGCCTTCATTCGCTAATTGTACAAGTTATGATCTGTACATTTTCAGGGAGGAGACACTCCAGTTCCCCGACATTGTGTTGCCTTGTAGTGTTTGAAGTTGGTAAGCCCCCATTCCGAGTACTTTTGATATTTGGAATGGGCCTTCCCAGTTTGCGGCTAGTTTGCCGTGTGAATGAGGTCGTCTAGCTTCTTCTGTTCGTCTGAGAACTAGATCACCTTCCGAGAAGATCCTCGGCACAACCTTTTTGTTGTGCTTCTTTTCTACTAGTTGTTTCCGAGAAGGTCAAGCTCGGCGTTTCTGGCTCTTGTGTTATGTTGTTCATCGTATAGTTCGGCTCTTAATATTGGGATCCCAATTTCTACAGGGATTAATGCTTCCGAGCCATAGACTAGCCTGAAGGGTGTCTCGCCCGTGGTGTTTTGTACTGTGGTGTTGTAGCTCCATAATATTTCCGGTATTAGCTCGGCCCACTCGCCCTTCGCGTTATCGAGTTTTTTCTTGATCGCCTGTAACACAACTCGGTTAGCAGCTTCGGCCTGCCCATTAGTTTGTGGGTGTTCGACCGAGCTAAAATGATGTTGTATATTAAAATTTCTTAAAAACGAGCCGAGCTTATTATCTGTAAATTGTCTACCATTGTCTGATATTATTTCTTTTGGTATTCCAAATCGGCATATTATGTTTTTCCATATAAAAGATCGTACCTTTTCGGCTGTTACTCTTGCTAAGGGTTGTGCTTCTATCCATTTTGAGAAGTAGTCTATTGATACTAAAAGAAATTTTACCTGTCCTGGTGCTATTGGAAATGGGCCGAGGATGTCAAGTCCCCATTTGTGAAAAGGCCAGCTTACCTCCATGCTGTGCAATACCTCGGCCGGTTTTGTGGAGATGGCTTCGTGTTTTTGGCATTTGTCACATGCCTTGACTTTTGCTAAGCAGTCTCTTTTCATGGTCGGCCAGTAATATCCTGTCCTAGCTATTTTTGCAGCGAGAGCTCGTCCTCCTATGTGATTTCCGCATACACCCTCGTGGATTTCGTTCATCACTTCTCTTGCTTCATCTTTGTTTAAACATTTTAGCAATGGTTGCGAAAAACCGCGCCTGTATAGTTCTCCTGCTATCTTTGTATAGAAGCTCGCTTTACGTCTGAACTGTTGTTGGTTGGGCTCGGTACTGGGTATGGTACCTGTATTTATGTATTCCAAAAAAGGTGCTCTCCAATCATGGAGGCGGTTAATGTTTTCTATGTATAATAGTTTAGTGCTTGGTTTTGTGAGTGTGAGTTGTGATAGTTCCGATGTTTGTGTATCTGCTCTAGTGGCGGCAAGTTTGGATAATATGTCTGCCCTAACATTTTGTTCTCTATGCACATGCAGTATAGTAAATGAGCTGAATTTTGAAATGAGATCCTTTGCTATAAGCCAGTATTGCTCTAGCAAGGGATCTTTTACCTGGAATTCACCTCGGATCTGTTGAACCACCAGGAGGGAGTCGCAATGTGCTGTCAGGCTTTGTACTTGGTGGCTTAGTGCGAGCTTGAGTCCTGCTATGAGGGCCTCGTACTCGGCCTAGTTGTTACTTGCTGCGAAATGGAACTAGAGGGCTTGTTCGGCTATTACCTCATCACCTTCTATTAGGATTATTCCGGCTCCACTTCCTTCTCGGTTTGACGCTCCATCCACATGTAACTCCCATGTTTTGTTATGTTCGTCAGGTGTTAATTCTGTGATGAAATCGGCGAGGATCTGTGCTTTCAAGGCTGACCTAGGTTGAAACTGAATGTCGACTTCTGAAAGCTTGATTGACCATTTGGTCAGGCGTCCGGCCAGTTCTGGCTTCATTAATATTTGCCTTAATGGGTGATTTGTCCTTACTATTATTGTGTGACTTTGGAAATAGTGCCTTAGTCTTCTTGCCGTGGTCACAAGTGTTAAGGCTAGCTGTTCTATCTTCGGGTACCTTTGTTCTGTCGGTTGCATGACTTTGCTGACGAAGTATACTGGCTGTTGTGTCTTTCCTATCTCAATGACAAGAGCCGAGCTTATAGAATGATTGGAAACGGATAAATACAAATATAGAGGTTTACCGATTATAGGTCTCTGTAGTACGGGTGGTGATGATAAGATGGTTTTAAGCTCGTCAAACGCCCTCTCGCATTCTACTGTCCATTGGAATTTTTTATTCTTTAAGATCGGCTTGATACGGCTGGTAGGAATCGAGAAAGTGCGGCTACCCTTCCTGCTAATTGTTGTACCTCTTTCATCGTTTTAAGGCTTGCCATGTTGAGTATTGCTTTGCACTTTTCAGGGTTTGCCTCAATTCCTTGTGAGGTTAGCATAAACCCGAGGAATTTGCCTCCTTGTACTCCAAAGGTGCATTTTTCCGGGTTGAGCCTCATATTGTATAATCGGACTTGTTCGAATACTTCTTTGAGGTCGTCACAGTGTGACTGTTCTGGGGTGGTTTTGGCTACCATGTCGTCGACATAAATTTCGATGTTCTGACCTATTTGATGTCGGAATACCTTGTCCATCAATCGTTGGTAAGTTGCACCTGCATTCTTTAGGCCAAATGGCATAACTCTATAGCAGAAATTACCATGTTCAGTTATAAATGTAGTCTTGCTTCGATCTTCTGGATGCATAAGGATCTGGTTGTAGCCAGAGTATGCATCCATGAAGCTCAAGCTTTTGAAACCTGATGTATTGTCTATGAGTTTATCGATGCATGGTAAAGGATAAGCATCTTTAGGGCATGCCTTGTTCAAATCTGTAAAGTCGACGCACATGCGCCACTTACCTGAATTTTTCCTTACCATTACTACGTTTGAAAGCCATGTGGTGAAGCGGATTTCTTTGATGAAGTTGTCTTTAAGGAGTTTCTCTGTCTCTTCTAAGGCTGCCCTTGACTTTTCTGCTCCCAGGTTTTTCTTCTTCTGAGCTATAGGTCGGCTAGTCCTGTTGGTGGCCAATTTATGGCAAATTACGTCTGGGCTTATACCGGGCATGTCCGCTGGGGTCCAGGCGAACAGGTCGGCGTTTGTTTGCAATAATTTTATCAGTTCCGACCTTCATTGTCCTTGTAGTGCTTGGCCGATGTATGTTATCTGTTCCGGTATATGGGTCAGTTGGATCTTCTAGAGCTCGTCTGCTGGTTGAGGTCTTTCTTGGGTGTCCCCTCGAGGATCAAGCTCGGCCAAGGACAAGACTTCCGTGCCTTGAATTGATTGGACTTCGCGTTGTTTCGGGCTTGTGTATGATCTTTTTAGGCTCGCATTATAGAACTGCCGAGCTTGTTGACGGTCAGAATGTATTGTCACTATCTTGCCGCCCTGTGCCTAAAATTTAACACATAGATGATAAGTAGATATGACTGCTCTGAACATGTTCAGAGCAGGTCTTCTGAGAATAATGTTATAAGGACTAGGGTAGTTGACTATTAGATATTGTATGTCCAAGGTTCTTGACAACGGGTCGTTTCCCATTGTGGTCCTTAGCCATATATAGCCTTTGATCGGCACTCTTTCTCCAGAAAATCCTACTAATTCTCCGGATGAGGGTTGTATTAGTTTTTCAGATATACTCATTTTTGAAAAAGTAGAGTAGAATAGGACATCTGCACTACTATCTGGGTCCCAAAGGACTTTTCTTACCAGAAGGTCGCCTGTTTGAATGGAGATTACTACCGGGTCGTCTGTGTGAGGGGCGGCCGAGCATATATCGGCTTGGTTAAAAGTGATTTCTAGATCTTGCATATCTTTTGGCGGTGTTGTTCCTTCAATTGCCAGCATTGCATGGTAACTTCGCTTTCGTGCTGAGGTTGTTTCGCCGCCTCCTGCGAATCCCCAGATATGCAGTTTATGACCCCTTAGGTGGGTTGTTGTTCAGCCATTTGTTGGCGTCTTTGCTGGCCGAGGTCTGATGACGTTCTTCCATGTTGCTTTCGCTGTGTTTTCACCCCTCGATGTATTTATCCAAGAGGCCCTGCCGTGCTATTATCTCCAGGAGATCTTTGGCTATCACGCATTCGTCGGTTGTATGGCCATACTTCTGGTGGAAGGCACAGTGCTTGCTTTTGTCGACGAATCGCTGATCTTGGTAGCTCCCCACTTTGGTTGGTGGTTTTATAATCTTAGCATTGAGTATTTCTTTGATTATCTTTTCTCTCTTCGTATTGAATCTGGTGTAGTTATCGAATTTTAGGGTGAGCTTGAATGATTTGCCGAGGTCTCTAGCGTTCGTTGATCTGGGGGGTCTGTCGTCCTCTTTTCTTGGTCTCCTTTCGGTTTTGTCGGCCTCTCTGAGCTCTTCGATCTCCATTTGTCCTGCTGTCCCGGAATTCGTCCAGTGTTTTTGGCTTGGTGACCGCGATTATTTCTCTGAACTTTCCGGGCCTGAGTCCGGCTTTGAGGGCCTGCAGGTGGACGGCAGGGTTTAGGTCAGGTATTTCCATGGTGGCGTCTGTGAACCTGGTCATATAATCTTTCAAGCTTTCTTGTGGGCCCTGGCGAATGGTGCTGAGGTAGTCTAATCCATGTACATAGATCCGGGCTGCTGCAAAGTAGTCGATGAAAGACCTAGCCAGATCTTCAAAGGAAGCGATTGATCCTGCAGACAATTTTGAAAACCAAAGTAGGGCACAGGATCGTTATTAGGTCCGTTAAAAAACATCATAGATTGAAATTTTTTAATGTGAGCCCGGGGGTCACCAATCCCCTTATATGGCTCGAGAGAGGAAGGGAGTGTGAAATGCTTTGGCATTTGGAAGTTCGTGATTTCTTCAGAAAACGGGTTGTCCAAGGTCAGTTTTTCCTTGGGGGGGTTGACACCTATGAGTTCGGCTCCACCTTGGGTTGAACCTTTGGAGTTGCCTTCCTCTTGTTTACTGCTCTGGGTGGATAGCTCAGCTAGTCTCTTGACTTTTGCTTGCAGTTCGGCCATATGGGCCATAAGTTCGGCCTGACTGGGTTGATGAATTCCGTTGTCGGCCATGTCACCAGCTTGATGAACCCTGCGTAGAAGTAGAAAATAAAAAAGAGAAAGTGGAAATAGAGTGGGGTTAGATTTTGGGCCCCACGGTGGGCGCCAAATGTTCCGTCCTGAGGGCACCGAGGTATATGACTTCCAGTTGAGCACTTGACTCCTTGACTAAGCTATACGTCGTATTGGCTCAATGGTGCGGAATGACCTCGGTTCTCTGAAACACGGCGGCGGGAGCACATGCACAAGACACTCCGATGCTCAAGTAAGTATGTGAGTTATAAGAGAGTAGAGAATAATAAGTAAGAATGAGTTCTGTGACCTGTCCTTTGTGGTTGGGTTAGGTTTGGTTTTATAGGCGTGTAGTATGTTGGTTTGTTTCGAATTATCAGGTAAGTGCTGTTATTGATATCTTTGACCCGTGCAGAGACGTGATTGAATCTGAGGGAGTGAGTTCCATGATTGTGGATGACGCTGCTAACCTGTTCGTGTTTTAGTTGGAGGTTTTTATGCTTTTACTCAGTCTATCTGAGTTTTTAGGTTGGTAACCAAGTTTTGAGTTTTCCTCTGAGTTCGGTGGTGTACACATCAGTATCCATCAACCCTTAGTTCCAAGCCTCACCAAGGCTCTACAAGCAATATCAATCTTCCAATTGTGCACCAAAATTACCCAATACTCTAATATAATCAATTTTCACACTTATAATCAACACAGAGTTCATAAAATTGATAAATCACAAGGGTTAAAGGGTTTCTTACCTTAACCCACGAAATTAGTTGATGAAACTCACAATGGCTCACACTAGAGTACTCCTAAATAACCAAAATCATAAAATTACTCAACACCCATAACCAAACTCGAATTTAAGGAGAAAAATAAAAATTAGGTAGAGGAAAGTGGGATACTGGTGCACGAAATTGTGATCATCAATGGCGCCATCAATATGGTACGCTCATTCCAATCTCAACTTTGTATCACAACTTCGCACAACTAACCAGCAAGTGTACTGGGTCGTCCAAGTAATAAACCTTACACGAGTAAGGGTCGATCCCACAGAGATTGTTGGTATGAAGCAAGCTATGGTCACCTTGTAAATCTTAGTCAGGCAGACTCAAATGGGTATAGATGATGAATAAAACATAAAGATAAAGATAGAGATACTTATGCAATTCATTGGTGAGAACTTCAGATAAGCGAATGGAGATGCTTTGTCCCTTCCGTCTCTCTGCTTTCCTACTGTCTTCATCCAATCCTTCTTACTCCTTTCCATGGCAAGCTTATGCAAGGGTTTCACCGTTGTCAGTGGCTACCTCCCATCCTCTCAGTGGAAATGTTCAACGCACCCTGTCACGGCACGGCTATCCAGCTGTCGGTTCTTGATCATGTCGGAATGGAATCCAGTGATTCTTTTGCGTCTGTCACTAACGCCCCACAATCGCGAGTTTGAAGCACGTCACAGTCATTCAATCATTGAATCCTACTCAGAATACCACAGACAAGGTTAGACCTTCTGGATTCTCTTGAATGCCGCCATCAGTTCTAGCCTATACCACGAAGACACTGATCTCACGGAATGGCTGGCTCAATTGTCAGGCGAGCGCTCGGTTTTCAGGCGATCAACCATGCATCGTGTATCAGGAATCCAAGAGATATTCACCCAATCGAA
>NC_029781.3:79653116-79653480 GCF_000817695.3 Arachis duranensis | reverse complement strand
AATCTTGGGCAAAGTATGGACTATCATATATTGCTGGAAAGCCTAGGATGTCTACTTTCCAACGCCGTTGAGAGCGCGCCATTTGGGTTTCTGTAGCTCCAGAAAATCGACTTCGAGTTCAGGGAGGTCAGAATCCAACAGCATCTGCAGTCCTTTTCAGTCTCTGAATCAGATTTTTGCTCAGGTCCCTCAATTTCAGCCAGAAAATACCTGAAATCACAGAAAAACACAAAAAATCATAGTAAAGTCCAGAAAAGTGAATTTTAACTAGAAACTAACAAAAATATACTAAAAACTAACTATATCATACTAAAAACATACTAAAAACAATGCCAAAAAGCGTACAAATTATCCGCTCATCACA
>NC_029781.3:79652594-79652858 GCF_000817695.3 Arachis duranensis | reverse complement strand
TCTTAAGCACACTCTTTTTGCCTTGGATCACAACTTTATTTTTTTCTTTTTCTCTCTTTTTTTTCGTTTTCTTTTCTCCCTCTTTTTTTTCGTTTCTCCTTCTCCCTTTTTTTTTGTATTCACTGCTTTTTCTTGCTTCAAGAATCATTTTTATGATTTTTCAGATCTTCAGTAACATGTTTCCTTTTTCATCATTCTTTCAAGAGCCAACATTCATGAACCACAAATTCAAAAGACATATGCACTGTTCAAGCATACATTCAA
>NC_029781.3:79649723-79651221 GCF_000817695.3 Arachis duranensis | reverse complement strand
AAGCTTTTGCCTTCCCTTTCCTCTTTCTAGAGGTTTCTCCGGCCTTGGATGCCATAAATGGTTATGGAAAAACAAAAAGCAATGCTTTTACCACACCAAACTTAAAAGGTTTGCTCGTCCTCGAGCAAAAGAAGAAAGAAGAGAGTAGAAGAAGAAGAAATAGAGGAGATGGAGATGGCCTTGTGGTTCGGCCAAAGGGGGGAGAAGTAGTGTTTAGGTTGTGTGAAAATGAAGGAGTGAAGAAGGGTTTATATAGGAGTGGGGGGAGGGTTATGGTTCGGTTATGGGAGGGTAAGTTTGGGAGGGAAGGTGGTTTGAATTTGAATGGTGAGGTAGGTGGGGTTTTATGAAGGATGGATGTGAGTGGTGAAGAGAAATATGGGATTTGATAGGTGAAAGGTTTTTGGGGAAGAGGTCTTGAGGTGATTGGTGAATGGGTGAAGAAGAGAGAGAGTGGTGGGGTAGGTAGGGATCCTGTGGGGTTCACAGATCCTGAGGTGTCAAGGAAAAGTCATCCCTGCACCAAGTGGCGAGCAAAATTGCCCTTTGTGCCAATTCTGGCGTTAAACGCCGGGCTGGTGCCCATTTCTGGCGTTTAACGCCAAGTTCTTGCCCTTTACTGGCGTTTAACGCCAGTCTGGTGCCCCTTTCTGGCGTTAAACGCCCAGAATGGTGCCATACTGGGCGTTTAACGCCCATCTGCTAGCCTTACTGGCGTTTAAACGCCAGCAGGTTCTTCCTCCAGGGTGTGCTGTTTTTCTTTCTGTTTTTCATTCTGTTTTTGCTTTTTCAATTGATTTTGTGACTTCTCATGATCATCAACCTATAGAAAACATAAAATATCAAAGGAAAATAGATAAAAACATAACATTGGGTTGCCTCCCAACAAGCGCTTCTTTAATGTCAGTAGCTTGACAGTGGGCTCTCATGGAGCCTCACTGATGCTCAGAGCAATGTTGGAACCTCCCAACACCAAACTTAGAGTTTGAATGTGGGGGTTCAACACCAAACTTAGAAGTTGGTTGTGGCCTCCCAACACCAAACTTAGAGTTTGACTGTGGGGGCTCTGTTTGGCTCTGTTTTGAGAGAAGCTCTGCATGCTTCCTCTCCATGGTGACAGAGGGATATCCTTGAGCCTTAAACACAAAGGATTCTTCATTCACTTGAATGATCAATTCTCCTCTATCAACATCAATCACAGCCTTTGCTGTGGCTAGGAAGGGTCTGCCAAGGATGATTGATTCATCCATGCACTTCCCAGTCTCTAGGACTATGAAATCAGCAGGGATGTAATGATCTTCAACTTTCACCAGAACATCCTCTACAAGTCCATAAGCTTGTTTTCTTGAATTGTCTGCCATCTCTAGTGAGATTTTTGTAGCTTGCACCTCAAAGATCCTTAGCTTCTCCATTACAGAGAGAGGCATGAGGTTTACACTTGACCCTAGGTCACACAAGGCCTTCTTGAAGGTCATGGTGCCTATGGTACAAGGTATTG
>NC_029781.3:79649394-79649649 GCF_000817695.3 Arachis duranensis | reverse complement strand
CTTGTTTCAGTCATGAAACTTTGAGTGGTTTTGATTAGATCAGAGACCATGGTTGCTAAGTCAGAGGTGTTCTGCTTAGAACTCTCTGTCTATTGCTGAGAAGATGATGGAAAAGGCTTGCTAGTGCTAAACCTATTTCTTCCACCATTATTGTTATTGAAAGCTTGTTGAGGTCTCTGTTGATCCTTCCATGAAAGATTTGGATGATTCCTCCATGAAGGATTGTAGGTGTTTCCATAGGGTTCTCCCATGTAA
>NC_029781.3:79648682-79649281 GCF_000817695.3 Arachis duranensis | reverse complement strand
TGGTGCATTTTGCATTCCAGACAGACTTTGAGAAATGAATATTGACTTGTTGAGTCAATATTTTGTTCTGAGCCAATATGGCATTCAGAGTGTCAATCTCAAGAACTCCATTCTTCTGATTTGTCCCATTGTTCACAGGATTTCTTTCAGAAGTGTACATGAATTGGTTATTTGCAACCATTTAGCTCTTGAGCTTCTGTAGGCGTCTTCTTCAGATGAAGAGATCCTCCAGCAGAGCTATCCAAAGACATCTTGGACAGTTCAGACAGACCATCATAGAAAATACCTATGATGCTCCATTCAGAAAGCATGTTAGAGGGACACTTTCTGATTAAGTGTTTGTATCTTTCCCAAGCTTCATAGAGGGATTCTCCTTCCTTCTGTCTGAAGGTTTGGACTTCCACTCTAAGCTTACTCAATTTTTGAGGTGGAAAGAACTTTGCCAAGAAGGCGTTGACTAGCTTTTTCCAAGAGTTCAGCCTTTCTTTAGGTTGTGAGTCCAACCATGTTCTAGCTCTGTCTCTTACAGCAAAAGGGAATAGCATAAGTCTGTAGACCTCAGGGTCAACCCCATTAGTCTTGACAGTTGTCACAAATTT
>NC_029781.3:79647902-79648583 GCF_000817695.3 Arachis duranensis | reverse complement strand
TGCAATTCTGTTGCATTAGAGAAACTAATTGAGGCTTAAGCTCAAAGTTGTTTGCTCCAATAGCAGGGATAGAGATGCTTCTCCCATAGAAGTCGGGAGTAGGTGCAGTAAAGTCACCCAGCACCTTCCTTGCATTGTTGTTGTTTTCGGCTGCCATGGGGTCTTCTTCTTTGAAGATTTCTGTTAGGTCCTCTACAGAGAATTGTGCCTTAGCTTCTCTTAGCTTTTGCTTCAAGGTCCTTTCAGGTTCAGGGTCAGCCTCAACAAGAATGCTTTTGTCTTTGCTCCTGCTCATATGAAAGAGAGGAGAACAAGAAAATATGGAATCCTCTATGTCACAGTATAGAGATTCCTTGAGATGTCAGAGGAAAAGAAAAATAGAAGGCAGAAGTAGAAGAATTTGAACTTATCAAGAGAGATGGAATTCGAATTGTTCATTGAGGAATAGTGTTAGTCTATAAACAGAAGGATATGAGAAGAGGGAAAGAAGTTTTCGAAAATTAAGTAAAAGATTTTAAAAAACATTTTGAAAAATAGTCTTTAATTTTCGAAAACTAAGTAAAAAAATGATTTTTGAAAAAGATTTTGAATTTAGAAATTAAAAAGATTTGATTGAAAACTATTTTGAAAAAGATGTGATTGAGAAGATATGATTGGTTTTAAAAAAAATGTGATTGAGAA
>NC_029781.3:79645982-79646264 GCF_000817695.3 Arachis duranensis | reverse complement strand
CCCACAATCGCGAGTTTGAAGCACGTCACAGTCATTCAATCATTGAATCCTACTCAGAATACCACAGACAAGGTTAGACCTCCCGGATTCTCTTGAATGCCGCCATCAGTTCTAGCCTATACCACGAAGACACTAATCTCACAGAATGGCTGGCTCGGTTGTCAGGCAAGCGCTCGGTTGTCAGGTGATCAACCATGCATCGTGTATCAGGAATCCAAGAGATATCCACCCAATCTAAGGTAGAACGGAGGTGGTTGTCAGGCACACGTTCATAGGTGAGAA
>NC_029781.3:79618803-79645617 GCF_000817695.3 Arachis duranensis | reverse complement strand
TCATGTAGAGACTCTTCTTGGAGTTAAACGCCAGCTTTTATGCCAGTTTGGGCGTTTAACTCCCACTTTGGTGCCAGTTCCAGCGTTTAACGCTGGGAATTCTGAGGGTGACTTTGAATGCCGGTTTGGGCCATCAAATCTTGGGCAAAGTATGGACTATCATATATTGCTGGAAAGCCCAGGATGTCTACTTTCCAACGCCGTTGAGAGCGCGCCAATTGGGCTTCTGTAGCTCCAGACAATCCACTTCGAGTGCAGGGAGGTCAGAATCCAACAGCATCTGCAGTCCTTTTCAGTCTCTGAATCAGATTTTTGCTCAGGTCCCTCAATTTCAGCCAGAAAATACCTGAAATCACAGAAAAACACACAAACTCATAGTAAAGTCCAGAAAAGTGAATTTTAACTAAAAACTAATGAAAATATACTAAAAACTAACTAGATCATACTAAAACATACTAAAAATAATGCCAAAAAGAGTATAAATTATCCGCTCATCAGATACTCATCACAAAACTTAAATAGAATTATAGAGGATGAGAAGAGGGACGCATGGCCGTAAACGGCTCGTCAATCGGAGTTCCGGATCAAAAGTTATGGTGATTTGAAGTTTGATGAAGTTAGGATTTTCTCTCCTCTTCCTCTCTTCTCCATTTCAATGCCCCCACCCTCTTTCTTTAGGGTTAATGAGCTGAAATTTTCATAACTAAGATTTATATATGTTAGGTCTTGGGCCCACTTAGGTTCGGTTCACTTGGTTTAACCCGTTGGCCCAATTTTGGACCGAAACCTTTAAGATTAGAGTTTTAAATCGTATTTCAAATATTTTTGTATTCCCAAATTATAAATTCTTATTTCTTAAAATTATTTACTTCTAATTAATTTTCTCAGTCACAGTACCGGACAGATCGCAACCGGTGCTGCCGGTCAAATTTTCAGTGCGCCTTTTTATTCAGAAAACTATGTTTTCCAACTCAGAAAAATTCACTGAGCCCAAATATCATATTTAAATGATCGAATTCCAATCGCTAAATTTTCTAGCCATATTCGCTCCTATTTAATTTATTATTTAATTAACTACGATTTGACCGAATTTTACAAACTCACTTGGTAGATTCCTAATCAAACAATTCAAAACAACAGCCTTAGCATACACATGTCTTATGAAGCCAATAAAATCCCATATACATTGGGGACTCTGCATTTGTACACACGGGGATTATAGGATGTGTTTACTCATACAATATGAATATGAATGGAAAACTTTGAAAAAAAAAAGTTCAAACTTGAGAAATTTAGAATTTTACTCTTTTCCATCAGGTTCATTTATCAAGCGTAAGAAATTAGTAAATCAAATCAATGCATTAAATCAGAAAGTTAACATTCAGAAATTTAAACTATATACGTCACAACTTTAAGCTAATAGATTTAATATTGTGACTCCTAGTGCTTCTTAAATATTAAGATTATTAATTCTAATAAGATGAGGAAGCCATTAAGTGAAGGAAAGACTTAACAAGTGGTGAGAGAGGCATAAATCAATGGTCTCACCCGCCTATTTCACTCGGAAGCGTAGTGCGGCGACGGCAGCAGGTTGTGCGGCGGCAAAAAGCAGGTTGCGGCGTTGTCTGAGGCGTGTTGCAACGGCGAGAATAAGCGAACGAGAGATGCAACAGAGGGAGAGAACGAGAGAATGATAGTGATTGAAAGAGGAGGAAAAACTCTAACAAAGAAAATGTTTCTCTTCTCTGAATCTGAAATTAAAAGGAAAAAGAAAAAAGTGTAAAAACAAAAAATTTAAGGGATTAAAATCTAATTATTAATTTTTCCAAAAGAAAGATATATTTTGTAATTATTTTGATGATGGTTAATTATACTCCTATAAAAAAAATAAGAGTAAAAAATTCATGACCTGTTAAACACACTAAAAAAGATATATTTTTTTAATAAAAATTTTTTATTTTTTATCAAAATAATAACACCCAAAATTTCAAACAAATACTTAAAAAAGAGAAAAAAAATAGAGGGGAATGAAAATGAAAAAATCATCGTCATTTGGTTTCATTTGGACACCACACATTTAATTGGTATGGTCAATAGAATAATTGTACTCACTTTAACAGCTGACCCTTTGACACTAATTGTTCTCCTCGTCATGGGTAGATTGAGGTTTTTGAAACCTTTATTCTGAAAAAAGAAGGGAGGCAAACATGTGATGTAACATAACAGCTTGTAATTTGCAATACTTATTGTGGGGTCCAATAGATATAATGTGATCTTAGCATCAAGCATCGCCAATCCATAAATGAAAGAGTGATGTTAGGGAATAATAATTTAGAATTATTTTATTTTATTTAATATTTATAATTTTATTTGTATAATATTTATAATTATATATTTATTATATTTAATATTATATACTTATTTTAACAGTAATTAATAATTATAAACAAAAGATAAAAAAGACAAATTAGGACTATTTATGCTTTCAAACTAGCCCAAATATTTTTTATCTAAAAAGTTTATTAATTAATTAAGGACTACTATCAGTCTATCGCTCTATTACTGTTGTGGCAGTTCTTATATATATGATATGCTTCATGCACCTCGTCCTTTTTTCTTTGAGTGTTCTTTTTCAACTTTGAAGGAGGACCACTTTAATTGAATTAGGTTCTGTCTTGTTACTGTCGTACTATGCTTGCTGGATATGGATATCAATCGGTCAATTCAGTAGAATGGAGAATGTATGTCCTTCTCATGAAATCCGGTAATATAATGTTATATGGTATGGGCCTTCATTTGTTTTCTTCTAAGTTTCCTTCAATTTTCGTCATCTATGATAATCAAATTTCAACTCTTTGACATCATAGGAATAAATAATAAAGGTGATATATATTTGTAGTTTTGAACAAATAATTCATAATAATTGTATTATTCGTGTTAAAAACAAGTGAATAATTTAAAAAGTGTATGTTGAGTGTGTTCTAAATGATACAATATGCAAGGGTATATATAGGTACTAAAAGAATTAAAGCGTAATATCTTATGATAAATATACAGATATGTTAAATAATGCTAATTGATTTAATTGATCATAATTATACTCTAACATTCCCCCCTCAAACTCAAGTGAGAGATAAAGATACCATCTTGAGTTTGAACACTAGAGTCCGAAAACGAGTAGGATAATGAGCCTTTACGAAAATATCAGCAGTTTGATCTACTAGAGTCTCAACAGCTACGAGACGAACAACATCAATAAGAAGGCGTTGTCAGACAAAATCAGAATCAATTTCAATGTGTTTGGTGCATTCATAAAAACATCATTATGAGCAATCTAAATAGCACACGGTTGTCACACAATAAACATCAGTTGGAGATGACTGAGGGGCACCCAAGTCCTCGAGATTCGAGAAGAAAACAAATCAAGATAATCTCAGCAGTGGTGTCAGCAAGAGCATGGTATTATCTTCGGTGCTTGATCGAGTAGTGAACGTTTGTTTCTTGGCTCGCCAGGAAATGAGAGAGTCACCAGCCTGAAGGGTTAAGGATGAATATGCAGAAAAATGAAGACCAAAATAGAGTGCCTTTGATGTAACGAAGAATGCGAAGAACTACAACATAGTGAGTAGTATGAGGAGCTGACAAGAACTAGCTAAGAACATGAACTGGATAGGTGATGTCGGGTCATGTGACAGTCAAGTAGACGAGACATCCAAATAACTATCGATAAAAAGTAGGGTTATCCAAAATAGTGTCATCCATAGGAGTAAACCGAATATTAGGCTTAAGAAGAGTAGACTCAATGTGACTATCGATAATTCCAGCTCGAGCAAGAAGATCAGAAACATACTTAGCTTGAAAGAAAAAGATATCATCATCTGAGGATATGACTTCAAGGACAAGAAAATAACTGAGAGAACCAAGATCTTTCGTCTCAAATATGTGGTGAAGGGATGCTTTAAGATCAGAGATACCATCCATATCATCTCCAGTAATGATAATGTCATCAACATACAAAAATAGAAGAATAACCCCACGTTCACTTATACGAATAAAGAGAGCATTCTTATGAGGGCTGCAAGTGAAACCGAGATTGCATATAGTGGTGCTGAACTTGTCAAACCATTCACGAGGAGTATGCTTAAGACCATAAAGTGTCTTACGAAGGAGACAGACTTTGCTAGAAGAACAAGGATATCTCGGAGGTGGTTTCATATAGGCCTTCTTTTTCAAATCTGGTGCACAAAATTAGAACTCGCACAACTTAACCAGCAACTGCACTGGGCCATCCAAGTAATACCTCAGGTAAGTGAAGGTTGATCCCACGAGGATTATCGGACTAAGCAAGCAATGGTTATCCTGTTGGACTTAGTCAGGCAAATAGTAAAAGGAGTTGTTGTTAAAAATGCATAAAACAAATAAAAAAGAAAAGCAATAAAAGGTTTGGTATGAAATAATGATGAGAAAACAGTTAAGGTCTCAGAGATGTTTATCTTTGCGGATTAAAATGTCTTACCAACTATTTTAATAATGAATGATTCATTCTATGGCAAACCATAAGTGACTAAACCCTAATCTCTTAGTGATTTAATCTTCCATCACCTTCATCAAATGCCACTCTCGTGGTCATTTAATTCGGGTCAGAGGGTTAAGTTCAAAAAATCAGTTTAGCACCACAAAAATCCTAATTACCCAAAGCTAACAGGATTTTATGTCACATATCCCAATTAGATCATGTAATTAGCAATTTAGAACGAGTGTTTTCAAGCTATAGCTCAAGCGAGATAGCTCTCTTGAGAATCACAAGAGCTCATGTAGAATAAGGATCATACTCTTGTTCCACCCAGATTCATAAGATTAAGAACAAAAACAACACCTTAGAATTAAATCAAACATTAATTAAAATAGAAGAATAATAGTTCTAATCCATAGAAATAAACAGAGCTCCTAAACTTAACCTGAAGGTTTAGTTGCTCATAACTTACAGAGAAAACAGGATTCTGAAAAGTGCGGAAGGAAGGAGATTACTAAACCTAACTGATCTTCTCCTTTAAATACCAACCTAATAATAAATGTTAAACCTAAAAGTTATTAATTTAAAATAAAAATTACAAAGATAAAATAAGATAAGCCTAAGAAGTGCTAAATCAACTTAGAGGCCAAAAAGTTGTGTGAAACGGACAACAAGCTGGCGTTCAACGCTAGGATTGGGCGTTGAATGCCCAGAGAGGAGAGCGCGCTTCTGACTTTAGCCCCCTGCTGGCATTGAACGCCAGGTTGGGCGTTCAGCGCCCAGGGGGGAGCTGCCAGCATTTTTCTTTCTTGCTCCAGACTTCTCCAAACTGCTCTCAATTTCACCTGAAACCATAAAAACACAAGAAAAACTCAAAGTAGCATCCAAAAGGTGAATTTTGTACTAAAATATAATAAAACTTAATAAAATCTAGCTAAAAACAATATAAAAACAACTGAAAAAAGGGTATAAGATGCTCATACATCACAACACCAAACATAAATTGTTGCTTGTCCTCAAGCAACCAAAACAATATAGAGAAAATTCATAAGATTCAAGTTGTCAATTAAGGTCAGGTCCAAATTGCTGAATGGGGCTATTAACACTCTATTTCTGAATAGCTTTGGCATCTCACTATCCTTTGAAGCTCAAATATTGGCATCCTTCAGAACTAGAATTCGGATGATATTATTGATTCTCTTCTTTTAGATTTTGTTGATTCTTGAACACAACTTTTCTTTTCTTTGGTGCTTTGCACCTTTGAGCCTAGCAGTGACTTTAAGTGTTTTATTTTCAAGCTTAACTTGATACATAAACACTACAAACACTTAACTGGGAGAACCTTTTGGGTTCGACTTTTTCTTTTGCTTTTACTCCCATACAGTGGTGCTCAAAGCCTTAGGCATACTCTTTAACAGCATTGGGTCACGACTTTAAGTGTTCTGTAATCAAGGTTTACTTGACGCTTTCACACCACAAGCATATGGTTAGGAAAAACCACTCTTTTGAGCTTTAAATCAATTTTGAACTTCCTAACCATTGATGCTCAAAGCCTTGGACCTTTTTCTTTTGATTTTTCTTTTTATTTTCATTTTTTTTACTTTCATTATTCTTTTTGCTGTTTTTTTTTTTTGCTTCAAGAATCAATCTTTTTCTTATTCTAGAGAATCAATAATATTTCTCTAAATTCATGTTTCTCAAGAACCAATATACTCAACTTCAATATCAAATATATACAGTTAAATCATACATTCAGAAAAAAAACATATGGCCACCACATCAAAGTAATTAGAATAATTCATAATGTAACTCGAATTCTCGTATATTTTATTATTACGTTCCTTCTTAAAACTTTATTTAAGTTCAATGGAAAATACATGAGACATCTTTCAAAAATAACTAAAAATTTTCAAAATTAACTACTAAACTAGAAAGTAGAAATCCTAATAGTGATCATGTAACTCAGAATGGAAAAACAGAAAATAGAATAAAGTACTGAAAATAGAGATAAGATAAGGGAGACAAAACTCAACTACGTCAGTCATGGTGGTTGCTGCTCTCTCCGGAGGATCCCTTCTGGCGCTTCAAATCTTATAACTCACGCTCTTACTTTTTCTACTCCTCAGCTAACTTATGAAGGATGATAGACTGGCCTCTATGTTCTTCCTTCAGTTGGTCTATGGTGAATATCAACTGTCCAATGGATACTACCAGTTGAGTCCAGTACTCGCACGGAAGGATTCTTTGCCCTTGAGGCCATTCAGGCTGCTTCCTCTTAGGAGGGAGGATTGGCTTCCGGATTGGTGCTTTCCCAAGTTCCCGAGTGTACTCCATGCTCTTCTTTGTGATTGGATTTTCCACTATAATAAATATATCTCTGTCAATCTGGACTTTGGCCTCCTCACATAAGCGATAGATGAGATGGGGAAAAGCAAGCCTAGAGAGGGTTGAGGTCTTTGCTGCAATATTGTATATTTTCGAAGAAATCACTTCATGAACTTCCTCTTCATTGCCCAATATAATACAATGGATAATCACAGCTCGCTTCACAGTGACCTCAGATCGGTTACTAGTGGGAAGGATGGAGCTGAATGAACTCCAGCCATCCTCTAGCAACTGGTTCGAGATCATTCCTTCTTAGTTGGAATGGCTGACCCTTAGTGTCATTCTTCCATTGTGCTCTGGGAAGACATATGTCCTTGAGGACTTAATCTACCCTTGGATTGGCTTGCGCTCTCTTATTGAAAAAGTGAGGGTCGTTCTTTTATTGGGGTAGCTTGAAGATTTCCCTCACTTTTTCCATTCCAAACTGTAGGGTCTTCCCTCGGACCATGGTGCACCAAGTTTTGAACTCTGGGTGATCCTTCTTGTGTTTGTCCGTCATCCATAGATTTGCATAAAATTCTCGAACCTTTAGAGCTCGAATTTCAGTCACGGGGTTGGCTAGAACTTCCCAACCCCTAATTCAAATTTGCTCTTAAATTTTCGGGTATTCATCAGTTTTCAGTTCAAATTTTACTTCCGAAATTACTGTCTTCTTTCTTGCAACATTATAGTAATGTTCCTCATGAAGCATGGTGTAAAACTGGTGAAGCTCGTAAGCAACTGTTGAGGGAGCTTTCCTCTTTCTCGAGGTTGATTTCCCAACCTTTGGTGCCATGGATAGTCAACAAGTGAAGCGTCTCAACACCAAACTTAATTTTTTGCTCGTCCCTGAGCAAAAAGAGAAGAAGAGGATGAAATAGGAAGCAAGGTGAGAAGGAGAAAGAGAAAGAGGGAGGACGTGTGAGAGGAGTGAAGGAAGGTTGCAGATTTATAGGTGTGGGGGTGGTGAATTCGGTTATGGGAGGGGTGGTGGAGAAATTGGAATAAATTTTTTATTTATGGAGAGGTGAGGTTGAAAAATATGAGTAGGATTTGTGAAGATAGGATAAAGATATGACGGGGATTTAGGGAGAGTTTTATAAAGGAGAAATAGTGGTAAAAATAAAAAGATATGATATTATAAGATATCAGTCAAGTTTAGGAGATTTGGTGGAATGGTCAACTTTGTTGGTGAGGCTACTCCTCTCTCAGCGTTGAATGCCAGGTTAGGCGTTGAACGCTGAGATTCACTCTTTTTTTTAGCATTTTCGAAATTTCTGGCATTCAACGCCAAGAATGGGCGTTGAACACCCTAAGGGAACCATGGACGCTCCCAATTGGATGTTAAACGTCCAACTCCACTCCCCCTGGGAGCTGAACACCAGGCTGGCGTTCAACGCCAGCAGGGGACATCCTCCAGGGTGTTCTATTTATCCTGCTGTGCTTTTCTATTTCTGTTCTCAGTGCTATACATGATCACAAACGTTAGAAAAATGAGAAAACTATGAAAATAAATGAAAAATAATTGCATATGAAATCAAACTCGAATAAATGAAAATAAAACAAAAGAAAGTGAAAGTAAGCTATAGGATACATATGGTTGGGTTGCCTCCCAACAAGTGCTTCTTTATTGTCATTAGCTTTATAGCCACTGTTTTCATGTCAGTAAGAGGGTGGATTGCTCGCAAACTTTCTCATCCCCTAGGTAGTGTTTTACCCTGTGGCCATAATAATGAATTTGTTGTTCGAATTCCGATCTTAAAGATCTACATGACCATTGGGGAAAACGCCAGTGACCATAAAGGGTCCTGACCATCTTAACTTGAGCTTTTCAAGGAAGAGCTTGAGACTAGAATTGAATAGCAAAACCTTCTGGCCAGACTCAAAAACTTTGGAGGCTATTTTTCTATCACGCCATTTCTTTGCCCTTTCCTTGTAGATTTTTTCATTCTCAAATGCAGCATGCCGGAATTCATTCCAGCACATTTAATTGGAGCAACCTTTTCTCTCTTGCAGTCTTGGTATCAAAGTTCAGAAAACTTGTTGCTCAGTATGTTCTGTGCTCCAACTCTACGTGCAAATGATATGCTTTACCATAAACTAGCTGATAAACAAACATTTCAATAGGGGTCTTGAAAGCTGTCTTGTACGCTCAGAGAGCATCATCATGCTTCCTTGTCTAGTCCTTCCTAGAGGTGCTTACTGTCTTGTCCATGATCCTTGAGTTCTCTATTTGAGACCTCAGCCTGTTCACTTGTCTGTGGATGGTATGGAGTTGCCACTTTATGATGGACTTCATACCTCTACAGAATTTAGTCCAGCTGTTTATTGCAGAAGTGGCTATCTCCATCACTGATCAGCGTCCCTAGGACACCAAAGCTGCTAAAAATATATTTCTGTAAGAATTTTAGCATGACTCGTGTGTCATTGGTGAGTGATGCGATCGCCTCTACCCATTTGGACACGTAGTCCACGGCCACCAGAATATACATGTTTGAGTAAGAAAGTAGAAAAGGTCCCATGAAGTCTATCCCCCAGATACATCAAACAGCTCAATCTCCAAAGTTAGAACTCGCACAACTTAATCGGCAAGTACACCGGGTCATCCAAGTAATACCTCAAGTGAGTGAGGGTCGATCCTACGAGAATTGTCGGACTGAGCAAGCAATGGTTATCCTGTTGGACTTAGTCAGGCAAACATTAAAAGGAGTTGTTGTTGAAAATGCATAAAACAAATAAACAAGAAAAGCAATAAAAGGTTTGGTATAAAACAATGATGAGAAAATAGTTAAGGTCTTGGAGATGTTTATCTTTCAAGATTAAAACGTCTTATCAACTATTTTAACAATGAATGATTCATTCTATGGCAAACCATAAGTGACTAAACCCTAATCTCTTAGTGATTTAATCTTCCATCACCTTCATCAAACGCCACTCTCGTGGTCATTTAATTCGGGTCAGAGGATTAAGTTCAGAAAACCAGTTTAGCACCACAAAAACCCTAATTACCCAAAGCTAATAGGATTTTATGTCACATATCCCAATTAGATCATGTAATTAACAATTTAGAACGAGTATTTTCAAGCTGTAGTTCAAGCAAGATAACTCTCTCAAGAATCACAATAGCTCATGTAGAATAAGGGCCATACTCTCGTTCCACCAAGATTCATAAGATTAAGAATGAAAATAACACCTTAGAATTGAATCAAACATTAATTAAAATAGAAGAATAAAAGTTCCAATCCATAGAAATAAACAGAGCTCCTAATCTTAACTCGGAGGTTTAGTTGCTCATAACTTACAGAAAAAATAGGGTTCTGAAAAGCACGGAAGGAAGAAGATTCCTAAACCTAACTGATCTTCTCCTTTAAATACTAACCTAATAGTAAATGCCAAATCTAAAAGATATTAATTTAAAATAAAAATTACAAAGATAAAATAAGATAAGCCTAAGAAGTGTTAAATCCACTTGGAGGACTAAAAGTTGTGTGAAATGGACAGCAAGTTGGTGTTCAATGCCAGGATTAGGCATTGAATGCCCAGAGAGGAGAGCGCACTTCTGAGTTTAGCCCTCCTTGCTGGCATTGAACGCCAGGTTGGGCATTTAGCGCCCAGGAAGGAGCTGCTGGCATTTTCCTTTCTTGCTCCAGGCTTCTTCAAACTACTTCGAATTTCACCTGAAATCATAAAAACACAAGAAAAACTCAAAGTAGCATCCAAAGGAGAATTTTGCACTAAAATATAATAAAACTTAATAAAATCTAACTAAAAACAATATAAAAACAACTGGAAAAGGATATAAGATGCTCACGCATCAAAATTCCCATTAAAAATGCATTCTTCACATCCATCTGATTGAGAGACCATTTTCTGATCGCAGCAATGGCAAGGGGAGTGCGAACAGAAGTGAAACGAGCAACATGAGCATAAGTCTCTTCATAATCAATACCATACCCTTGTGTACATCCTTGAGTGACCAATCATACTTTATAATGGTCAATAGAACCATCAGAGCGAGTCTTGATCTTGTATATCCATCTACTACCCACAATTTCATTATTAGAAGGAGGATCAACCAAATTCCAAGTGTATACTTTTTCAAGTGTCTGGATTTCTTTCTACATTGCTTGCTGCCAATTTGAATTTGTGGAGGCTTCTCGGAATGACCGAGGTTCATGGTGATGAAGAATAGTTGAAAAACAATGATAATCAAGAAAATGAAGAGGTAGATTTCTTATCCTAGAAGAACGATTGGAGGGAGGAGGCATGACAGCAGGAGCAGGATCATCATCTGGTTTGGAATCATTGGGAGGAAGGTGGAAGAGTAGAAAACTCGAGAGGTTGACTGGAGATAGAACCTGTAGAATCCTCACTAGGAAAAAGATCAACATTGGGGTTAGTGAAAAACAGTGACTGAGTAAAAGGAATGGACTCAAATGAGGAGAACTTAGAAAACATTTGATGCTTCTAGAATACAACATGACGAGATATACAAATGCATCTAGAAAGAGGATCCCAATAATGATAACCTTTGTGTTTAGTGCCATAACCAAGAAAACAACACATGCGAGCCCGAAGTTCAAGTTTGGTATGTTCACGAGGCTGAGGAAGAATAAAACAAACAGAACCAAAAACTCGAACAAAATTGTAATCTAGAGAAGTATGATAAAGATGCTCAAAGGGACAATAGTAAGAACAGCTTCACCCTAAGTACGCTCAGGACGCGAAGAAGAAATAAGCACTGCACGAACAGAGTCAAGAATGTGATAGTGTTTGGATTCAGCTCGTCTATTTTGTTCAAACATACCAGGGCAAGAAAACTTAGACAAAATACCCTGTTCATCAAGAAAAGTTAAAAGTTTAGAGTCACGGTATTCCATAGCATTATCGCGTCGAAAAATTTTAACAACCTTGGAAAAATGAGTTTTAATCATAATGGAAAAGTTAATATAAATCTAAGGTAGTTCATGGTAATTAGTCATCAAATGAACCTAAGTAAAGCGTGAATAATCATCGATGAAAATCACAAAGTATCGAGCCCTTCCCATAGAAGCGGTGGGAGTAGGGCCCCAAAAATCAGAATGGATAAGATTAAAAGGAGAGCAAACAAAAGATGAATTATTGTGAAAAGATAAAGCATGTTGTTTGTCAGTTTGACAAGAAATGCATCAAAAAGACTCACTATTAACTTGACCCAAAACACCCTTAGACATAAGAGGACGCAAATTTTTTAAGGAGCTGTGGGCAAGACGGTGATGCCACAAGTGAAGGGTAGATGGAGAAGAAATAGCACAGAGATTTGACACACGGATGTGAAAATTCTCGAGTTCAAACAACCTTCCGACCTTACATCCAGTCCTGATGATCTATCCCGTCTGACGATCCTACACACGACAGCTTGAAATAAAAAAATTGACATCAAAACTGAGTTCAACAAGTTGGCCAACAGAGATAATATTAAAGTTTAATTTTGGAATAAAATAAATATCATGGAGATTAAGATTGGATTATGAAATAAAACCCTTATGTGTCGCATGAAAGAGGGAAGAATCAACAGTGTTAACAGAAGGTGCATTTACAGTGGTAGACAAAGATGAAAAAAGATGACGCAAAGGAGACATGTGATTAAAGTAACCAGAATCAAAATACCATTTAGAATTACCTGAAGAAGTGGAAAGAGCAGCAGAGGTATTACTAGAAAAGGAGAGAATTAGCTTAAGAAGAGACTCAATATTGGATGGAGAGACAGAAGGTGGATTTAGAAAAGCAGAGTTAGTGGATTCAGTAGCAGCAGTAGTAGTAAAAGCAAGCACATTCTGATTAGTGTAGTTGGAACGAGAATGATACTTATTCTGATCTGAAACGTGGTGGACGAGTAGGATAGGTAGTAATCAAGTGTCCTAAGAGCTTGCAATAATGGCATAACAGTGTTAGACAATTGTAGCTAATGTGACCTATTTGCTTGCATTTGTGACATTGAATAGAAGGACAGTCTGAAAAGAGGTGTCTAGAGTGGTTATAATTTTGATAGAATTTATCCTTTCTGTCTGTGGCAGCAAAGACATCCAATTTTTTCATGATAGTAGAGACAAAAGCGAAAGAGAGAAGAAATTGTAAAATCGGAGCAAAAATTGAGAAAACGGAGCACAGAATCGAAAAAAGCTCACAAAAAATTTTAGGAAGGTTCCCACTGTCAGGCACGTCAGCAGCCATATTAGCAGAGAAAGACACGTGGCGATGCGTGAGAGGCGAAAGAAGACACGTCAATCTCTGATGCAGCGATGGAGTGGCATGCAGGTCAGAGGCGGGTTAGGCCGGTCACGCGAGTTAAAAGCGGGTCCGTAGGGTGCTCCATTGTGTGACACATGGTGCGCTACGAAGCTATTGATCCTGGGCGTGGATCCAATGGTGCTGGAGGCGTCTGGAGGGAGGAAGAACCTGGAGCGAACAGCGATCTTCAGACGTCGCGTAAGGGCGTGTCCGGCGGTTTCCGGCGACGATTTTGGAGGTGTTGAAATCATGACGATGAGACAAAGACAATAGTAATGGTGGCAACGAACCAAGACGTTGGAAAAGGATCGAAAATCACGAACAAAGAACACTACTGGATGAAACAAAGCAAATGAGCTATGAATTGATTTTCATAGAGAAAAAAAAATCTATACTTTTGATACCATATTTAAAACAAGAGAGTAATCTGAAGAGCGTATTATGAAGTGTGTTCCGAATGATACAATGTACAAGAGTATATATAGGTGCTAGAAAAATTAAAGTAACAGAAGGGTAATATTCTATAATAAATATATTTGTGTATATTAAAATTAATCTATTATATATTTGTGTATAAATATATATTATTAATTTACATACTAATATATTTTAAATTTCAATATATATTTTATATCGATGATCGATTTTGTGTGTGCATATAACATGTTTAAATATTATATATTTTAAACTTAGTTTATTAGTAACGAGTTAATTCTTTCAAGTAAAAAGAGAGTGGGTAAACGGTAAAGGTCTTTGGGATCAGTTTGAATATTCAGATGTGAATTAGTTCGCCTACCCTATTCCGTCCTTTTTTGCTCTGCCCATATTGGTTCTTAGCTTCTACTCTAGTCTACTGCACAATCATTGTCCTTCCCACCAAAAGCAATGAAAAAAGAAAAAGGAAAAACCAAAAAAAGGCAGAAAAATCTTGATGCGTGTTGAACCTCTGATACAACAGTCCAAACTCCAAACCATAAATAACGAAACTGTCAAATTACAACCTCAAATGTTTCACAACCTTCACATGAAATGTATAATGCAGTTAAACTAAACTGTGTCTTTACACAAAATTTGGGCTTCAACCTACAGCCCCTGTCCAGATGCTCTGTGTGGGCTTCAGCTAGCCGCTCTCGTAAGAATCCCAAAGTAAGCTGAAATCACACAGTTGACCACTGGCAGTCAGAAACCTTCAAAATAATAGCATCAAGCAGTAGTTCATCTGGCGTCCGTCTCCTATTTACATTTGTAAAAGCAATAGAAAATTCGAAAGAAAAATGGATCCAAATATACATAACAATCCACAGCAACCCAATGAACTATTTGAGGCAATCGAATTATCAATATAGCTGATGGAATCCCAAAGTCTGAACCCTCCCTTCAAAGTACAAATCAATCCCCATAGATTTTTCTACAGGGATCCCTCTGCTGTCCGCAAAAAGATGGGCTCGTTTGGTTTGAAAACTGTGGCTTATTTACCGAATATTTTTTATATATAGCTTCAGGAACTAGCAGAATATATATGTGTGTGTGTATAATTTGAATTCATGTATACCAAGATTAAAATCTTAACATATAAATTTCACAACCCAAGTACTCTTTAATTCAAAAATCAACAATTTACTATTATTTGTCTATTGGAATTGGTCAAACATTGTTCAGCAGTCGGAATGCAAGGTGGTAGTAGTTCACTTTCTGTCACCGTACTATGCATGTTAACAAGTAAGGATGAACAAAAAATAAATAAAGTAAAAAAAATTAAAATCCTCATATGTTTCTTGTAAAATTATAATATAATTCTTAATTTTATTTATATAAAAAATTAAAAATAATTTTATATGTTTTAAATAATTTAACCTTAAAATTATATGAATAAATTTTTATGTTATATTTTAACTAATTTTGCTTTTTTAATAAATGAATTATGAAACTTTATCGTTTAAATTCAATTACGTTGGGTTATATTGTTTATCTTTATTATTTTGTATCTTTTTATAGAAAATTTTTAAAGTTTTTTCAATTAATGTTTACTGTCACAGTCTTAAACACACTCTAACACTACTATGTCAGTATTCGAACTTATTCAACTTTTTAAATTAAGATCAAGTCCACCTAATCTTAAATACATAACAAAAAAACTAAGAACATATATAAGAGAAAACAAGAGAAATGAAACTTTAGTCGAAAGAATATTTTAGAGTAAAGTATCATTTTTGTCCTCAACGTTTGGAGTACGTTTCAAAGTTGTCCCTAACGTTTCAATCGTCCTATTTAAGTCCCTAACGTTTCAAAATTGACACAATGTTGTCCTGCCATTAGGGATCCGTTAACAGAATTGGCGGCGGGACAAAATTGAGACAATTTTAAAACGTTAGGGACTTAAATAGGACGAAAACGTTGGAGACAAAAACGATACATAGAAATAAATTTTAATTTTATCCTTCAATAATATCAATTTTTTACTGTACATAGTATTCAATTATTTTTTAATCACATCTAAGTAAATTATAGTTAATCACATTACTTTTATTCTAAATAAATTAATTTTTTATAATTTTACTCTTAAGGTAATATAATTTTTTTATAAATAAATAAAATTTTCACTTTCATTCTAAATAATGTAATTTTACTTTTATTACTTAATCACATTACTTATATTTTTTTATAATTTTACACTTTCATTTTAAATAAATTAATTTTTTAATTATTTTACACTTAAAGTAACGTAATTTTTTTATAAATAAATAAATTTTATACTTTCATTCTAAATAATGTAATTTTACTTTCATTACTTAATCACGTTACTTATAATTTTGTTATAATTTTACACTTTCATTTTAATCACATTACATTATTTATTTAGAAAGAAAGTGTAAAGTTTATTTATTTATAAAAAAATTACATTACTTTAAGTGTAAAATTATAAAAAAATAAATTTATTTAGAATGAAAATAATGTGACTAAGTGTAATTTACTTAGATATGATTAAAAAATAATTGAATACTATATATAGTAAAAAATTGATATTATTGAAAGATAAAATTAAAATTTATTTCTATGTATTATTTTTGTCCCCAACGTTTTCATCCTATTTAAGTCCTGAACGTTTCAAAATCGTCTCAATTTTGTCCCGCCATCAATTCTGTTAACGGATCCCTAACGGCAGGACAACATTGAGTCAATTTTGGAACGTTAGGGACTTAAATAGGATGATTGAAACCTTAGAGACAACTTTGGGACTTACCCCAAACGTTGGGGACAAAAACGATACTTTACTCAATACTTTATTATTCAAGTGTTTGTTACAAATGACTCAGACACTCAAACTCTAACTCTCACTCCCTATTTATAGCCATCCACCTCCTCAATAGATAGTTAGGATTAAATCTAATCAATGATTCAAGATTGATCATCTAGAACCTTGACTACAAATATCTATTCTACTACATTTCTCTAAATATTTTTAGATTATTCCATACTACTATTCATATTTCTATATACATCCACACTCTTCTAGATTACTCTATGACCTTCCAGAGTTTTCTAGAACCTTCTAGGATATTTTGGGACCTTCTAGAACAATCTAGAACGTTTTGAAATCAGCTAGAGCATTCTCAAACATTCCAGAAAACTATACAAATACCGTTAAATTTATCGTGACATTCTCCCCCACCTATTACGCAGACATCCTCGTTGCGTTCTGTTCATGATAGTGCTCTAGGTGTTCTTGGAATTGTCACAGATCTTCACAAGCTTTCCAGCTAGCTTCAATTATTGGGTGTCATTTCTACTTGATCAAGTATTGGATACTTGGTGGTACTCCTCTTCGTCGCACCACGCGATTAGCCAAGATCTCTTCGATTTTCTTATCAGAGGATATAATCACCATATGTGGAGCACGACACGAGTCACCTCTACTCAGTTCATCTTGATCTTCATGATATGATTTAAGCATACTTACATGGAAGACCGAGTGGATCTTCACAGAGGGAGGAAGTTTTACTTTGTAAACAACCTTTCTAACACACTCAATGATCTCAAATAGCCCTTCGTATTTGCGGATTAAGCCTTTATGGACCTTTCGAAAGGCTTTGAATTATTGTGGAAGAAGTTTAATCATTACCTTGTCTCCCACTTGATAGCTTGCAAGTCTCCTCTTCTTATCTGTCTATTTCTTCATCCTCTTTACAGCTTTGTCGAGGTAAGAACGAGTGACATCTGCTTGTTCTTTCCATGACTTAATCATATGATAAGCTCCAGGACTCTTTCTTGAGTAAGAGGAAGAAAGAGAGTGTGGTGTAAGTAGTTGTTGTCCGGTCACAATCTCGAATGGACTTTTTCTTGTGGACTCACTCCTTTGTAGATTGTATGAAAATTGAGCAATGTCTAGGAGTTTTGTCCAATCCTTCTGATTAGTGCTTACAAAATGCCTCAAGTAACACTCGAGTAAGACATTCACTCTCTCTATCTGCCCATTAGTTTAAGGATGAAAGCTTGTCAAGAAGTGAAGTTCTGAACCAAGAAGCCTGAATTGCTCTATCCATAGTTGTCCTGTGAAGCGTGGATCGCGATTACTGATGATACTCTTAGGTAATCTCTAATACTTCACCATATTCTTAAAGAATAGTCGTGCTGTTTCTTCTACAGTGCAATCAGTAGGAGTAGGTATAAAGGTAGCATACTTCGAAAAAAAATCCACTACCACGAGGATAGATCCAAACCCTTGGAATTCGGTAAGGCAAAAATGAAATCCAAAGACACACTTTCCCACGGTTGCTCTGGCGGTGACAGAGGTTCCAATAATCTACTTGTTGTCTTGCTTTCAATCTTATTTTCTTAGCACACAAGACAAGTCTTCACATAACTATCCACTTCATCTCCCATTTGAGGCCAATAATAGGAAGATTCAACAAGTGTCAAGGTCTTTCGTTGGCCTTAATGACCAGCCCATTTGGTTTCGTGGCATTCCTTCACTAACTTTCTCCTTAGATTTTTCCACTTAGGGACGTATAGTCTTCTCCCTTTGGTGTAGAAAAGGTTGTCTTCTATCCAAAATCGTTTGGTCTTACCTTCTCTATCCAATTCAATCAGCTTTTTGGCTAATGGATCATGATGTAGCCCTTCCTTGATAGTATGCAAAATATCTCCTTTGACCATGAAAATGGCTGCCAACTCAGCCTTGTGGCTCAGTGCATCTGCTACCACATTAGTCTTGCCAGCCTTGTATTCAAATTCGAAATCAAATTCAGCTAAGAAATCTTGCCACGTAGCTTATTTGGGGGCTTAACTTCTTCTGAGTTTGGAAGTAGCTTGTAGCCACATTGCCTATCCTAACGATGAAGTGTGAACCAAGCAAGTAGTGACGCCAACGTTTGAGACAATGCAACACCACGGTCAACTCCTTCTTGTAGACGGTGTATTGCCTCTCTGTATCATTCAACTTGCAACTCTCACAGGTAATAGGATGTCATTCTTGCATCAGAACCCCTCCAACAGTGTAGTCAGAAACATTAATGTGGACTTCAAACACCTTTGAGTAGTCGGGCAGTGCTAGTACTGGTCCTTCTGTGATAGCAGCCTTCAACTCATCAAAGGCCTTTTGTCACTTCTTTGACCATTCCCAAGAGTGATTCTTCTTGAGAAGATTAGTTAATGGTGTAGCCTTGGTGGAGTATCCTTTGATAAACCTCTGATAGTAATTAGCCAACCCAAGGAATGACCTCAATTCAGATACCTTGTTTGGCGACTCCCACTCTTTAATAGCCTTCACCTTTTCTTGATCCATGCAGAGAGTTCCATCTTTAATGATGTGTCCCAAGAAGTGGACTATGTCCTTTACAAAGGAACACTTTTTTCTTGTTAAGTGCTCAATAGTTGATCCATAGTTTCAATAAACTGTCATGCTTCTTTTGGAACAAGACTGGTGCGCTATAAGGTGCCTTCGATGGGCGGATGAATCTAGCATCTAACAAATCCTTGAGTTACTTCTTCAACTCCTCAAGTTCTGGCAGTGCCATCCTATAAGGTTCTAAGTCAAGCAGCTTTACTCCTAACTCCAATTCAATCTTGTGGTCCACCTTCCTCCTAGGTGGTAGTTGTTTTGGCAACTCAGGAGGCATCACATCCTTATTTTCTTCAAGAACTTCCTTGATTTCGGGAGGAACGTCTTCTCTTTTAGATGTTAACTCCTCTTGTAATACAGCCAAATATGTAATCTCTCCCTTCTTGAATGCTTTCTTGAGTTGCATAGCAGAGAGCATCAGTAGTCCTCCAACTTTAGAGGCTGTAGGGACCATGCATGGAGACCCTTTCTCCACGACGTATACTATGTTGTAGTTTGGCATAGGTATTATATTTTCCTTCCTTTGCAAATCGAACCCGATGATTATTTTAAAATCGTCCATGGTTCCTACTGAGAAATCCACAAGACCCTTCCAAGAACCAAGAGTCATATCAATCCCCTTTTGTTACTCCCTTAATGGGTTCACCCTTGGTATTCACAAGTTTGAACCAACCATTATTTTCAGTGATCTTCAACCCAAGCCTCTTTGCTTCGTCAAGCGTGATGAAGTCGTGTGTAGCACCAGTGTCGATGATAGCCATGACGGGTTTTTCATTGATAAAGGCTTTGACATACATCAAGACTTTCTTTTCTGCAGTGCTTGCCTCTTTGCCCTTCACAGCATTCATGAGTTGAACAGATCCAACACACTCAATTACTTAAGATTGAGCCTCTCGTTCCTTCATAGCTTGGGACAATCTTTCATTTGGTGTGGTCCCTTGCACATGAAACATCCTCTTTCCCTTGTCTCTCCCACCTTTAGTAGAACTAGTCTTAGAGGAAGACTTGGGTTTAGAGTCTTCCTGATGATACTCAATGAGTAATTCGGCTACCATAATGGCCTCGTCAGCATCCTTAACATTCCTTCTTTGTAGTTCTTGCTTTGTCCAAGGTAGGAGTCCATCAATGAAGAAGAATAATTTATCCTCTAATGCTAAGTTGGGAATTTGAAGCGTGAAAGTAATGAACTCCTCTACGTGGTTTCTAGTCGTACTCTTGTGCTTCATAAACTGCATTGTCATGAAAGAGTTATCTTTTCAACTCCCTTTTGAAATCTTCCCAGTGGCTATGTTGCAAGTACCCTTCTCCATATCTACGCCATTTTCTCTTCCACCAAAAAGTAGCATTATCAGAAAGGTAGAGAGTTGCAGTGCGTACCTTTATTGCTTCTCTGACCACCCTTTGGCCTTCAAAGTACCTCTCCATTTTTCATAAAAAGTTCTCCACCTCTGGAGTGTCTTTCACACCCTTGAACTCCTTTGCCTTTAGGAGATCAATCATTTTCGCCTCCCTTATAATGGCTGGTCAAAATTTTAACAGCTTCAAAGAATTCTCAAGCTTCTCTTTGATTTGGAGGATGTTTTCTTTGAAAGTATCTAGTTCTCCTAAAACGTGAGCCTCAAGGATCTCCTTGTCATGCTCTATCCTTTGGAAGCTCTCATCCATAGAGGATAGAACATTCTCCAACATAGAAACTCTCTCTTCTAAGAAGTTAGAGTCCTTACCTCTAGACTCACTTGAAGAACGGGCCTTCTTGCCTCTCCATTGAGAGAGAATAGCATCCATTCTCCTTTGAGACTCAACATGCTCCATGGTTACACGAGAAGCCATACCCACAAACTACTTGTGCTCCCTCTCGAACCTTGCTCTAATGCCAAGTTGTCACGGCCTTTGAGACTCTCTAATGTTACCGTGCCAGCACTTGGACTTACTCAATCTCTTGAGCTAAGACTAACTCAGCCTAACCCTCAATACTTACAAAGAAAGCTAAGAACAAAAGAGAACGCAAGAGAAAGAAAACTTTGGTGGAAAGAACACTATATTACTCAAGTGTTTGTTATAAATGAATCACACATCCAAACTCTAACTCTCACCCCCTATTTATAGCCATCTACCTTCTCAATGGATGGTTAGCATTAAATCTATTGATCATCTAGAACCTTCACTACAAGTATTTATCCTATCATATTTCTCTAAATATTTCTAGATTATTTCATACTACTATGCATACTTCTATATATATCCATACTCTTCTAGATTACTCTATGACTTTGCAGTGTCTTCTAGAACCTTCTAGCGTATTTTGAAACTTTCTAAGATATTCTAGAACGTTTCAAACCATTTAGAATATTTTCAAATACTCTAGAAAATTATACAAACACCATTAAAATTAACTTTCTAAAATTTACCGTGACACTACAATTACGAATATTATTTACATCTTCACGAAAACTAATAAATGAAAACCCGTAAATGAAGAGGGAATAGAGGGAGGGGATGCGGGAGCAATACCCGTCCAAAGAGAACTATTATCATCCTTATTCACAAGTCAGAGAAAATAATTGAGTATATCGTTTACTTTTGGAAAACTTACATGAGACATAGGAATAAATATAGAAAAAATATTTTTAATTAGTTAATATTAATTGATTTTTTTAAATTACTTTTAAAAATTTTTATTTTGTGAAAAATTTGAAGTAAGGATTTAGGATTTAAAATTTTTTATTTTAAAACTTAAGATATAAAAGTAATTTATAAAATTTGACTGATATTTATTAAAAAAACGTTGACTCCTAAATTAAATTTAAGAGCTATTTAATTATTTTCATGTGAAGATACATTTCAAGTTTGATATGTTATCATGTAATATAATTAAGAAATGTCTGTTTTTAAAGAATAGTTTAAATATAATATTAAGACACTTTTCCTGCTATTTTCGTATAAGTAGCCATTTATTTACTGTTATATAAAAAATAATTATATTATGTGAATTTGATCTTCTATTAAAGTTAGAGTATGTTTCTGAATACAGTATCTATTTATATAATTCTAGATAAATTATTAAAATATTATTAAATTATTAAAATTGAGTTAATATTTAAATTCATTTATGAAAAATTATTCGATTTCTATTTTAGTTTTTAAAAAATAAAATTAATCAAAATAGTTCTCAAAAGATAACTATGTTGATGGAGTTTGTCCTTCTATCGTCTCACTTGATGACGTAGCTAATTTTTATTGACGTAGAACATTAAGTGACAGCGTGGTACACCCTAAAATGATGTAGCTTTTGTTTTCGGCCTTCAAATATTGAGACGATGTCGTTTGATGTTCAAAAGGGGGTATTCAAACATTTCTTTTCCCCGTGACCACCACTCATAACAACCATGTCTCTGTTTCACTCCAAAATCTCTCATATCCTCTTTTCTCTTTGAACCTCCCTGTTTATTTTACTATTCTGCGATGCGACACTTGCACATGAGTTTGCGCTTAAGCAAACCCAAATTGCCTGAGATGTTGGAACCAATGTTAGAACCCTAATCCCAATCTCAAATCAGTCCAAATATTAGAACTGCAATCTCAATCTCAAGCATAAATAACTCTTTCTCCATGTTGATGACGGTGGTGCCTGCGGGGAAGTAGTGCCATGTAGTGGGCTGAGTCTCTCAGAGTTACTACAAGAAATACGCTGAGTACCAACGGATTCATTAAATAAATTCATCGATAATTAGTTTATTGTCAGATTTACCGTCGTCCTGAACTTGACGGTATAAACAGTGCTAAAAACTCTTTACCAGCGGATTATTTCGTCCGACACTAATTACCCGTAAATTTTTTGTCAGTCTTTTCAATGAATGTCGAGATTGAGTTGCTGATAACCGTCGGATTATTCCAATGGTAACTTTGGTGCCATATCACATGTTTTGGCACTAAGTTACCGTCAGATTTTTCTGTCGATAAATCTTACGGTAGTTTTTTTGTGGCACAATTAAGCCACAACTAGTAGTCAAATTAAAACTCTTGTTAATAAAATTAGGGCAGAGATTCAAAATTATCAAAAATTAACAAATTATTTTATTAAAAATAAATGGTCTGAATATAATAAAATGTCAAAGAAGTAGAATACAATAAAGTAGATATAAAAAAAGTAAATTCCTAAATCCCACAAATCCCGGTAATTGTCGTCATCGTCGTCTTCCCCTTGCTGAGGTGGCAGAGTAGGTGCTGATGGCAGTGCCCTACCAGCAGCACTGCTACCTCCAGTGCACATCTGCTCGTTGTACACCTACATCTGCTCTCGTAAACAATCTAGCTACTTGGTGGACGAAATTGTGATCATCAACAATGGCTCCAAAGACTTGGTACTCTCAAACGTGAATCACACTTTGTCACAACTCCGCACAACTAACCAGCAAGTGTACTGGTCGTCCAAGTAATACCTTACGTGAGTAAGGGTCGATTCCACAGAGATTGTTGGTATGAAGCAAGCTATGGTCATCTTGTAAATCCCAATCAGGCGGATTCAACTGTGTTAATAAATTATAGTATACACGAAGGAATAAAATATGATAGAGATACTTATGTAAATTAATGGTGGAAATTTCAGACAAGCGCATGGAGCTGCTTGTGCCTTCTAAATCTCTGCTTTCCTACTGCTTTCCTTCAATCCTTCTTACTCCTTTACATGGCAAGCTGTATGTAGGGCATCACTGTTGTCAATGGCTACATCCCATCCTCTCAGTGAAAATGGTCCAAATGCTCTGTCACAGCACGGCTAATCATCTGTCGGTTCTCGATCATGTTGGAATAGAATCCCTTGATTCTTTTGCGTTTGTCATCACGCCCAGCAATCGCGAGTTTGAAGCTCGTCATAGTCATTCAATCCCGGAATCCTACTCGGAATACCACAGACAAGGTTAGACTTTCCGGATTCCCATGAATGCCGCCATCAATTCTAGCTTATACCACGAAGATTCTGATTAAGGAATCCAAGAGATATGCGCCCGGTCTAAGGTAGAACGGAAGTGGTTGTCAGTCACGCGTTCATAGGTGAGAATGATGATGAGTGTCACAGATCATCACATTCATCATGTTGAAGTGCAACGAATATCTTAGAATAAGAATAAGTCGAATTGAATAGAAATTAGTAGTACTTGCATTAAAACTCGAGATACAGCAGAGCTCCACACCCTTAATCTATGGTGTGTAGAAACTCCACCGTTGAAAATACATAAGTGATGAAGGTCCAGGCATGGCCTGAATGGCCAGCCCCCAAAATGTGATCAATAGTCTCCTAAGATGAATAATAAAATAAAACTGAAACCAAAGATGTCTAATACAATAGTAAAATGTTCTATTTATACTAAACTAGCTACTAGGGTTTACAGAAGTAAGTAATTGATGCATAAATCCACTTCCGGGGTCCACTTGGTGTGTGCTTGGGCTGAGCTTGATCTATCCACGATCTGAGGCTTCTCTTGGAGTTGAACGCCAAGTTGTAACGTGTTTTGGGCGTTCAACTCTGGTTCGTGACGTGTTTCTGGCGTTTGACTCCAGAATGCAGCATGGAACTGACGTTGAGCGCCAGTTTACGTCATCTAATTACGAATAAAGTATAGACTATTATATATTGTTGGAAAGCTCTGGATGTCTACTTTCCAACGCCGTTGAGAGCGCGCCATTTGGAGGTCTGTAGCTCCAAAAAATTCATTTTGAGTGTATGGAGGTCAGATTCCAACAGCATCAGCAGTCCTTTGTTAGCCTCTTATCAGAGTTTTGCTCAGGTCCCTCAATTTCAGCCAGAAAATACCTGAAATCATAGAAAAATACACAAACTCATAGTAAAGTCCAGAAATATGAATTTATCATAAAAACTAATGAAAACATCCCTAAAAGTAACTAGATCATACTAAAAACTACCTAAAAACAATGCCAAAAAGCGTATAAATTATCTGCTCATCACAACACCAAACTTAAATTGTTGCTTGTCCCCAAGCAACTGAAAATCAATTAGGATAAAAAGAAGAGAATATACTATAAACTCCAGAATATCAATGAATATTCAAAATATCAATGAATATTAATTCTAATTAGATGAGCGGGACTTGTAGCTTTTTGCTTCTGAACAGTTTTGGCATCTCACTTTTTCCTTTGAAGTTTAGAGTGATTGGCTTCTATAGGAACTTAGAATTTCAGATAGTGTTATTGATTCTCCTAGTTAAGTTTGTTGATTCTTGAACACAGCTACTATTATGAGTCTTGGCCGTGGCCCTAAGCATTTTGTTTTCCAGTATTACCACCGGATACATAAATGCCACAGACATATGACTGGGTGAACCTTTTCAGATTGTGACTCAGCTTTGCTAATGTCCCCAGTTAGAGGTGTCCAGAGCTCTTAAACACACTCTTTTTGCTTTGGATCATGACTTTAACCACTCAGTCTCAAGCTTTTCACTTGGACCTGCATGCCACAACAACATGGTTAGGGACAGCTTGAATTAGCCGCTTAGGCCTGGATTTTATTTCCTTGGGCCCTCCTATCCATTGATGCTCAAAGCCTTGGATCCTTTTTATCCTTGCCTTTTGGTTTAAGGGCTATTGGCTTTTTTTGCTTGCTTTTCTTTTCCTTTCTATTTTTTTCGCTACTCTTCTCTTTTTTTTTTTTCAAGCTTTTGCTTTTTCACTGCTTTTTCTTGCTTCAAGAATCAATCTCATGATTTTTCAGATTGTCAATAACATTTCTCTTTGTTCATCATTCTTTCAAGAGCCAACAATTTTAACATTCATAAACAACAAGATAAAAAATATGCACTGTTCAAGCATTCATTCAGAAAACAAAAAGTATTGTCACCACATCAATATAATTAAACTAAATTCAAGGATAATTTTCGAAATTTATGTACTTCTTGTTCTTTTGAATTAAAAAAAAAAACATTTTTCATTTAAGAGAGGTGAAGGATTTATGGAATTTATTCATAGCTTTAAGACATAGTTACTACATACTAATGATCATGAAGTAGAGACACAAAACATAGATGAAAAACGAAAAACAGAAAAAATAAGAACAAGGAATGAATCCACCTTAGTGGCGTCTTCTTCTTGAAGGACCAATGATGTCCTTAAGCTCTTCTATGTCCCTTCCTTGCCTTTGTTGCTCCTCCCTCATTGCCCTTTGACCTTCTCTAATTTCATGGAGAATGATGGAGTGCTCTTGATGTTCCACCCTTAATTGATCCACATTGTAACTCAAATCTTCTAAGGAAGTGTTGAGTTGTTCCCAATAGTTGTTGGGAGGAAAGTGCATCCCTTGAGGCATCTCTAGGATTTCTTGGTGATGAGCTTCCTCATGCGTCTCTTGGGTTCCATGAGTGGGCTCTCTTGTTTGCTCCATCCTTTTCTTAGTGATGGGCTTGTCCTCCTCAATGAGGATGTCTCCTTCTATGATAACTTCAGCTGAGTAACTGATGAGCAGATAATTTATGCGCTTTTTGGCATTGTTTTTAGTATGTTTTTAGTATGTTTTAGTTAGTTTTTAGTATGTTTTTATTAGTTTTTAGTTAAAATTCACTTTTCTGGACTTTACTATGAGTTTGTGTGTTTTTCTGTGATTTCAGGTATTTTCTGGCTGAAATTGAGGGACCTGAGCAAAAAATCTGATTCAAAGGCTGAAAAGGACCGCAGATGCTGTTGGATTCTGACCTCCCTGCACTCGAAGTGGCTTTTCTAGAGCTACAGAAGCCTAATTGGCGCGCTCTCAACTGCGTTAGAAAGTAGACATCCTGGGCTTTCCAGAAATATATAATAGTCCATACTTTGCCTGAGATTTGAC
>NC_029781.3:79615510-79618717 GCF_000817695.3 Arachis duranensis | reverse complement strand
AACTGGCACTAAAGCTGGCGTTTAACTCCAAGAGGAGTCTCTACACGAAAATGCTTCAATACTCAGCCCAAGCACACACCAAGTGGGCCCGGAAGTGGATTTTTATGTCATTTACTCATCCCTGTAAACCCTAGGCTACTAGTTCTCTACAAATAGGACCTTTTACTATTGTATTATCATCTGGGTAGCTATCTTTAGTCTTATGCTATCTTAGATCATGGGGGCTGGCCTCACGGCCATGCCTAGACCTTGTTCTTATGTATTTTCAACGGTGGAGTTTCTACACACCATAGATTAAGGTGTGGAGCTCTGCTGTACCTCGAGTATTAATGCAATTACTATTGTTCTTCTATTCAATTCAGCTTGTTCTTGTTCTAAGATGTCACTTGTTCTTCAACTTGATGAATGTGATGATCCGTGACACTCATCATCATTCTCACCTATGAACGTGTGCCTGACAACCACCTCTGTTCTACCTTAGATTGAGTGGATATCTCTTGGATCCCTTAATCGGAATCTTCGTGGTTTAAGCTAGAATTGATGGCGGCATTCAAGAGAATCCGGAAGGTCTAAACCTTGTCTGTGGTATTTTGAGTAGGATTCAATGATTGAATGACTGTGACGAGCTTCAAACTTCTGAAGGCTGGGCGTTAGTGACAAACGTAAAAGAATCACGGATTCTATTCCAACCTGATTGAGAACCAACAGATGATTAGCCGTACCGTGACAGGGTGCGTAGAACATTTTCACTGAAAGGATGGGAGGTAGCCACTGACAACGGTGAAACCCTACATACAGCTTGCCATGGAAAGGAGTAAGAAGGATTGGATGAAGACAGTAGGAAAGCAGAGAGACGGAAGGGACAAAGCATCTCCATACGCTTGTCTGAAATTCTTACCAATGAATTACATAAGTATCTCTATCTTTATCTTTATGCTTTATTCATAAATCATCCATAACCATTTGATTCTGCCTGACTGAGATTTACAAGATGACCATAGCTTGTTTCATACCAACAATCTCCGTGGGATCCACCCTTACTCGCGTAAGGTTTATTACTTGGACGACCCAGTGCACTTGCTAGTTATTTGTGCGAAGTTGTGATAAAGAGTTGAGATTACAATTGTGCGTACCATGTTGATGGCGCCATTAATGATCACAATTTCATGCACCAGTAACATAGATGGCAAATAAGATGAGGAAAAGCTAGCCTTGCCAAAGTAGAGGGCTTATCGGCTATTTTGTAGAATTCATGGGAGATGACTTCATGAAATTCTACTTCCTCTCCATTCATGATGTTATAAATCATGATGGCCTGATCCACAGTAACTTCAGATCGGTTGCTAGTGGGGATGAGGGAGCGTTGGATGGACTCCAACCATCCTCTAGCCACAGGCTTGAGGTCCAGTCTTCTTTGTTGAACCGGCTTACCTTTGGAGTCTCTTTTCCATTGAGCTCCCTCCACACATATGTCCATAAGGACTTGGTCCAACCTTTGATTAAAGTTGACCCTTCTAGTGTAGGGGCGTGCATCTCCTTGCATCATGGGCAAGTTGAACACCAACCTCACATTTTTCGGACTAAAATCTAAGTATTTCCCCCGAACCATTGTAAGATAATTCTTTGGGTTCGGGTTCTTACTTTGATCATGGTTCCTAGTGATCCATGCATTGGCATAGAACTCTTGAACCATTAAGATTCTGACTTGTTGGATGGGGTTGGTTAGAAAGATTCCGACTTGTTGCATGGGGTTGGTTAGGACTTCCCAACCTCTTCTTCGGATCTCATGTCGGATCTCCGGATACTCATTTTTCTTGAGCTTGAAAGGGACCTCAGGGATCACCTTCTTCTTGGCCACAACATCATAGAAGTGATCTTGATGGGCTTTGGAGATGAATCTTTCCATCTCCCATGACTCGGAGGTGGAAGCTTTTGTATTCCCTTTCCCTTTTCTAGAGGTTTCTCCAGCCTTAGGTGTCATCAATGGTAATGGAAAAACAAAAAGCTTATGCTTTTACCACACCAAACTTAAAATATTGCTCGCCTCGAGCAAGAGAAAGAAAGAAAAGAAGAAGAAGAAAATATGGAGGAGAGGGGGAGAGGCGTATTCGGCCAAGAAGGAGAAGAGAGGTTTGTGTTGTGTGAAAATTAAAGAGAATGGAGGGGTTTATATAGGGAGAGGAGAGGGAGTAGGTTTGGCCATTTAGGGTGGGTTTGGGTGAGAAAGATGGATTCGGCTATATGGGTGGGATTGGGTGGGAAAGAGAAGTTGAATTGTAAAGGTAGGTGGGGTGTATGGGGAAGAGTGGATAGATGTGGGTGGTGAAGGGGGTGATTGGGAAGAGAGATTGAGGTGATTGGTGAAGGGTTTTTAGGGAAGAGTGTTTATGGAAAGAGAGGATGAATGTTGAGAAGAGGGGAGAATATGATAGGTGGGGATCCTGTGGGGTCTATAGATCCTGAGGTGTCAAGGATTTACATCCCTGCACCAATTAGGCATGTAAAATGCCATTCCATGCAATTCTGGCGTTTAAATACCGAAGTGATGCATGTTCTGGGCATTCAACGCCCATGTGCAGCATGTTTCTGGCGTTGAACGCCAGTACCATGCTTGTTTCTGGCGTTCAGCTCCAGATCCATGCTCTGTTCTAGCGTTGAACGCCAGCCAGATGCTTCTTATTGGCGTTTAAACGCAAGTAAGTCCTTCCTCCAGGGTGTGATTTTTCTTCTACTGTTTTTTATTTTGTTTTTAATTTTAATATTTTTTTTGTGACTCCACATGATCATGAACCTAATAAAACATAAAAGAACAATAAAATAAAATAAAATTAGATAAATAAAAATTGGGTTGCCTCCCAACAAGCGCTTCTTTAATGTCAATAGCTTGACAGTGGGCTCTCATGGAGCCTCACGGGTGATCAGGTCAATGTTGTATAGTCCCAACACCAAACTTAGAGTTTGATTGTAGGGGCTCTGTTTGACTCTGTACTGAGAGAAGCTCTGCATGCTTACTCTCCCTTGTTATAGAAGGATAGCTGTGTGCCTTAAACACAAGGTAGTCCCCATTCAATTGAAGGACTAATTCTCCTCTGTTAACATCTATCACAGCTTCTGCTATGGCTAGGAAAGGTCTTCCAAGGATGATGCATTCATCCTCTTCCTTCCTAGTGTCTAAGATTATGAAATCAGCAGGGATGTAAAGGCCTT
>NC_029781.3:79613471-79614784 GCF_000817695.3 Arachis duranensis | reverse complement strand
GACCTTCCGGATTCTCTTGAATGCCGCCATCAGTTCTAGCTTATACCACGAAGATTCTGATTAAAGAATCCAAGAGATATCTACTTAATCTAAGGTAGAACGGAGATGGTTGTCAGGCACACGTTCATGGTTGAGAATGATGATGAGTGTCACGGATCATCACATTCATCCGGATTAAGAACAAGTAATATCTTAGAATGGAAGCAAGCATGATTGAATGAAAAACAGTAGTAATTGCATTAATCCATCAAGACACATCAGAGCTCCTCACCCCCAACCATGGGGTTTAGAGACTCATGCCGTGGAAGGTACACAAAGAAACGTGTAAAGTGTCATGAGGTACAGATACAATGTCAAAAGATCCTATTAATAGTAAGCTAGTAACCTAGGGTATACAGAAATGAGTAAATGATGTAAAAATCCACTTCTGGGTCCACTCAGTGTGTGCTTGGGCTGAGCATTGAAGCTTTCATGTGTAGAGACCTTTTCTGGAGTTAAACGCCAGCTTTCATGCCAGTTTGGGCGTTTAACTCCAATTTTTATGCCAGTTCCAGCGTTAAACGCTGGAAATTCTGAGGCTGATTTGCAACGCCGGCTTGGGCCATCAAATCTCGGACAAAGTATAGACTATTATACATTGCTGGAAAGCCCAAGATGTCTACTTTCCAACGCCGTTGAGAGCGCGCCAATTGGGCTTCTGTAGCTCTAGAAAATCCACTTCGAGTTCAGGGAGGTCAGAATCCAACAGCATCTGCAGTCCTTTTCAGCCTCTGAATCAGATTTTTGCTCAGGACCCTCAATTTCAGCCAGAAAATACCTGAAATCACAGAAAAATCACAAACTCATAGTAAAGTCTAGAAAAGTGAATTTTAGCTAAAAACTAATAAAAATATACTAAAAACTAACTAGATCATACTAAAAACACACTAAAAATAATGCCAAAAAGCGTATAAATTATCCGCTCATCACAACACCAAACTTAAATTGTTGCTTGTCCCCAAGCAACTGAAAATCAAAGTAGGATGAAAAGAAGAGAATATACTATAGATTCCAAAATATCAAGGAAACTTAGCTCCAATTAGATGAGCGGGTCTAGTAGCTTTTTGCTTCTGAACAGTTTCGGCATCTCACTTTATCCTTTGAAGTTTAGAATGATTGGCATCCATAGGAACTCAGAACTCAGATAGTGATATTGATTCTCCTAGTTAAGAATTATGATTCTTGAACATAGCTACTTTATGAGTCTTGGCTGTGGCCCAAAGCACTCTGTCTTCCAGTATTACCACCGGATACATACATGCCACAGACACATA
>NC_029781.3:79613093-79613393 GCF_000817695.3 Arachis duranensis | reverse complement strand
TCCCCAATTAGAGGTGTCCAGGGTTCTTAAGCACACTCTTTTTGCCTTGGTTCACAACTTTATTTCTTTCTTTTTCTTTCTCTTTTTTTTTCGAAATTTTTTTTTGTATTCACTGCTTTTTCTTGCTTCAAGAATCAATATGATGATTTTTTAGATCCTCAATAACAGTTCTCTTTTTCCCTCATTCTTTCAAGAGCCAACAATTTTAACATTCTCAAAACAACAAATTCAAAAGACATATGCACTGTTCAAGCATTCATTCAGAAAACAAAAAGTATTGTCACCACATCAAACTAATTC
>NC_029781.3:79611175-79612848 GCF_000817695.3 Arachis duranensis | reverse complement strand
AATTCAGGGAGGAACTCCTGCGCCCTTCTTTTGATAGAGTTGTCTTGCATTTGTCCTTCTATTGACTTCTTGGTGATTGGATGTTCACTGGGTATGAATTCATCTACTCCCATCTTTATCCCAGCCTCTTTACAGAGCAAGGAGATTAAGCTTGGGTAAGCCAGTTTGGCTTCAGTGGAATTCTTATTTGCAATTGTGTAGATCTCACAAGCAATCACATGATGAACCTCCACTTCTATTCCAAGCATAATGCAATGAATCATCACTGCTCTCTTGATAGTGACCTCAGAACGGTTGCTAGTGGGCAGTATGGAACGCCCAATAAAGTCTAGCCAACCTCTTGCAATGGGTTTGAGGTCTCCCCTCTTGAGTTGGTTTGGGACACCCTTTGAATTGGTTATCCACTTAGTTCCAGGGAGGCATATGTCCTCTAGAACTTGATCCAACCCTTTATCTGCTCTCACCATTCTCCTATTAAAGGATTCAGGATCATCTTGCAGTTGAGGCAATTTGAAGATTTCTCTTATTTTGTCCAGATGGAAGTACATAACTTTCCCTCTGACCATGGTTCTGTAGGTATGGTAAGTAGTTCCAGTCATTCTCTGCTTATCTGTTAGCCACAGATTTGAGTAGAATTCCTGAACCATATTCCTTCCAACCTTTATCTCAGGATTGGTTAGAACTTCCCATCCTCTGTTTCGAATTTGCTCTTGGATCCCCGGATATTCATCTTCTTTCAGATCAAATTTAACTTCCGGGATCACTGACCTCAGACCCATTATTTTGTGATAATGGTCTTCATGTTCTTTGGTTAAGAACTTCTCTTGATTCCAAAGATTCTTTGGATTATTCTCTTACTTTCCTCTTAAATTGGTTTGTTTTCCCTTAGGAGCCATGATCTTGATGAATCTTGGCTTTAGTGATCACGGAAAAGCACACCAAACTTAGAGGTATGCTTGTCCTCAAGCAAAAGAAAGGAAGGAGGAGATGAGCAAATTCGAATGGTGTGGGGGAATGGTGAGGGCGAACGTGTTTTTATAAGGGGGGAAGGAGATTTCGAAAAAAATTGAAAGGAGATTTGAGAAGATATGGAGAGAATTTGAGAGAAGGGTGAGTTTTTGAATAAGATTTGGGATTGATTTGAGAGAGATTTGAAGAATGATTTTGATTTTTGAGGATTTGAAAGTGAATGATGAAAGATTGAGATGTGTTTATGTAGAAAAGTATGGGTAAGAAAAGCAAAGTTTAAAAAAATTTGATTGGAAAGCAAAATCTTGGTCCCCCCACCTTTCTGGCGTTAAACGCCCAGAATGGCATCCATTCTGCCGTTTAACGCCCATTTGCTGCCCATTGTGGGCGTTTAACGCCCAGCCAAGTGCCCTGGCTGGCGTTAAACGCCAGAATTCCCTTTATCACTGGGCGTTTTGCTAAACGCCCAGGATGCTGCACACCTGGCGTTAAACGCCCAGAATGGTGCCCATTCTGGCGTTTAACGCCCAAAATGGCACCTTTAGTGGCGTTAAACGCCCAGAATGGTGCCCATTCTGGCGTTTAACGCCCAAAGTACCCCTTATTGGCGTTTTTTGGCCAGTAAGCTCTTTTTCTCTGCTTTTTGCACTGAATCCTTCTGTAACTCTGTGAATTCCTTCATTTTTGATACTTGCCTTTGTAAG
>NC_029781.3:79609430-79609782 GCF_000817695.3 Arachis duranensis | reverse complement strand
AAGAGATATGGTTCATCCCATAGGTAGTACTTGGCATCTGAAATTAATTTCTTTCTTTGCACTCTGCTGTACTCCTGGGGTATGAACCTCATAGCTTTATAGTTTGCAATATCTGCAAACCATGGAGCTTCATGAATGGCAAAGAGTTGCTCATCTGGGAAAGTCTCAGAGATCTCAGTAGAAGGGAGGGATGCCCCAGCTACTGGTTTTATTCGGGACAGATGATCAGCTACCTGGTTCTCTGTCCCCTTTCTGTCTCTTATTTCTATATTAAACTCTTGCAGAAGCAACACCCATCTTATTAGCCTGGGTTTTGAATCCTGCTTTGTGAGTAAGTATTTAAGAGCAGCAT
>NC_029781.3:79606607-79607471 GCF_000817695.3 Arachis duranensis | reverse complement strand
AGTTGCTAGGAAAGGTCTTCCTAGAATGAGAGTTGCACTCTTGTGCTCCTCCATTTCTAGCACCACAAAGTCAGTTGGAAAGGCGAATGGCCCAACCTTGACAATCATATCCTCTATTATGCCTGATGGATGTTTAATGGAGCCATCAGCAAGTTGGAGGCATATCCGGGTTAGTTTGACTTCTCCAGTCAACCCAAGCTTTCTGATAGTAGATACAGGTATTAGATTGATGCTTGCTCCAAGATCACATAGGGCTGTCTTGGTGCAAGCACCTTCTAATGTGCATGGTATCATAAAGCTTCCTGGATCTTGAAGCTTTTTTGGTAAGCTTTTCAGAATGACTGCACTACATTCTTCAGTGAGAAATACTTTTTCAGTTTCTCTCTAATCCTTCTTATGACTTAAGATCTCTTTCATGAACTTAGCATAAGAAGGTATTTGCTCAAGTGCCTCTGCAAACAGAATCTTTATTTCAAGAGTCCTTAGATAATCTGCAAAGCGGGCAAATTGCTTATCCTGCTCCGCTTGGCAGAGTTTCTGAGGATAAGGCATCTTGGCTTTATATTTTTCAACCTTAGTTGCTGCAGGCTTATTCCTTACAGAAGTGGTTGAAGAAGCCTTTTTAGAGGGATTACTGTCAGCACTCTCAGGTGTCTGATCCTCCCTTGGCGTTTGAACGCCAGGATTGGGTGGAAAATGGGCATTTAACGCCAACTTTTCCCCCTTTTCTGGCGTTTGAACGCCAGAACTGGGCAGGGAATGGGCGTTTAACGCCAGCTTTCCCCCCTTTTCTGGCATTTGAACGCCAAAAGTGTTCCTCTCTGGGCTCTCACTGTCCTCAGAGGGATTTTGAACAGTGGTTTG
>NC_029781.3:79605301-79606106 GCF_000817695.3 Arachis duranensis | reverse complement strand
TGTTTCCATGTCTTTATGCTTGCTGTAGGTTGGTTATTCAACCACCTTTTAGCTTGATCTTTTACAGTAAATGGAAACAGTAATAGTCTGTAGACATCCTGATCCACCTCTTTATCATGTACTGTGTCAGCAATTTGTAAGAACTGTGCCAGAAACTCAGTAGGTTCTTCCTGTGGAAGACCGGAATACTGGCAATTTTGCTGCACTATGATAATGAGTTGAGGATTTAGCTCAAAACTGCTTGTTTTGATGGGAGGTGTACAGATGCTACTCCCATATGCAGCTGTAATGGGGTTAGCATATGACCCCAGAGTCCTTCTGGACTGATCAATCCCACTTAGGTCCATAGTGGATAAAGGGAACTGATATGGATTGCAAGTAGATAAATATATTTTTTTTTGACCGAAAATAATAAAATAAAATAAATGGAAAATAAAATCAAATTTCGAAAACTAAAAGAAAATAAGATCAAAGCAGATTGAAAACTGAATCAATTAGTCAATTAAAAAGATTTTGAAATTAGCAATTGAAAAGATATGATTGAAAATTATTTTGAAAAAGATTTGATTTTTGAAATGAGGAGAGAGAAAAACAACAAAATGACACCAAACTTAAAATTTTTAGAAAATTAAACACTAATTTTCGAAAATTTTTTTTAGGGAAAAACACAAAGAGGACACCAAACTTAGAATTTTTAAGGATCAAATAGGGACTAGGGACATGCAAATTCGAAAATTAAAAGAAAAGCAAAAGCATGCAATTGACACCAAACTTAAAATATGAAACTAGACTCAACTAAAAGACT
>NC_029781.3:79605004-79605197 GCF_000817695.3 Arachis duranensis | reverse complement strand
CGAACAATCCCCGGCAACGGCGCCAAAAACTTGATGCACGAAATTGCAATCACACTTTTGCAATCCCGCACAACTAACCAGTAAGTGCACTGGGTCGTCCAAGTAATACCTTACGTGAGTAAGGGTCGATCCCACGGAGATTGTCGGCTTGAAGCAAGCTATGGTTATCTTGTAAATCTTAGTCAGGATATCA
>NC_029781.3:79603289-79604895 GCF_000817695.3 Arachis duranensis | reverse complement strand
GAATCCTACTCAGAATACCACAGACAAGGTTTAGACCTTCCGGATTCTCTTGAATGCCGCTATCAATTCTAGCTTATACCACGAAGATTCCGGTTAAAGAATCCAAGAGATAACTACTTAATCTAAGGTAGAATGGAGGTGGTTGTCAGGCACACGTTCATAGTTGAGAATGATGATGAGTGTCACGGATCATCACATTCATCCGGTTTAAGAACAAGTAATATCTTAGAATGGAAGCAAGCATGATTGAATGAAAAACAGTAGTAATTGCATTAATCCATCAAGACACAGCAGAGCTCCTCACCCCCAACCATGGGGTTTAGAGACTCATGCCGTAGAAAATACAATGAGAAATGTGTAATGTGTCATGAGGTACAGATACAATGTCAAAAGATCCTATTAATAGTGTACTAGTAACCTAGGGTATACAGAAATGAGTAAATGACGTAAAAATCCACTTCTGGGTCCACTTAGTGTGTGCTTGGGCTGAGCATTGAAGCTTTCATGTGTAGAGACCTTTTCTGGAGTTAAACGCCAGCTTTCATGCCAGTTTGGGCGTTTAACTCCAATTTTATGCCAGTTCCAGCGTTAAACGCTGGAAATTCTGAGGCTGATTTGCAATGCCAGTTTGGGCCATCAAATCTCGGGCAAAGTATGGACTATTATACATTTCTGGAAAGCCCAGGATGTCTACTTTCCAACGCCGTTGAGAGCGCGCCAATTGGGCTTCTGTAGCTCCAGAAAATCCACTTCGAGTGCAGCGAGATCAGAATCCAACAGCATCTGCAGTCCTTTTCAGCCTCTGAATCAGATTTTTGCTCAGGACCCTCAATTTCAGCCAGAAAATACCTGAAATCACAGAAAAATACACAAACTCATAGTAAAGTCCAGAAAAGTGAATTTTAGCTAAAAACTAATAAAAATATACTAAAAACTAACTAGATCATACTAAAAACACACTAAAAATAATGCCAAAAAGCGTATAAATTATCCGCTCATCATGGCTCCTAGATATTGAGAAACTTGCTCTCCAGTTACATCTTCATCCTCTTCAGAGGAAGAATAATCTTCAGAGCTCATGAATGGCAGAAGGAGGTTTAATGGAATTTCTATGGTCTCTATATGAGCCTCAGATTCCTTTGGATCCTCAATAGGGAACTCCTTCTTGCTTGAGAGACATCCCATGAGATCTTCCTCATTGGGATTTGCGTCCTTTCCCTCCTCTTTGCATTCGGCCATATTGATTATATCAATGGCCTTGCACTCTCTTTTTGGATTTTCTTCAGTATTGCTTGGGAGAGTACTAGGAGGGGTTTCAGTGTATTTCTTACTCAGCTGGCCCACTTGTGCCTCCAGATTTCTGATGGAGGACCTTGTTTCATTCATGAAACTTAAAGTGGCTTTAGACAGATCAGAGAATAAGTTTGCTAAGTTAGAGGTATTCTGTTTATAATTCTCTGTCTGTTGTTGAGAAGATGATGGATAAGGCTTGATATTTCTGAGCCTATTTCTTCCACCATTATTAAAGCCTTGTTGAGGCTTTTGTTGATCCTTCCATGAGAAATTCGGATGATTTCTCCATGATGAATTATAGGTGTTTCCATAA
>NC_029781.3:79590665-79603228 GCF_000817695.3 Arachis duranensis | reverse complement strand
CTTTGTTCTGAGCCAATATGACATTCAGAGCATCAATTTCAAGAACTCCCTTCCTCTGAGGCGTCCCATTATTCACGGAATACCTCTTAGAAGTGTACATGAATTGGTTATTTGCAACCATGTCAATGAGTTCCTGAGCTTCTGCAGGCATTTTCTTTAGGTGAATGGATCCACCTGCAGAGTGGTCCAATGACATTTTGGAAAACTCAGATAGACCATAATAGAATATATCTAATATGGTCCACTCTAAAAACATGTCAGAAGGACACTTTTTGGTCATCTGCTTGTATCTTTTCCAAGCTTCATAGAAGGATTCACCATCTTTTTGCTTGAAGGTCTGAACATCCACTTTAAGCTTGCTCAGCTTTTGAGGAGGAAAGAATTTATCCAAGAAGGCCGTGACCAGCTTATCCCAGGAGTCCAGGCTGTCTTTAGGTTGTGAGTCCAACCATGTTCTAGCTCTGTCTCTTATAGCAAAAGGGAAAAGCATGAGCCTGTAGACTTCAGGATCTACTCCATTCGTCTTAATAGTCTCACAAATCTGCAAGAACTCAGTTAAAAACTGGTAAGGATCTTCAGATGGAAGTCCATGAAACTTGCAGTTCTGTTGCATTAGAGCAACTAATTGAGGTTTCAGCTCAAAATTGTTTGCTCCAATGGCAAGAATTGAGATGCTTCTTCCATTAAACTTGGACGTGGGTTTAGTAAAATCACCAAGCATCCTCCTTGCATTATTGTTGTTGGGTTCGGCTGCCATCTTCTTCTCTTGTTCGAAAATTTTAGAAAGGTTGCCTCTGGATTGTTGTAATTTAGCTTCTCTTAGTTTCCTCTTCAGAGTCCTTTCAGGTTCAGGATCAGCTTCAACAAGAGTGCTTTTTTCCTTGTTCCTGCTCATATGAAAGAAAGGAGAACAAGAAAAGAAAAGGAATCCTCTATATCACAGTAAAGAGGATCCTTATTATTAGTAGAAGAAGAAAAGAATAAAGAAAGGAGAATCCAAACACAAGGGTAAGGATAGAGGTAGTGATTGGAGATGAAGAGAGGTGAAGAGAAGTGTTAGTAAATGAATAAATAAATAGAAGAAGATGAGAGAGAGAATTCAAAAATTAATTTTGAAAAGGAGTTAATGATTTTCGAAAATTAAAGATGAGATTGAATTAAAATTAAAATTTAAAATAATTAGTTAATTAAAAAGAATTTTTTGAAAAAGAGGGAGGTATTTTCGAAAATTAGAGAGGAGAGAGTAGTTAGGTGGTTTTGAAAAAGATAAGAAACAAACAAAAAGTCAAATAATTAGTTGGAAAATATTTGAAAATCAAATTTGAAAAGATAAGAAGATAAGAAGTTAGAGAAGATATTTTAAAATCAAATTTTTGAAAAAGATAACATTTTGAAAAAGATATGATATAAAAGATAAGATAAGATAGATTTAATTTTCAAAAATAAAATTAATTACTTGACTAACAAGAAACTAAAAGATATGATTCTAGAATTTAAAGATTGAGCCTTTCTTAACAAGAAAGTAACAAACTTCAAATTTTTGAATCAATCACATTAATTGTTAGCATAATTTTTGAAAATAAAGATAAAATTAAGAAAAAGATTTTTGAAAAATATTTTTAAATTTTCGAAAATCATAAGATAAAAATGAAAAAGATTTTATTTTTGAAAAAGTTTTGAAAAGATAGGATTTTTAAAATCGAAAATTTGACTTGATTTGTAAGAAACAACAAATTTTAAAAACTTTTTGACTAAGTCAACTCAAATTTTCGAAAATTATGAGAAAATTAAGGAAAAGAGATTTTTTTATTTTTGAATTTTTTTATGAAGAGAGAGAAAAACACAAATATGACCCAAAACATGAAAATTTTGGATCAAAACCAAAATGCATGTAAGAACAATATGAATGTCAAGATGAACACCAAGAACACTTTGAAGATCATGATGAACATCAAGAACATATTTTTGAAAAATTTTTGATGCAAAGAAAATATGCAAGACACCAAATTTAGAATTCTTTAATGCATAGATACTATGAATGTAAAAATGCATATGAAAAACAATAAAAGACACAATACAAGAAAACATCAAGATCAAACAAGAAGATTTACCAAGAACAACTTGAAGATCATGAAGAACACCATGAATGCATGAATTTTCAAAAAATGCAAGAAAAAATTTTTAAAGCATGCAATTGACACCAAACTTAAAAATTGACTCAAGATTCAAACAAGAAACACAAAATATTTTTGGTTTTTTATAATTTTATGATTTTTTTGGATTTTTATTATTTTTTCGAACATATTCTTTAGAAAAACAAAAATAAAGACAAATTTTTGAAAGATTTTTGAAAATGTTTTTGAAAAGAAAATAAAAAGAAAATTACCTAATCTGAGCAACAAGATGAACCGTCAGTTGTCCATACTCGAACAATCCCCGGCAACGGCGCCAAAAACTTGGTGGATGAAATTGTGATCATCAACAATGGCTCCAAAGATTTGGTGCTCTCAAACATGAATCACACTTTGTCACAACTCCGCACAACTAACCAGCAAGTGTACTGGATCGTCCAAGTAATACCTTACGTGAGTAAGGGTCGATTCCACAGAGATTGTTGGTATGAAGCAAGCTATGGTCATCTTGTAAATCCCAGTCAGGGGGATTCAACTGTGTTAAGAAATTATAGTATACACGAAGGAATAAAATAGGATAGAGATACTTATGTAAATTAATGGTGGGAATTTCAGACAAGCGCATGGAGCTGCTTGTGCCTTCTAAATCTCTGCTTTCCTACTGCTTTCCTTCAATCCTTCTTACTCCTTTCCATGGCAAGCTGTATGTAGGGCATCACCGTTGTCAATGGCTACATCCCATCCTCTCAGTGAAAATGGTCCAAATGCTCTGTCAAAGCACGGCTAATCATCTGTCAGTTCTCGATCATGTTGGAATAGAATCCATTGATTCTTTTGCGTTTGTCATCACGCTCAGCAATCGCGAGTTTGAAGCTCGTCACAGTCATTCAATCCCGAAATCCTACTCGGAATACCACAGACAAGGTTAGACTTTTCGAATTTCCATGAATGCCGCCATCAATTCTAGCTTATACCACGAAGATTCTGATTAAGAAATCCAAGAGATATGCGCCCGGTCTAAGGTAGAACGGAAGTGGTTGTCAGTCACGTGTTCATAGGTGAGAATGATGATGAGTGTCACAGATCATCACATTCATCATGTTGAAGTGCAACGAATATCTTAGAACAAGAATAAGTCGAATTGAATAGAAATTAGTGGTACTTGCATTAAAACTCGAGGTACAGCAGAGCTCTACACCCTTAATCTATGGTGTGTAAAAACTCCACCGTTGAAAATACATAAGTGATGAAGGTCCAGGCATGGCCTGAATGGCCAGCCCCCAAAATGTGATCAATAGTCTCCTAAGATGAATAATAAAATAAATCTGAAACCAAAGATGTCTAATACAATAGTAAAATGTTCTATTCATACTAAACTAGCTACTAGGGTTTACAGAAGTAAGTAATTGATGCATAAATCCACTTCCGGGGCCCACTTGGTGTGTGCTTGGGCTGAGCTTGGTCTATCCATGAGCTGAGGCTTCTCTTGGAGTTGAACACCAAGTTGTAACATGTTTTGGGCGTTCAACTCTGGTTCGTGACGTGTTTCTGGCGTTTGACTCCAGAATGCAGCATGGAACTGGCGTTGAGTGCCAGTTTACGTTGTCTAATTACGAATAAAGTATGGACTATTATATATTGCTGAAAATCTCTGGATGTCTACTTTCCAACGCCATTGAGAGCGCGCCATTTGGAGTTCTGTAGCTCCAGAAAATCCATTTTGAGTACAGGGAGGTCAGATTCCAACAGCATCAGCAGTCCTTTGTCAGCCTCTTATCAGAGTTTCGCTCAGGTCCCTCAATTTCAGCCAGAAAATACCTGAAATCACAGAAAAACACACAAACTCATAGTAAAGTCCAGAAATGTGAATTTAGCATAAAAACTAATGAAAACATCCCTAAAAGTAACTAGATCATACTAAAAACTACCTAAAAATAATTTTTGGCATAAATTATCCGCTCATCACTACTCCAGCATTTCTGTCAGGTCTGAGCTAATGATAACGACTCCTCCCGCGTGTGCAAGAAGGTCGTTATACCTCTCCTCAAATTGCTCCGCTTGTTGGTGAAGCTTCTATGTCAGCTTCTGCACCTCCTCCTTCAAGTCGATAACTTACTGGGGATTGGCAGGACTGGTGGCAAAGACAGAGAAATCCAATAATACGGAGGAGCGGAGGCTATTGGCGAAGAACGATCCCAACCCGAAGTGGCGATTCTTGTGGGTTCAGAGGTAGTCTCATGATAAATCCTATCAGGATCTACCACTGAGGTCTCGGAGCCGGCTTCGTTGTTCCCACTTTGCAGCTGAGATTACTGGGCCGCGGCATCCAATCACTGTTTGTAATCCTCCTACGCCACACACGTTGTAACTAGGATAACAGTTAATTGACTTTAAACCAAATAAAGTCAAAACTTAGAATTAATTGAAACTCACATAATGGGCCACATATCGCTCATCAGTAAATCTCTCCTTGTTGGACTTCAAAGTATGGGTATACTTGAAGGTCTCTGCCAGTGTTGCCTCACAACCCAATGACTTAGACTACACATATTCAAATCAACAAATAAAATAAATGAACAAAAAACTAATTCAAGTAACTATTAATAAACATTACCAAACTACTTACCAGAACACTCTTCGTCTTCATGAAGGTCGCCGACCTATCTGAATACTTTGACGACCTCGGTGAAGTCCTGTTAGCGATGTTTGTCAGACGGCGACGCTTGAACTCCTCATTATTTCTAAAATGGGCCTCCAGTTCCTTCTTGGTAGATGGACGAATCCAAGTCATTAGGTGGTCGCGCTCCTAACGAACATCGCTCATCATTTGCTGAAGTCGTTTAGCTGCCTGGTAGTCATAGATCTTCCTAATCATGAGACTATATTCCGTATCCCATATGAATTTCAATTTTACAAAGTGATTCAACAACATTAGTTGGTTAAAATAAAATACAATTCAAATACAGTTAATTCAACAACATTGGGTTCTTATCTTCCACTTCTGACACCATCACTCTTTGGTCTCAGTAGAGATCTTCGTGTAGCTCAGCCATGGGTGATTGTCCATAGACTTAATCACCTCAGAGATCTCCTATGTACATGCATTGTTGTTTGGTACAAACTTATTAATGAAAACATTTAAGATTAACAAATACATAGAAACACATAAACCTTAACAAATTCAAAATAGATTGCGGATAAAAGACATTCAAATAGTATGTACTCACGCCTGCCCGCCATCGGGTCAAATCCTCAACCGGATAATAGGCGGTGGGGGATGGACATCCTGCTGGGACGCATTAGAGGAATCACTTACCACGGGCTCTGTCGCTGGATCTGTAGGGGCATAGCAGAAAGAGGTACGTACTTTGAGTTTGGGACCATGATGAACTGTTGGTCCGCTGGACCTGCCTGTGACATCATGGGGGAGAAGGGGTAGAGGGTAATGACTGATCAGTTCCTGGGGATTCCACAGAAACCTTCCTTCTACCACGACCAGGAGACCCACTCGATATACCTTTGCTACCTGTCGTCATATCTGTAAGGAGATATATTATTAACACTAATAAGCATATATACTACACAAATCATTCAACATTTAGATTATTTCAAAAAAAAGTTGACATAACCTCTCCACAAAAAATTGAACATATATCCACCTTTACGATTTTCACAATATAACCATCCTCAATCTACAACATCAGTCAATATAATGTTGTACATATAATATTTCAATGTCAAACACAACAATTTATTCAATTCAATTAAAGAGTTTAAATCATTAACAATTGAAAATTTTTAAATAATAAAAATCTAATTAAAAAATTAGGTCAAAATATAAATATTTCCAAACTAGTTAACCTTTAAGAAATAAGCCTATACTTCAAGAGTAAATGGTAGACATCATTATACTATACACATAAAAACATATTTACATAAAGCTACCTCAAGAAAAACAAAACTATCTAGTTAGCAAGGTTAATTAGTTCTTGAGATTGAATAAGAAACAAAAAGATACTCAACTTACAAATTTTACAAGCTTTAGAGTTAACTATTGTTACTATTAAATACTGCACATATAACTAACTATATTATATCAACTTAAGGCTTGTAACATTTTCTTAGTATATTTCTTACTTCAAAATTCAAGAATCTTGCACTTCTTCCTAAATCCTAAATTAACATATAACTAATTCCTAATTCCTAAATTAAATTCATCCTAAATCCTAGCATATGATAACCAAATCCTAAATCCTAAATTAACTTTAACCCTAAACCTTAAATTAGTATATAATAATCAAATTTTAAATCCTAAATTTACATATAACTAATTCCTAAATCATAAATTAACTTCATCCTAAATCCTAAGTTAGCATATAATAATCAAAATTTAAATCCTAAATTAACATATAACTAAATCCTAAATTAACTTAAACAGGGAAAAAGAGGGATGACGAGTCCATATTTTTCGATATATTTTAGCTTGATTTGAGTGGATTTCATCACATAAACCTACACTTAAGCACCAAAATAGCATACTTTTGTGTTTGCTCCCTAAATTGAACCTAAATATGAAAACATGAATTTTTGTGCTTAAATTGAGCAATTAAATTCCACTTTTATCCCATGTGATACCATGACATATTTGTTGAGTGATTTCAGGTCAAAGAGGCAAGAATGAATATGCAAAAGTGGAAGAAAGCATGCAAAAGGGAGAAAACATGAAGAAAATAAGGAGGAAGCACACAGCCGCGTGTGCATGCGCATAACCCTTTGTGCGTACGCACAAGAAGGATATCAGCATGCGTGCATACGCACAACCACCTATGTATACGCACAAGTGGAAATTCAGCGAAGTGTGCGGACGCACACACCTGTGTGTCCGCACAGGTACCAGCGCATGCTTCCATTAAAAAGTCACGTGCTGCGCATTTTTTGAGGCCTTTTGGCCCAATTTTTGAAGGCTCAAGGCTGAAACCAAGTGCTATATGAAGGGAACTTCATGCCATGACAAAGGGAGCACACTTGTAGGATAGAAACACATTTTAGGAGTAGTTTTAGGGTAGTTAGTTTAGGTTTTCTCTCTAGTTCATTAGGGTTTTAATTAGGTTTTCAATGTAGAATTTTATAGTTCAAGTTTTGCTTTTAGATTTTGCTTTCCCATTGTAAGTATTTCTTAATTTCCTCTTTTATAACATTACTTGTTCTACACTTTCATATATTTTACTCTCTTTTGTCAACATTTACATTGTCTTGCAATTTTGATTCCTAGTTGTTTAATTTGATGTTTGATGGCTTTTATATGTTTGTTTGAGTTACCTTTATTGGTTTTGATCATTTATGGTTCATAGCTTTTACCATTTTTCCAATTTTGCCATGTTTTATGTTTATTCCCACTATGTGTTTGATGAAATGTCAATTTTAGTTATGGGGTAATTTCCACCCCTTGGCTTGGGAAAAATGAGTATATGGATTACTAGAGCCATAATGTCCAACATTTAGTGATAATTCTTGGGTTGTTAGTTGTTATTGTTTCCACTAACGCTAGCTTTTTACTAAGGTAATTAGAAAGTTAGCGAGTATTTATGGATTAATAACAATTATGCTCACTTAACTTACTCTTCGATGTTAAGGGTTGACTTAGTGAGATTAATCCATCACAATTATCATAGTTGTGGTTATGGCAAGGAAGGGATTCTATAACTCACCTCAAGTCAAGGTTTCATTTATGTTTTGAACCACTTTTCCATCACTTTAAAGCTTACTTGTTCATATTACATACATAGTTCTTTTATTCCTTTGTTAGTTTATTAATTTCAATTTTGTCTTGTTCTTTAATTTCTTTATTTTATTGGTTTCAATCATTGAAATTCCCTTTGCTTCTCACAACCAAAATTATGCACTTGTTGTCACTAGTTTCTAGGGAGAACGACCCGGGAGACTAAATACTATTGGTTTACATTTGCTTTGAATTGTGACATTATTATAATTCGATTGATGATCAATGGTTGGGTTTGGACTATACTTGCAACGTCAATCCTATTTTTAGTGTGAAAATCTAAACCTATGCTTTTGGTAAATAGGAGAAAGAAGAAGAATAGTAAAAGAAGAATAGAGAGAAAATGAGAGTCATGTTAGTGTTGGACGGTGACAACATCAATGTTGGATAATGATAGCGGCGGTACTGGAGAGTAGGAGAAGAGAGGTTAGAGAGAAAGAGATAGAGGAGAGAAGGAAGGGGTTGGTTTCGGTGAAGGGGAGAGGAGGCGGCAACAGAACGAGCAGGTGGCGGCAGGGCTGATGGAGCGACAGGGAGAGGAGGCGGTTAGAGAGAGAAAGGAAGAAGAGAGGTTAGAGAGAGAAAGAGAGAGAATTTTAAAATGAAGGGAGAGAGGGTTTGCACTTTAAATTTTAGGGATTGTTACCATTAAATTTACCGGCGGATAAATCCAACGATAAATCTCATAAATTTTGTGTCTATTTCCCCTGTTTTTCCTCTAAGTATTACCAGCAAATTTACCGTCGAAAATGGAAATCCTCCGGTAACAATTTGACCAAACCAATTTCACATCATAACGATTCATAAATTTGTCGGCAAAGCCGATTCTAGTGTGCGACGCTAAATCTGATGGTACTCAGCAGTTTTTTTGTAATGAGTTATTTCCATGCCCGTGTAATCAAATCTCTAGATTTTAGAGATGGATTTAAAGGTGATCAATTGGTATCAATTACCTCAATATGGTTTCTATCCATGATTCATAGAAGCTATTCGGTAAAATGCCCAACAAGAATTTTATGTCATGGAGCTCCGTGGTTTTTGGGTTTTCGAAAATGGGCCACCTTGGCAGGTGCATCAGTTTGTATTCTATGATGAAATCTGAGTTTGCACAAAATTGAATGAGCTTCCATTACTATCTGTTATCTCAGTTTGTGTTTTACTAAGGTTAGGGATGAAGGTCAATATCTTTATTATTGTGCATTGAAATTGGGTATGCTTGCTGGGGAACGTACAAGGACATCCAACTGGAGAAGAAGAGTTATTTATGCTTGAGATTGGAATTAGGGTTCTAACATTGGGATTGGTTTGAGTTAATTTAACAAACTTATCTGGTTAGCATCAATATTGTAATATTTGGGGTGTGTCACACTGTCAGTTAACATTCAGCATCAGCGAATGTTAGCCACGTCATCAACTAAGATGACGAAAGAACGAACTCTACCAACACGGTTATCTTTCAGGGATTATTTTGATTAATTTTAACTTTCGAAGACCAAAATAAAGATTGAATTATCTTTCAGGGATAAATTTGAGTATTAACTCTTATCGATTGGTAGAAATAGTTTTAAATTTATTAATGAAAAAATATTTTAAAAATATTTTAAAATAAGACAAAGTTAACAAAAAAATCCAATTATTTTAAGTAATAAATGACATATGTGTTGTAAAATAAATAAATAAGGAAGAGAAAATATATATAAAATAAAGAATTATAAATTGATAACTTTAGTATTAATATTTACTAATATTATTATCTCAATATAAATGAGATGATTCATATATATTCACTAATATGTTGCAGCGTACATCTATATAGGGAGAGAGAGGTGATAGGGAGAGAGAGGTGTTTTATATTGATCGTGTGTGTATTGTCTGAGATTTTTTCTCCTATTTATACATGTACCAAGTTCACATTTTCAAACTTCATTAATTTAATCTATTTTGAGAACTTGAGCCTTTTCCTTTTTGAGAAATTGAACCGTCCATATTATAAAGAAAGTCAAATCATTAATGGACATCCATATTACAACATTCTTCTTAGATGTCCATTTAGGATTATGCCTCTTTGGTGCACGAAATTGTGATCATCAATGGCGCCATCAACATGGTACGCTCAATTGCAATCTCAACTCTTTATCACAACTTCGCACAACTAACCAGCAAGTGTACTGGGTCGTCCAAGTAATAAACCTTACGCGAGTAAGGGTCGATCCCACAGAGATTGTTGGTATGAAGCAAGCTATGGTCACCTTGTAAATCTTAGTCAGGCAAACTCAAATGGTTATGGATGATATATGAATAAAGCATAAAGATAGAGATACTTATGTAATTCATTGGTGAGAATTTCAGATAAGCGAATGGAGATGCTTTGTCCCTTCCGTCTCTCTGCTTTCCTACTGTCTTCATCCAATCCTTCTTACTCCTTTCCATGGCAAGCTGTATGTAGGGTTTCACCGTTGTCAGTGGCTACCGGATTCTCTTGAATGCCGCCATCAATTCCAGCTTATACCACGAAGATTCCGATTAAGGGATCCAAGAGATAAACATTCAAGCCTTGTTTGCTTGTAGAACGGGAGTGGATGTCAGGCACGCATTCACAAGTGAGAATGATGATGAGCGTCACATAATCATCACATTCATCATGTTCTTGGGTGCAAATGAATATCTTAGAACAAGAATAGGCTGAATTGAATAGAAGAACAATAGTAATTGCATTAATACTCGAGGTACAGCAGAGCTCCACACCTTAATCTATGGTGTGTAGAAACTCCACCGTTGAAAATACATAAAAACAAGGTCTAGGCATGGCCGAATGACCAGCCTCCCAATGATCTAAGAACTAGGCGTCCAAAGATGATCAAAAGATCTAAAATGATCCAAAGATTCAAAATGATCAAAAGATGAAAAATACAATAGCAAACGGTCCTATTTGTAGAGAACTAGTAGCCTAGGGTTTACAAAGATGAGTAAATTACATAAAAATCCACTTCCGGGCCCACTTGGTGTGTGCTTGGGCTGAGAATTGAAGCATTTTTGTGTAGAGATTTCTCTTGGAGTTAAACGCCAGATTTTATGCCAGTTTGGGTGTTTAACTCCCATTCTTGTGCCAGTTCCGGCGTTTAACGCCGGACAGTTTTGAGCTGATTTGGAACGCCAGTTTGAGCCATCAAATCTCAGACAAAGTATGGACTATTATACATTGCTGGAATGCCCAGGATGTATACTTTCCAACGCCGTTAAGAGCATGCCAATTGGGCTTCTGTAGCTCCATAAAATCCACTTCAAGTGCAGGGAGGTCAGAATCCAACAGCATCTACGGTCCTTTTCAGCCTCTGAATCAGATTTTTACTCAGGTCCCTCAATTTCAGCCAGAAAATACCTGAAATCATAGAAAAACACACAAACTCATAGTAAAGTCTAGAAAAGTGAATTTTAACTAAAAACTAATAAAAATATACTAAAAACTAACTAAAACATACTAAAAACATACTAAAAACAATGCCAAAAAGCGTATAAATTATCCGCTCATCACAACACCAAACTTAAATTGTTGCTTGTCCCCAAGCAACTGAAAATCCAATAAGATAAAAAGAAGAGAATATGCAATGAACTCCAAAAACATCTATGAAGATCAGTATTAATTAGATGAGCGGGGCTTTAGCTTTTTGCCTCTGAATAGTTTTGGCATCTCACTCTATCCTTTGAAATTCAGAATGATTGGCTTCTTTAGGAACTCAGAATCCAGATAGTGTCATTGATTCTCCTAGTTAAGTATGATGATTCTTGAACACAGCTACTTTATGAGTCTTGGCTGTGGCCCAAAGCACTCTGTCTTCCAATATTACCACCGGATACATACATGGCACAGACACATAACTGGGTGAACCTTTTCAGATTGTGACTCAGCTTTGCTAGAGTCCCCAATTAGAGGTGTCCAGGGTTCTTAAGCACACTCTTTTTGCTTTGGATCACAACTTTATTCTTTTTTTCCCCTTTTTTTCGCATATACCCCTTTTTTTTCGCCATTTTTTTTATATTCACTGCTTTTTCTTGCTTCAAGAATCATTTTTATGATTTTTCAGATCCTCAGTAACATGTCTCCTTTTTCATCATTCTTTCAAGAGCCAACATTCATGAATAACAAATTCAAAAGACATATGCACTGTTCAAGCATACATTCAGAGATCAAAAGTATTGCCACCACATCAAAATAATTAATCTGTTATAAAATTTGAAATTCATGCAATTCTTCTCTTTTTCAATTAAGAACGTTTTTCATTTAAGAAAGGTGATGGATTCATAGAACATTCATAACTTTAAGGCATAGACACTAAGACACTAATGATCACAAGACACAAACATAGGTAAACATAAGCATAATTTTCGAAAAATAGGAAATTAAGGAACAAGGAGATTAAAGAACGGGTCCACCTTAGTGATGGCGGCTTATTCTTCCTCTTGAAGATCTTATGGAGTGCTTGAGCTCCTCAATGTCTCTTCCTTGCCTTTGTTGCTCCTCACTCATGATTCTTTGATCTTCTCTAATTTCATGGAGGACGATGGAATGTTCTTGGTGCTCCACCCTTAGTTGTCCCATGTTGGAACTCAATTCTCCTAGGGAGGTGTTGATTTGCTCCCAATAGTTTTGTGGA
>NC_029781.3:79590215-79590554 GCF_000817695.3 Arachis duranensis | reverse complement strand
GGGCTTGTCCTCATCAATGAGGATGTCTCCCTCTATGTCAACTCCAACTGAATAACAGAGGTGACAAATGAGATGAGGAAATGCTAACCTTGCCAAGGTAGAAGACTTGTCTGCCACCTTATAAAGTTCTTGGGCTATAACCTCATGAACTTCTATTTCTTCTCCAATCATGATGATATGAGTCATGATGGCCCGGTCTATAGTAACTTCGGACCAGTTGCTAGTGGGAATGATTGAGCGTTGAATAAACTCCAACCATCCCCTAGCCACGGGCTTGAGGTCATGCCTTCTCAGTTGAACCGGCTTCCCTCTTGAATCTCTCTTCCATTGAGCGCCCTC
>NC_029781.3:79589031-79590197 GCF_000817695.3 Arachis duranensis | reverse complement strand
TTGAGCGCCCTCTTCACAAATGTCTATGAGGACTTGGTCCAACCTTTGATCAAAGTTGACCCCTTTTGAGTTTGAAAGGGACCTCGGGGATCACCTTCTTCTTGGCCATAACTTCATAGAAATGGTCTTGATGCACCCTTGAGATGAATCTCTCCATCTCCCATGACTTGGAGGTGGAAGCTTTTGCCTTCCCTTTCCTCTTTCTAGAGTTTTCTCCAGCCTTAGATGCCATAAATGGTTATGGAAAAACAAAAAACAATGTTTTTACCACACCAAACTTAAAAGGTTTGCTCGTCCTCGAGCAAAAGAAGAAAGAAGAGAGTAGAAGAAGAAGAAATAGAGGAGATGGAGATGGCTTTGTGGTTCGGCCAAAGGAGGAGAAGTAGTGTTTAGGGTGTGTGAAAATGAAGGAGTGAAGATGGGTTTATACAGGGGTGGAGAGAGGGGTAGGGTTCGGCTATGGGAGGGTGGGTTTGGGAGAAAAAGTGGTTTGAATTTGAATGGTGAGGTAGGTGAGGTTTTATGAAGGATGGATGTAAGTGGTGAAGAGAAAGATGGGATTTGATAGGTGAGGGGTTTTTGGGGAAGAGTGGTTGAGGTGATTGGTGAATGGGTGAAGAAGAAGAGAGATGGTGGTGGGGTAGGTGGGGATCCTGTGGGATCCACAGATCCAGAGGTGTCAAGGAAAAGTCATCCCTGCACCAAGTGGCGAGCAAAAATGCTCTTTGTGCCAATTTTGGCGTTAAACGCCGGGCTGGTGCCCATTTCTGGCGTTTAACACCAACTTCTTGCCCTTTCCTGGCATTTAACGCCACTCTGGTGCCCCCTTTCTGGCGTTAAATGCCCAGAATGGTGCCAGACTGGGCGTTAAACGCCCATTTGCTACCCTTACGGCGTTTAAACGCCAGCAGGTTCTTCCTCCAGGGTGTGCTATTTTTCTTTCTGTTTTTCATTCTATTTTTGCTTTTTCAATTGATTTTGCGACTTCTCATGATCATCAACCTACAGAAAACATAAAATAACAAAGAAAAATAGATAATTATAACATTGGGTTGCCTCCCAACAAGCGCTTCTTTAATGTCAGTAGCTTGACAGTGGGCTCTCATGGAGCCTCACAGATACTCAGAGCAATGTTGGAACCTCCCAACACCAAACTTAGAGTTTGA
>NC_029781.3:79585699-79588898 GCF_000817695.3 Arachis duranensis | reverse complement strand
TTAGAGTTTGACTTTGGGGGCTCTGTTTGACTCTGTTTTGAGAGAAGCTCTTCATGCTTCCTCTCCATGGTGATAGAGGGATATCCTTGAGCCTTAAACACAAGGGATTCTTCATTCACTTGAATGATCAATTCTCCTCTGTCAATATCAATCACAGCCTTTGTTGTGGCTAGGAAGGGTCTGCCAAGGTTGATGGATTCATCCATGCACTTCCCAGTCTCTAGGACTATGAAATCAGCAGGGATGTAATGGTCTTCAACTTTTACCAGAACATCCTCCACAAGTCCATAAGCTTGTTTTCTTGAGTTGTCTGCCATCTCTAGTGAGATTTTTGCAGCTTGCACCTCAAAGATCCCTAGCTTCTCCATTACAGAGAGAGGCATGAGGTTTACACTTGACCCTAAGTCACACAGAGCCTTCTTAAAGGTCATGGTGCCTATGGTACAAGGTACTGAGAACTTCCCAGGATCTTGTCTCTTTTGAGGTAATCTCTGCCTAGACAAGTCATCCAGTTCTTTGGTGAGCAAAGGGGGTTCATCCTCCCAAGTCTCATTACCAAATAACTTGTCATTTAGCTTCATGATCACTCCAAGGTACTTGGCAACTTGCTCTTTAGTGACATACTCATCCTCTTCAGAGGAAGAATACTCATCAGAGCTCATGAATGGCAGAAGTAAATCCAATGGAATCTCTATGGTCTCAGTGTGAGCCTCAGATTCCCATGGTTCCTCATTAGGGAACTCATTAGAGGCCAGTGGACGTCCATTGAGGTTTTCCTCAGTGGTGCTCACTGCCTCTCCCTTCTCTCCAAATTCGGCCTTGTTGATGGCCTTGCACTCCCCTTTTGGATTCTCTTCTGTATTGCTTGGAAGAGTACTAGGAGGGAGTTCAGTAACTTTCTTACTCAGCTGTCCCACTTGTGCCTCCAAATTCCTAATGGAGGACCTTGTTTCAGTCATGAAACTTTGAGTGGTTTTGATTAGATCAGAGGCCATGGTTGCTAAGTCAGAGTGGCTCTGCTTAGAATTCTCTGTCTGTTGCTGGTGAGAAATCATATTGACTTGCTGAGTCAATATTTTATTCTAAGTCAATATAGCATTCAGGGTATCAATCTCAAGAACTTCTTTCTTCTGATTTGTCCCATTGTTCACAGGATTCCTTTCGGAAGTGTACATGAATTGGTTATTTGCAACCATTTCAATTAGTTCTTGAGCTTCTGTAGGCGTCTTCTTCATATGAAGAGATCCTCCAGCAGAGCTATCCAATGACATCTTGGACAGTTCAGACAGACCATCATAGAAAATACCTATGATACTCCATTCAGAAAGCATGTCAGATGGACACTTTCTGATCAATTGTTTGTATCTTTCCTAAGCTTCATAGAAGGATTCACCTTCCTTTTGTCTGAAGGTTTGGACTTCCACTCTAAGCTTACTCAATTTTTGAGGTGGAAAGAACTTTGCCAAGAAGGCATTGACTAGCTTTTCCCAAGAGTTCAGGCTTTCTTTATGTTGTGAGTCCAACCATATCCTAGCTCTGTCTCTTACGGCAAAAGGGAATAGCATAAGTCTGTAGACCTCAGGGTCAACCCCATTGGTTTTGACAGTGTCACAGATTTGCAAAAACTCAGCTAGAAACTGATGAGGATCTTCCAATGGAAGTCCATGAAACTTGCAATTTTATTGCATTAGAGAAATTAATTGAGGCTTAAGCTCAAAGTTGTTTGCTCCAATGGCAGGGATAGAGATGCTTCTCCCATAAAAGTCGGGAGTAGGTGCAGTAAAGTCACCAAGCACCTTCCTTGCATTGTTNGATTGTTGTAACTTAGCTTCTCTTAATTTTCTCTTCAGAGTCCTTTCAGGTTCTGGATCAATTTCAACAAGAGTGCCTTTTTCCTTTTTCCTGCTCATATGAAAGAGAAGAAAACAAGAAAATATGGAATCCTCTATGTCACAGTATAGAGATTCCTTGAGGTGTCAGAGGAAAAGAAAAATAGAAGGTAGAGGTAGAAAATTCGAACTTATCAAGAAAGATGGAGTTCGAATTGTGCATTGAAGAGTAGTGTTAGTCCATAAATAGAGGGATGTGAGAAGAGGGGAAGAAATTTTCGAAAATTAAGTAAGAGATTTTAAAAACATTTTGAAAAAAATACTAATTGATTTTCGAAAACTAAGAGTGAAAAAAGAAATCAAGTGATTTTTGAAAAAGATTTTGAAATTAGAAATTAAAAAGATATGATTGAAAACTATTTTGAAAAAGATGTGATTTAAGAAGTCATGATTAAAAAGATATAGTTTTAAAAAGTTATGATTGAGAAGATATGATTTGAAAAATAATTTAAAAAGATTTGATTTTGAAAATTAATGACTTGGCTAACAAGAAAAGATATGATTCAAACATTAAACCTTTCTCAACAGAAAAGGCAACATACTTGAAATGTTGAATCAAATCATTAATTGTTAGCAAGTATTTTTGAAAATAGGAAGAAATTGATTTTGAAAACATGTGATTGAAAAGATATGATTTGAAAAAGATTTGATTTTGAAAAAATTTTGAAAACTTGAAAAAAATTTGATTTGAAAACAAAATCTTCCCTCTTGTGCCATCTTGGCGTTAAACGCCCAGAATGGTGCACATTCTGGTGTTTAACGCCCAAAGCACTATCCTTTTGGGCGTTAAACGACCAACCAGGTACCCTGGCTGGCGTTTAAACGCCAGTTTGCCTTCCTCACTGGGCGTTTTGAACGCCCAGCTTTTTCTGTGTAATTCCTCTGTTGTATGTTCTGAATCTTCAATTCTCTGTATCATTGACTTGAAAAGACACAAATTAAAAATATTTTTGAATTTTTAATAATGAGGAATAATCAAAATACAACTAAAATCAAATAACAATGCATGCAAGACACCAAACTTAGCAGTTTGTATACTACTGACACTAACAAAGTGAGAATGCATATGAGAAACAACAAAACACTCAAGTCAAGAGAATTTAAAGATCAGAGCAAGGAAATCATCAAGAACATCTTGAAGATTAATGAAGACACATGAATGAATGCAAGAAGAATAGAAACATGCAATTGACACCAAACTTAACACTAGACTCAACAAGAGACATACAATATTTTTTTTTATGATTTTGTAAATTTTTTTTGGGTTTTTCGAAAATTAAGTGGAAAAGAAAATAAAGGTATCAAAATTC
>NC_029781.3:79584172-79585095 GCF_000817695.3 Arachis duranensis | reverse complement strand
GTCACAGTCATTCAATCATTGAATCCTACTCAGAATACCACAGACAAGGTTTAGACCTTCCGGATTCTCTTGAATGCTGCCATCAATTCTAGCTTATACCATGAAGATTTCGATTAAGGGATCCAAGAGATAAACATTCAAGCCTTGTTTGCTTGTAGAACGGGAGTGGTTGTCAGGCACGCATTCATAAGTGAGAATGATGATGAGCGTCACATAATCATCACATTCATCATGTTCTTGGGTGCAAATGAATATCTTAGAACAAGAATAGGCTGAATTGAATAGAAGGACAATAGTAATTGCATTAATACTCGAGGTACAGCAGAGCTCCACACCTTAATCTATAGTGTGTAGAAACTCCACCGTTGAAAATACATAAAAACAAGGTCTAGGCATGGCCGAATGGCCAGCCTCCCAATGATCTAAGAACTAGGCGTCCAAAGATGATCAAAAGATCTAAAATGATCCAAAGATTCAAAATGATCAAAAGATGAAAAATACAATAGCAAACGGTCCTATTTATAGAGAACTAGTAGCCTAGGGTTTACAAAGATGAGTAAATTACATAAAAATCCACTTCCGGGCCCACTTGGTGTGTGCTTGGGCTGAGAATTGAAGCATTTTCGTGTAGAGATTTCTCTTGGAGTTAAACGCCAGATTTTATGCCAGTTTGGGCGTTTAACTCCCATTCTTGTGCCAGTTCCGGCGTTTAACGCCGGGCAGTTTTGAGCTGATTTGGAACACCAATTTGAGCCATCAAATCTCGGGCAAAGTATGGACTATTATACATTGCTGAAAAGCCCAGGATGTCTACTTTCCAACGCCGTTAAGAGCGCACCAATTGGGATTCTGTAGCTCCAGAAAATACACTTCGAGTGCAGGGAGGTCAGAATCCAACAGCATCTACAGTCCTTTTCAGCCTC
>NC_029781.3:79572406-79584020 GCF_000817695.3 Arachis duranensis | reverse complement strand
ATACTAAAAACTAACTAAAACATACTAAAAACATACTAAAAACAATGCCAAAAAGCGTATAAATTATCCGCTCATCACTCTTTAAAACCTTACTAAAGAAAAATTCAATGAAAAAAAACTTTAGTGAAGGAAAAAGAGTACAATATCCTTTGTGATGATGATTGCCTCATTAAAAACTTTGTCAAAAAAACCTCAATAAGAACAAAAATATGACCAATGAAAAAAGAGTACAGCCTCCCGCTCTTGTCAACATTACTTAATATCTCGAGATTGACGTATCCCAATTTGATGTACCAATCTTTCAAAAATGAATTTTGGAAGTGACTTTGTAAATAAATCTGCCAGATTATTGCTTGAGCGGATCTGTGGTACATCAATAGTTTCTTGATTTTGAAGGTCATGAGTGAAAAAGAATTTGGGAGAAATATGGTTTGTTCTATCACCTTTGATATATCCACCCTTAAGTTGAATAATGCATGTTGTATTATCTTCAAACAGAATAGTTAAAGCTATTTTCCTATCAGTCAGTCCACATGATGATAAAATATATTGAATTAAACTCTTGAACCAAAAACGCTCACAACTTGCTTCATGTATTGCTAGTATTTCAGCATGATTAGAGGATGTTGCTACTATCATCTGCTTTGTAGACCTTCATGATATAGCTATATCACTATATGTGAATAGGTATCCTATTTTAGATCTTTCTTTTTGTGGATCAGATTCATATGGATAAAAAAATTCCATATCAACTGTTCCATGAAGATATCAAAAAATCTGTTTGATTCCATTTCATTGTCTTCTGGTTAGATATGAACTATGCCTTGATAGTAAATTCACAGTAAATGATATGTCAAGTCGTGTATTTTTAGCAAGATACATTAGTGCTTTAATGGCACTGAAATATGGTACTTCAAGACCAAGACTATTTTTATTTTTTTCTTTAGGATGGAATTGATCATTTTTCACATCCAAAGATCTTACGATCATTGAGGTACTTAATGGATGTGACTTATCCATATAAAATCTCTTCAAGATTTTTTTTGTGTATGTTATTTGAAGAATAAATATTCCATTATTTGTATGCTCGATCTGCAGGCTGAGACAAAATTTAGTATTTCCAAGATCTTTCATCTCAAACTCTTCTTTTAGAGCTTTTATAATTGTTGGAATCTCTTCAAGGGTTCCAATGATATTTAAATCACCAACATACAACAATTATAATGAATTCAGATACAGATTTCTTTATGAAAACACATTGGTAGATATCATCATTCTTGAATCCGTTTTTGGCGAGATACTTAGTAAGACGATTATACCACATTCGTCCACATTGTTTTAGACCATATAAAGATCTTTGCAATTTGACTGAGTATAACTCCTACAAATACTCATTGGATTGTTAAGATATCTTTAGTCCTTCAGGGATTTTTCATATAGATATCATGATCTAATGATCCGTATAAATAAGTTATCACCACATCTATTAGATGCATATGTTGTTTATGGTATGCAGATAAATTGATCAAATAACGGAATGTTATTGCTCTACTATAGGGGAATATGTTTCTTCATAATCTATACCAGGCCTTTGTGAAAAATCTTGTGCCATAAGTCGAGCTTTGTAGCATATAGCTTCATTTTTCTCATTCTATTTTCTTACAAATACCCATCTGTGTCCAACAGGTTTTACATCTTTTGGTGTACGGACTACAGGTCCAAGGACTTTACGTTTTGTAAGTGAGTATAACTCAGTCTTCATAGCTTCTTCCCATTTTGGCCAATCATTCCTTTGTTGATATTTTTCGACTGTTCTTGGTTCAAAATCCTTACTTTCATGCATGATGTGTAATTCCACATTATATGAAAATATTTCATTGACAATTATTTTATTTTGGTTCTATTTTTCTCCTGTAAAGACATAATTTATTGAGATCTCGTCATTTTCATAATTTTTAGGTACTTGAACATCTTCTGACGCCAAAATTATATTAGAATTTTAAACAACTGCATGTGTCTTTACTATGTCTTTACTTTTTCAACAGAAATAGTATTAATCTCTTTTCATTTTCGAGAATTTTTGTCTTTAGAACCGACAGACCTACCACGCTTCTAACGTGAATTTGTTTCGGTGGCCATTTGTCTGACTGTGACATCAACTCAAATTGGGACATTTTTAGCTGGTATATAGGATTTAGTTATCTTTTTGTATCAAAAAATGCATCAGGAAATTCATTTGCTACTCTTTGCAAATATATAATCTTTTGAACTTTTATTTCACATTGTCCTGATCGAGGATCTAAATGAATCAAGGATGATGTATTCCAATTATGTTCATTTTCAAGAAGCTTATTTTCTCCCTCTAATGTTAGAAATTTTGATTTGTCAAAATGACAATCTGCAAATCGGGCTTTATACATGTCCAATTTGTATCTCAAGATACCTCACTAGAGGGAGGATCACATCCAACATATATCTCCAATTTTTTTGGGTTACATTTTGGTGCGATAAAGTGGGGACAATTGGAACATATATTGCACACCCGAATATTCTCAAATAGAAAATATTTGACTGCTGGCCAAAAGCTAATTGCAGAGAAGAGAATTGGTGGTAACTTGTTGGCCTTAAGCGAATAAGTGTTAAAGCATGTAAAATGGCATGCCCAAGCAGAGGTTGGGAGATTTGTTCTCATAAGTAAAGGTCTAGCAATCAATTAGAGATTTTTAATAAGTGACTCTGTTAGTCCATTTTGTTTATGAAAATGAGGTACTGGATGTTCAACACTTGTACTATTGGCCATACAATAAGCATCAAAAGCTTGAGAGGTGAATTCACCAGCATTAGCAAGACGAATTATTTTGATTGAATTTTATGAAAACTGTGTTTTTAATCGAATAATTTGAGCAAGTAATCTCACAAATGCTAGGTTGTGAGAAGACAATAAACACACGTGACCATATCGAAGATGCGTCTAATAGGACCACAAAATATCTAAAAGGTCCATATAGTGGATGAATAGATCCACATATATCGCCTTGAATCATTTTTAGAAATTCAGAAGACTCAAATCCAAACTTTATTGTTGATAGCCTTAAAATTAATTTTTCTTAAGAACATACGGTACAACAGAATTCACTAGATTGAAGAACTCTCTGACTCTTTAGTGGATGTCCATGGGAGTTTTCATAATTCTCCACATCATGGTTGTTCCAAGATGCCCCAATCGATCATGCCAAATTATAAATTCATTTGGATTAGTAAACTTCTAGTTTACAATGGCATGTGATTCAATTGCGCACTGATTTTAATATAATATAACCTAGAAGAAAGTAAGAATAACTTTCTAATATAACCTTTTTATTTGAATCATGAGTTGTGATATATAAGTACTCATGGTTTCCCTCATTCATTATTTCAATATGATATCTATTTTGGCGAATATCTTTAAAATTTGATAATTTTTTTTGCATTATTTATTATGAATTTTGTTCCTCCAGAAAATAAAATTATAGCTCTTTTTGAGCCTTCTATCACATTACTTGAGTCAATAATTGTATTAACACATTCTTTTTTTGGTACAAGATGCATAAAATATATACTACTTTTGAGAATGGTATGCGAACTTGTACTATCTGTAAGGCAAATATCTTCATTACATGTCCTTGCCATTTTCTTCAAAGATAAATAATAATAATAAGATCATAACATAAAATAAGTAAAGGTACATGCACAATAAAATTGTATTCGTGATTGGGACTATTTGTCTAAATAACAATATATATAAAAATAGTATTATATACTAAAACTTTTATTATTATTATTATTATTATTATTATTATTTTAGAACTTGACACATTTAGTGATTTTAAAATCTTTAAACATAAACATTAATATTTTATTAAATATTATTTATATACATCATACTTAAAATTCAAATACATAAGAGATAAAACTTAAAAGAATTCTCTTACATTATTTATTGACATAATTACTTTAATTTTTTATCATTGATCAAATGACCAATATTTTTTTCAGGATCCTCAAAGAAATTAGATAATTCATAATGAATGGTGTAATTTTCAGCAACATTTTTTGAAATAAAATTTGTCTCCTTTTCTTTGTCATATTTTTTCAAGGATGCTTGATAAAGATCAACTAAGTATCTTAAGGTACAATAGGTACACGACCAATAGCCATTTCTACCACAACGGAAATATTTATCCTTTATTGATTTATTTTGTTCATTATTTCTTTTTTTATCCTATTTTTGGTGAGATTCTTTCTTGTGAAATTTTTTTTTTCATAATTTTTTTGTTACCAAAACCTTGCCATTTAACTCTCCTAGGGTTATAATTTACCATATTTGCTTTAGAAAATAGGGTGGTGCCAGCTAAGCGTGCTTTATAATTTCTTAAAAGCAATTTATTGTTACATTCAGTAACAAGAAAGTAAGAAATTAGCTCAGAATAATGTCCCTTGCAAATAAAAGAGCAACATAGCAGACAAAAGATGATTGACGAACTTGCTATGAAACTAGGAGATGGTAGATCAACTAGATTTTGGGAGGATACATGATTATAGTCGGAGAAGTTGAAAGACTCCTTTCTAGGGATGGCAATTCATACCCTACCCGCGGGTACCCAATCCGGTCCAACCCGTTCGGGTAGGGTAGACTACCCGACCCGCTGCGGGTAGGGTAAGGTAGGATATGGTCCGGGTATTCCTGCGGGTAGGGTAGGGGTACGGGCTTAGGGTGTACCCTACCCTACCCTATCTGCACCTCGTATATAACACATATTTTTTAAAAATTAGGTATATAGTGAAGGAAGTGAGAGTTGAACCCACAACCTCCCTTACGTAATGATTTACAATAAGTGAACAACCACTAAACTAGTTAGTTAATTTAGTAATTTAGAGCATTAGTTTTTTATTTTTTATGTTATTAATATGTATAAAATTCGAAATGATTGAATTTTATATTTATTTTGAAAAAATTTGATATTTCTACGGGTAGAGTATGGTAGGGTAGTGTAGGGTTTAGAGTTTTAGGGTGCAGGTAAGATTAGGGTTGAGAGATTCTCAACCCGCAAGTAGGGTAGGGTAGAGTTTTAATAAAATTTTCAACCCATGGGTAGGGTTAGGGTAGGGTCCAAACTCTACCCTACCCTACCCATTGCCAGCCCTACTCCTTTCCGAGACTCTTCTTGATTTCAAATAACAAAGGATCCGTAATTGGAGACTGTGGATTTTGGGATGGAATAGAGTGAGTGTGGAATTTCCAATGGAGGAAGAAACTTTGCCAATGGAAAACTGACAGTTTGAATCAGCTGCTTGATATCTTGCAAGCTGTGAGATTGATTGCAAGCATACAAGATAGAGTGGTGCCAAAATTTGACAAGGAAGGTGTTTATACCACTAACTCATTTGTGCAGGTTTTGCAGGTACAAACTTTGACAGATGATATTATTAGCTACAAGTTCATAAATAGAATTTGGAAAGGACTAGTGCCTCCTTGAGTTGAGTTGTTTACTTGGTTTGTGTTACTAGATCGAGTTAATACAAAGGATCGTCTAAGTAGATTGGACATCATTTATTGGAGTGATAATGTTTGTGTTATGTGTAACAAGGAAATTAAATCTGTACAACATTTGTTTGTTATGTGTGAATATACTTGGCAGGTATGGTGTGCATGGATTACTCATCTGGGTCATGTTTGGAGCATCCCAAGTTCTATAAAAGAACACTTTGAGAGTTGGAGGACGATGTCTTTGAGAAAAGACGTGCGAAAAACATGGTTAGTGAGATTTTTCTCAATTATATGGAATATCTGGTTGTGTAGAAATGAATTCATTTTTCAGAATAAGGCAACAGATGTGGTGGATTGTGCTGCTAGGTCGTTTTGTTACTCTAAAGAATGGTGTGAAAGCTAATTCATGTTGTTGATGGCTATGTCGGAGATGACATAAGAGTTGCATTGTTTTACTTTTCTGATTTTTGTATGCTCCACTAAGTGTGTTGAGCTTGTTTCTTCTTTCAAAAAAATTTTTTTTTCTCGATACTGCTGTTGTAGGAGCATATTCGAGGAACGGAAGGTCGAGAAAGTTTTCTCTAACATGTCATTATCAGTTATCTTTTTCTCACATAATTTTATTCGTGAGGTAATTCGGAACATTACTGAATTGTATTCATTTATGAATTTAAAATCCTGTAGATGCAAGTATGTCCACTCATATCGGGCTTGAGAAAATATCACTGTCTTTTGATGATTATACCTTTCTTCAAGGTTTTTTCACATATCTGCAGAATTATTTATTGTGAGATATTCAATTTTCAATTTTTCGTCAAGATGACGACAAAGAAAGATCATGGTTTTGTCTTTATCCTTCTGAGATGCTTTATTTTTAACCTTAATGGTATCTCTAAGATCCATTGAATCAAGATAAATTTCGGCATTTAATATCCATGATAAGTAGTTATTTTCAGATATATCAAAAGTATTAAATTCAAGATGAGAGAGTTGATATAATGAAAATTTATTATCTATGGCATCCTAAATTTTGATTAGAATTGTGTACTGATAAAGTGTTGTAAAATAAATAAATAAATAAAATAAATAAATATAAAATAAAGAAGTGTAAATAAAAAAGGTTAAATTATACAGTTGGTCCGTACACTTTTAGTAAAATTACAAATTGGTCCCTACACTTTAAAAATTTGTAATTGAGTCCCTAAAACGAATTAAAATTTGCAATTTAGTCCTTACTGTTCAAAAAGTGTTGATTTAATAGAATATTCTCAGCATATATGCTAAGAATATTTTGTTAAAATGGAGAATATACTGAGAATATTCTGTAAAATTAAATACTTTTTGAATGGTGGAGATAAATTATAAATTTTAATTTTCTTTAAGGACCCAATTACAAACTTTTAAAGTCTAAGAACTAATTTGTAATTTTACTGAAAGTGTAAGGACCAACTGCGTAATTTAACCTAATTAATATTGGTGCAATTCTGTGTGAAATCAAGTGCACTTATGCTTGTTTGTGTGTCATTATCCATATATGTATATAAATTCTTCCAGAATAATTTAATCCATCTGAGAAGTTTGTTTTCTCAGTTAGAGATGTGTTTGATTTCTATTTTTCTTCTCTATTATATGTAATCAATTGATTCTTAATTTCATATTTCTTCTTATTTGTATTCTTAATTTTGGTAGAAAAATCTATAAGTTTAGAATATTCTTTGTAGAAGTTTTCAACTTTTTCAAGTGTGTTAAAAAGAGAGAGGCGTTTTATATTGATCTTGTGTATGCATTGTGTGTGATACTTTGACCCCAGCCGCCCATATTAAAAAAAAAAAATCAAATCGTTAATGGCATTCATATCACAACAATATGTGCTAATTTTTTTTATATTGGTTAAATATAGATGTAATACTTTGTTATGGGAAAATTAGGTGTTTTTTTTTATATGGTGTTTTATTCAAATCGGACGGTCCGATTTGTTTGATAAAAAAATAAACTACAAATCGGAGGATCCGATTTGCTTGAAGAATAAAATAAACACGAAATCGGAGAGTCCGATTTGTATTTTTTATTTTTTTTAATTTGTTGAAATGAAAATCGGACGGTCCAATTTCAACATTAAATTTTTTTTTTATTTTTAAAATTACAAATTGGACCGTCGGTATTGTAATTTTATTATTTTTTTTCAAACTGAAAACGGAGGGTCCGTTTTCTGCTAATACCATATATATGTAAAATATCTCTCTTCTCCACATTATTGTATTACTACATTCTCTTCTCCATATAAAAAATCAAAAGCGACAATATGTATACAGTAAATTTTATGTGTATTTGACAAATTTTGTATGTATACTTAAATAATTATTTAAAAAGTGTATGCAAAAAATATCAAAATTCAATTTCTAAAATTTTGGACATTTAACAAAAAAGTTGCATAAAATCTATTTAACGTAAAATAATCAAATTTTAAAAATAAAAATATCTTATTTTTTAATTATTATATAAAAATAATTTCACTCCCATTTTTATAGTGTAAATTTACGCATGATATTTTTTATTATATATTTATACAAAATTTATAAAAAAATATTTTGAAAATAAAAATGATAATATCCATTCTCTATTTTTAGTATTTACACGCAATTTTATATTGGTTACAAGAGGTGCTACCTGGCATTTACAGTATCCTAGTTGAAGAGGTCTATAACAGCAGTTCCTGCTCTGTTTAGCGAGAGTAGGTCCAAATAAAAAACATACATTCACCTAACCACAACAAAAAGCCTATATGACATAACACACATACATACCCCGTTTACTTTATTTTGTTTCATCTCTTGCCTTTAATATTAGTTTTCTCCCCCTTCCCTTCCCTTCATTGCGCCGGTATACTACTGCTCGTCTGCTCCTATTACTTACTTTCCAATTCTTTAGATATTTAGAGTAATTTACTTTGTTTACAAAATCTATGTAATTTGTTTCATTATAATAATGAGTCTATACTCTATATATGTCAATCCTATATTCCAATTAAATAATAAATAAATATAAAGAGCGGGGTTCCAAAAAGCTTGTTCTTCATTCCCTCCAGGCTTTTCATCAATCAAACTCTCTGCTTACAAACATCCCATCTGAATTCTTTTGAGGTTTGACTCAAATCAATTATCGGTTTAGTATCACTCCCTCTTCTCTCTTCTATTACCAAAAACTCCAACGATCGCTCTCTCCCAAAATAAACAAACATTCATTCTTGTTGCACTAGCTATTCTTTCATCTTCTCTTCTCCATCACTACTTAATAATGGTAATAGTGCAACGTCGTAGGAGACCTCTTCTGTTGTGCTTGATCTTGGTTCTATGCATATTGGGACATTGCCATGGATCAAGAACAACAAATTTATTCAAATTGAAGCCAAAGTCTGAGGAGATAAGAGGTCACTTTTTTGGGTTCTTGCCAAGAAGGATGCCATTTCCTTACTCATCTCCTTCAAGGAAACACAACGATATTGGTTTGCAAAGTTATTCTTCAACATCACCCTAATTATAAATTTATGGTCTCTTTTTTATTTTTTATTTTTTTTTTAAATGACGAATGTACATGTTACATGGACATGCCTATAGGTTAGTTTAATTTGTCCGTCTATATTTCGATTATTGTAATGTAAGAACTACGAAGATACTTAGATTAGACTCGTCGGTTTTTTAGTCAAGATGACAATAGTGTTATTTAAGGTTGTTTAAGAGGCAAAGGATGTGATTGGAGCTAATAGATTTATGTTTCGTCTTTTTGGTTTAATTTAAAAGTTAATATCTAATTTTGTGTTCATCATGTGTTTGATTGTCATTTCCATGTACGTGTATGTATTAATAATACGGCATGATTTAATGGTTCTGATTATACGGAGTTAATCTTGTTATTTTTCTTTCGCTAATTGATTACCCTGACCTGAGGAATTAAATTACCTGAAATGTACTGAACCTGTGAAATCTGAGATTCTGAATGCAGAGCAATCTGATCGGATCCCACTGAATCAGGGTAAAGCTGATCTCACACCATTATCTGCCCCGGGTTGCGTGTATTCCTTCCTTCCTTTCTTTTTTTCTTTCTTTTTTTCTTCTTGATTTAATTTCCTCCGTATAGTCATTATTAGTTGATAAATTTGTAACCAACGCAGAGCTGATCTCGAATAATATTGCGATCACCAATGATTTCGACTAGCAATCAATTTTCAGAAAATTCTGAACTCGTATCCTATTAAATGCTCATATATACGTTAATTTGTCTACTCAAGTTCGACGGAATGTATGTTAGCGTAAATTCATAAAAACATCTAAGAATAAATGAAAAATCAGGAAGATAAATTTAGGAAATTTTATTGTTAATTAGAAGGTAATCAGAAGATATATTCTAGTATAATATAATTAGGGCAAAAGTATCATCATCAGCTAGCTTACTTTGGATATGGACTAGTGATTGGAGTGTCATTGGATTCCACTAAAAAAGAAAAAAAGAAGACATTATGAGAAACACAAATTATACATAACCAGTCTTTTAGTCTTTCCACCGCCATATATAGCGGTATTTTCATCATTAGACTTCTCATTTCAATTTGTGTGGCTTCTCACTCGGAAATAATAAATAGATACTCCAATTATCTTTACAATATTGTTGCTAACACAACACACCCACACACACTATACTGCGTTAACTTTAATTAGCGGAAGAAGATAGCGCATAACATCCATTTTTGCGGTGCACTAAGCTATTTCATTTAGCTTGACCAATAAAAAAAAAATATTTCATTTGGGATTTGGTTGCACAAAAGTTTACCCTCGTCGTCGGGCCATCAATTCCTGGAGGTAAAGATTTATTGTAATTGTTATGCAAATTTTTAATAAATTTGAGTTGGTTCGATATTTGTAATATAAGAGTAAAATTTATTCTTCTTTTATGGATATTAGTTTTTAAAATATACCAAAAGCCCTACTTTAAATAAAATAAAGGGTATAAAAAAAATAAAATATAAACTAAAATTAAATTACTTAAATTTGAAATTACAAAAAATAGAATGAATGACTTAGAAGAAATAAATGCCTTCAACACAATCAAAAGATTTTGGAATGAAAATAATAATGTAGAATTTAAAGAGAAAAGAAATGACTTTGCAAAAAAAATAAATAAATTGCAAAAAGGAGAAATTACAAGACATTGAAAACAAATGTAAAAACATGGACTAAAAGATATAGAAGAAATTCTACATAAATAAAATCGAGACAGACTTAGAAATTTGTTGGGATGTGAGTGTGCAAGAATACTTTTTAAAAATAAATTTTAATCCATTGCTTCTTTTAAGCCTCCTTAATTTATAGACCAATCTGACCAATCTTATGCTACTAGATGCGTTATAAGACTAATCTGACCAATCTTATGCTACTAGATGTGACCTTTGAGAAGTTGATACGAAACGTGTAACCCATAGTAAGATAAAAAATAAAAAAAGGGATTCCTTTACCTCAATTTAATTTTCTGATGCAATAGTTAAGGGAATCACTCTACCTCACCTATTCACACCTAAGTTTCTCATAAAAAATTTCATTCATAAAACTTAATTTAGAAAGAGTAACAAAGAGTCTTTAAATAAGCTCCTAGAAGATCAACCTAGGAAAAAGCCAAATCTTCTTAGATATCTAATTTAAATTTAAATCTCTAAAAATAATTTAATTTAAATCAGATTTGATCTTTATTGGGTTAGATTAAATTTGATTTAAATTTAAACTTTCTAAAAATACTACTAAACAAATCAGAACTAAATCAAATCTTCTAACAAATTCTAACAACAAAACAAACTAAACATAAACTAAAAAGTCCTCCTGAACACGTATCAGAAGTCCAAAAAATGGTTGTTCCCGCAAAGTGCAGAGCCAATAACTGTCATTGTGTAGTACATCATCAATCTTAACATGTTATCTGCCGACCTCATTCTTTGACAAGTTTTGGCAGATCAAAACCCCTCTCTATCGATACCTTCTCTTCAAATTATCCTCTTTTGTAATTTGACCAATAGCACTACAATCTGCAACCTCATCGACTATT
>NC_029781.3:79544423-79572306 GCF_000817695.3 Arachis duranensis | reverse complement strand
AAAAAATTTTGAGTTAAAAAATTCAAGGATATAAATTTTAATTAAATAAATTCTTAATTTATAATGCTATTGCTAGTAATGTTTTATTTTCATTAAATTGATTTAATGAATATTTTTATTTTATACTTTTAGATAAAAATTAGAGTTTAATTTTGATATACTGACGATATAAAAATATTTTATATGGTTGTTTAATTATGTATGTTCTTTTAGATAATCATTTACACAATTAATATAAAAAATATTTTTTATGATATGACATTACGTAATTGGATATACGTGTAAATTTATTTTATACTAATAATATATCAAAATTCAATTCTAAAAATTATATATATATAAAGAGTTAACTAACTTATATCTTAAGAGAACATGTTTAGAGTATAATAATAAAATGTTTTTAAATTTTTAATATAATTAATATATTGAAAATAAAAGAAATCAATAATTTTTTGTCAAACATTTTTATGGTATTTTTAAAATTGACTCTTATGACATATGTTAACAAAATTCTTAAAATATTTTAAAACAAAATTTAATAGGTAATTTTTTTTAATGTGGGGGCAAGTATAATTTTTTAATGGGGGCATATATATATTTATACATATATTTTAGCATACTTTTTCAAAATGTTAGTGGGGGCACTTGCCCCCACAAGTTATCTAGTGCATCCGTCCCTGATTCAAGGATTCACTTAATTAGCTCACTTAGCCTTATATATACCCTTACCTTTATCTCAGCCCCATTACAACCCTGAAAAGACCTCATGATGTTTGCATTGGTATGCTAAATATTTGTTGATTGATTAGATGAAGAACAAAAGTTTAGAAAGCATGATTAGAGAAGAGTAGAGAGATTGACCCTAGACACTTGAGAGATTTGAGCGCATATACACTACCAGTGAGGGTTCAATGCTTGATTCTATGTTCCCTTCTTTCATGAGCTATCTTCTTACAGGCTTACTTGTTTTCACTGTATGATTTGAATTAGTGAAATCTGATTTATGTTTGTCTTGGAGAACTTATTTATTTTTAACCAAGTAGGTAGAAATATTTTGCATTTAGTTGTATTCATAGGTTGCATCTCATACATTCTATCATTCCTCTTCATCTCTTTATAGTTTTCCTTGAGCTTAGCATGAGAACATGCTATTGTTTAAGTGTGGGGAGGTTGATAAACCACTATTTTATGGTTTATCTTATGCTCAATTGAGTGGTTTTTATCAACTCTTTACCCACTTATTCATACTATTTGCATGAGTTTACGTTTTCCTTTCGGATTTTGTGCTATGATTGAAAACATGCTTCTTTGATCTTATATTTGTTAATATTAATCCTCTTTTATTACCATTAGATGCCGTGATATGTGTGTTAAGTGATTTCAGGGATTACAGGGCATGAATGGCTCAGAGGATGGAAAGGAAGCATGCAAAAGTGGAAGGAATACAAGAAGTTGAAGAAATTGCTAAGCTGTACAGCCTGACCTCTTCGCACTCAAACGACCATAACTTGAGCTACAAAGATCCAAATGAAATGGTTTCAATTGCGTTGGAAAGCTAACATCCGGGGCTTCGCAACGATATATAATTTGCCATAGCTGCCCCGATGCCAAGAGGTGCGAACGCGTGGATTATGTGGCCGCGTGACCTGGCAGGAACACAACCCACGCTAACGCGTGGACGACGCCTCCGCGTCACTCTTCCGCGACCTGTATGGACCAGAAAGTGCTGGAGTGATTTCTGGGCTATTTTTGACCCAGTTTTCAGCCCGGAACACACAGATTAGAGGCTATAAAGTGAGGGAATGCATCAATTCATAATCATGCTTTCATAATTCACTTTCCATGATTTAGATTTAGTTTTGAGAGAGGTTCTCTCCTCTCTCTTTAGGATTAGGATTTAGGACTTCTCTTAGTTTTAGGAGTAACTCTCGATCCCAAGTTCAATGTTCTTTTACTTTATATTTCTCTCTTATTTTCAGATACTTTAATGCTGTATTAGTTATGTTGCCTATTTGGCTTATGCCACATTCATGATGATTTTCTTATTTAATGTTATTTGAGGTATTTCAGTTTAATATTGCCTTCTTTTATTTATGCCATTGATTATTTCCAATCTGAAGATATTTTCATTCTAGTAGAATTCATTTACTTTTCCCTTTTGGTCTTGGTTAAGAAATCAGTAACTCAGGAGTTATCTTAGCTCAACATAATTGATAACTGTTATCTTTGCTAATTGAACTGAACTTCAATAAACCCAACCTTTTCTTAGGAAATAAATAAGATTCGAAGGTCAACTAATTAGTCCCTTGACTTTCCTTTGCTTTAGCAAAGGTTAACTAAGTGGAATTAAGATTCAACTTTCATTATTATTGATAAGAGTAACTAAGTCTGGACTTTCAATTTCTCATACCTTGCCAAAGAATTTGCTTTACAGTATTTATTTATTTTAATTGTCATTTAAATTATTTGCCATATTTATTCCTCATTCTCAAAACCCCAATTTACAATCCCCATAACCAATAATAAGAACATACTTCCCTGCAATTCCTTGAGAAGACGACCCGAGGTTTAATACTCGGTTATCAATTTTAAAGAGTTTGTTACTTGTGACAACCAAAATGTTTGCACGAAGGGATTTCTATTGGTTTAGAATCTATATCTACAAGACGACTACTTTTATAAAATTATTTACTAGCAAAAATCCTAACGTCAAGGAACCCTACAGAAAACAAATCTCTGAGCAAGATTAAAAAGTTCCTGGAGATGTGAAATTGAAGAGTCTTTTTCTGAAAACGAATTCCAACCTCTACTCCCACTACAAAAAAAAAGGCATATGGCCACGGTTACTAGGAAAAAGGGTGACCATAGTCTATGGTCACAATTTTTTACCATGGCCTATTTTCTCGTGTCCATAGGTCTATGGTCACAGTTTTTTTATCTATGGTCATGATTTTTATGGTCACGGTTACAATTTTTAAATTCTGACACTTTAGGCCACGTTTTTTCACCGTGACCGTAGGTTAATCTATGGTCACGTGTAAAAATCATGAACATAGCCTTATCTATGGTCACGGTCTATGGTCACCCCTCTTGAAAACTGTGACTATCACCTTATCTATGGTCACAGTTTTTACCGTGACCATAGCCTCTATGGTCACCCCTCTTTAAAACCGTGATCATAGCCTTATCTATGGTCACGATTTTCACCGTGGCCATAGCTCTATGGTCACCCCTCCTTAAACCGTGACCATAGCCTTATCTATGGTCACCCCTCCTGAAAACCGTGACCATAGCCTTATCTATGGTCACGGTTTTCACCGTAACCATAGCCTCTATGGTCACCCCTCTTTAAAACCGTGACCATAGCCTTATCTATGGTCACGGTTTTCACCGTGGCCATAGCTCTATGGTCACCCCTCCTTAAACCGTGACCATAGCCTCTATGGTCACCCCTCCTTAAAACCGTAACCATAGCCTTATCTATGGTTACAGTTAGCCTCTATGGTCACCCCTCTTTAAAACCATGACCATAGCCTTATCTATGGTGACCCTACTTAAAAATCGTGACCATAGCCTGTTTTGTTTTATGCGATTTAATTTTTTTAAAAACATAATCACGTCCTAAAACAATGATAATCACTAAATAAATCTAAAAATAAGAAATTCAAGAAATCTAAATAATAAAAGTTTTATTATAAGCTAGATATATTTTTAGTCCAAACAGCATAAATAAAAATAGAGTGTAATTATCAATTACATGTAATAACACGTAAAATCTCGTTTGAAAAAGTACACAAGACATCAAAATATTACATGTAGATAACTGAAGTCATTACAAGACTCATTCCATCTCATCCAAAATACAAGTATGAGAATAAAACAATTAGGCAGCACCCTTTCCCTTCTTCTAGATTTTCTTCAGTGCAACCCAAAAGCTTTTGAATTGCTCTTCGCATGTATTGGATTGCAAACTTTACCTATAACATTAAAAATCGAACAAAATCAGCTTAACAATAGTAAAACTATTACCAAATTTTAATTCAGCATTAGTTATAAGTATAAAAACAACTATATATACTCACAGTGAACATTGGAAGACGAACTTTATATGTATTTACAAGTTCCATCTTCAAATCAACCAAATCAGAGAATGGACTATCTAAAACCATCCCTGCAATTGACGGATCTTCAACTCCATACATAAGGCTGAAGAGAGTCACATAATTAATGGCATGATATACCGGTCAAAATGATAAGTTGAATCCTTACATGCACTTAACAAGGAGAGAAAATTTGATTCACATCGGAACAAAAACATACATGAGTTTCCAATTCAACAAATAAAATTACTTAAAATAATTTTTGCTCATGAATATAATATAAAATCCTTAGTGCTACAGAGATACAAAAATCTACTTCTCAAGAATCACAATGATGGAAACACCCTCTTTTACAAGCCATTTCAACTACCATATAATGGACTGTAATCCCTTTACATTTTATATGATCCTTAGTTCCTTACAAATAACTACAAAATCTTAATGGAGGAAGTTTTTAACAAATTAATGAGATTTCTTCGGTGACAACTAATTATGACAATGCATTAACTGTGAACTAATCCCAAGTTTTTTTCCTTACAAACCCATTGTTTCTTAGCAAGCCATTTCTAACCCTCCTTCCAAAGAAAAAGGTCGAAGCTAGAAAGTGAATGATAAAAGCCTACCTAGTTATAGCTCCCATTGAGATACAAATCCAATAAAAAAAAATCTTCTATTGGAATTTAAATGTGAGAATTTGTGTCATCCTACTATAGCTTTATTTTTTAAAACTTAATAACTAAGTAATTGTTTCATGCTGACATTTTAGGTAAGGAACACATTGTGTGGCATCCAAATATAATTTCAAGAGATGAAAAAGCAAGTTACAAAACTGTATATCTTTTAGCATAAAGCCATAACTCCACAATAACCATCATGTTCAAGCATATATCTACAAGTCCTAATGTCTTACAAGTTATAATATCCAATCTACGCTGAAATTTTTTAGCTCTAGACTAAGTTTATAGGTTCATGATCCTCATTTAAGCTAACAATTGGCTGCCTAATCATTCACCATTTTGCCACGACCTTTTATGTTCATGGAAAATTAAACAAAAAAAGAAACAGATTTACATTCTCACATAGCTAACATTAAAAAGCTTTACTGAAATTATAAAATCTACTTTTTCATGTTTACCTCTACATCCTTCCGTTGATACCATTTCCCTCTCAGCATGAACTCTTAATCCAATAAGTCACTCTTAGGATCATATTCAGCTCTACACCTCGTCAATGAAAATGAAAATAGAGCAAATTAGCAAGGGAAGCACCCAAATAATACAAGTCAATACAGCTTTCTAAAAATTATACAGAAGACAAGTGCATAATAATGATAATATGCATAATTTGGTCACAAGGCCAACATTTCAAGAGGATATGTCTTAGCATTATGGCTTGGAAAAGCCTTTTCTTTAAACCAGTGTCTCTATTTATACCAATATAATACTCAACCACTTAGAGATAAAACGACAAATACCTAAAGACTAGAGTTATCAAAATTTAGGATCTGGTAGTTACATATTATTCCATTATCCATTATATAAAACTATAGATCTCACTTTCATAAAATTGACAGCAATAAGAAATTGAATACTAAGTAAAAATAAATCAGATGGTGACTAAATTTCAGATGTTCATTCAGAAAAGAAAGAAATGGCATACCTCATAAGATTGTCTAAATGGGAGCAGGACTTATAAAATTGCATGATCTAGTTATCCACAACACAAAAGAATATATTACTAGCACAAAATATAGTGTGTAAGAGATTCTTTTTTATTATTGTTATTTATATATTTTAAAAGGAAAGTGAAAAATGAATACCTGAAAAATCAAGAAACTAAGAAGTAAGAAGTTCCCCAACGAATACAAGAAGGATGGTGATGTTGGGGGTGGAATTTGCAGCAGAAACCCCCAAAGGAAAAGAGGCAGAATTTGAGGAGTAGCGCTGGTGGCCCTGGAAGCAAGGACACAACACTGATTCACCTCCAGGGACGGCGAGCTCCACCGGTGGCGACTAGGTGCGGTGGGGGTGACGGAAATCGGCTCCCCTTCTCTCACGAGCTTCACTGGCTTCCATCAATCTCTCTCAGCGCCACTCTCCATTTCTCCTCAGTTCGCGATTCCAACAATGATGGCGGTCTCCATAGCTGCGACAACAAGGCGTGACAGTGACGGCGTGAGACAGCGCCCCTCCTCCTCTTCTCTCGCGCTGGTTCAAAATTATCAAGTCAACTGGGTCAAAAAGTCTACAACTCCATGTCACTTATAACTCGGGAATTGAAATACAACAAAGGTCGTTGATCTAAGTATGAAGCAATCGACTTTGTCCCGAATCAATATGTGACCAAATCTTTTCTTTTTTGGTGGCAAAAATATTATTCTCAATATAATCGTAGCCTTGAAAAAATTCTTGAAGGTATGTTGAGGGTTTGCTCAAGCATGGGTGAAAAGCCTACCTCTATTGTTGTCTCAAAGAGGAAAGCAGAATCCTCAAAAGCTTGAAGAAAAAAATTGAAAGCCTCGAAAGCTTCTTTCGCAGCATCGACTTTGGCAGAGGTTTCGAAACAAACAATATTTCTGTTAATTTCTATACTTATATTTCCAATTGAGGTTTTTGAAGAGTTTTTTTTAGGCTAAACAACAACATACCAGTAAATCTGTTAAATCCCCTTCAGAAATCCAAGTACTACAACTTCTCCATCAAACAATGAAAGCTTAGAGGCTGACCCTGAAGATGTCTCTTCCAGTTCCTACAACTTAGTGGATTCTAAAGCTACCAAGGTATTTCCACTTTCTTTTATCTCATATATAAAAAAAAAGTACAACCCCTTTATCGAAAGGTTTGTATACAGGAAACGAGTCCTCCTCCTCCAAGGAAAACTAGTACTAGCCCCACCATTCACCAATTATCTTTCTCATCTTCTAGTACCAACTCAACCCCACCAATCAATACTGAGCCAAAGAAGACAAAAGATGTTGAGACAAATCTATTGCAAACTGGAGTTGTCATCGAAGCTCTATCGACCACACATGATGTCATTGTGGATATTCTTTCTGACAAGGTTGAACTCACATCCTTTGCACAAGACCCAATTTTCCACGTGCTTCAAACTGGAGGTGCAGAAGTTAATAACCAAAGTGAAGAAACTATCAATCTCAGCCAGGGAGATGAAGTTTTGAGTGAGCTTCTTGAAGTCATCTCAAAGATCTCCAAAGAAAAAGAAACTAGGCTATCAAGTTATAAGAACAAATCAGTTCATCTAGATCAGAATCCAAAAGTTCCTAACCTTTCTGAAGGCACACATGATTCAAATGTAAGAAAATATCTCATTGATCCTAGTGTTCTCGATCTCCTTCAAAAACTAAAACTTCTGCTTGTCAATCCTATTAAAGAATGGTTCTCATAAGATGGTCTTGATGCTGCAGTTAACTAGATTTTGAGCTCTAATATTTCCCTTCAAGATCCTTCTGATCATATCAAACCACTTGTATCTTTTATCAATCACACCAAAAAAACTTTTCTCATGTCAGAACGAGCTTGAGCTCCATCGAAAAGTGATGAAAGAGGTTAAAAATCGATGTGTTAAGGTTAAGGTTTCCTTAGCTAATAGAAAAAAGAAAGTATTATATTAGGAAGCTCATCTTATCGAGGCTTCTTTTGAATTGAATCAACTAATTAGTAAGAAAAATGAGCTCGAAAAAGAACTTCCTGAAACAGACAAAACAAAGCTCTTCTCCAAAAACCTCTCAACAAACTCCAAAGTATAAAACAATTGCTCGACAAAGAAATCTTTTCTTTATCAAAGGAAAAAGATGATCTGGAAAATCAAACTCTCCAACATCAAACTCCAGAAAGTAAGCAACCTCAAGAGCTTCAATTACTCGCGCAAGATCATGCAAAGATAAAGGAGCAGCTGGACCAACTTTTACAACTCCATGAAGGCTAAAGGCTTGGAATGCCAAGTTTTTTTTTGTAACTAAGATTCCTTTTGAACTCGTGATACTTTGAATTTATTTTAACTTTAGCTTCGATCTTAATTGACATTTGCCAACCATTGATACCGCTTTAAATACTTTCCATTTATTGAGTAAATTTTGACTCAAGTATCAATATGCTTAATTCGATATGCATTTCCTGAATATAAATTGGTCACTTGGAAAGGCCCTTCCTAACTAGGAGACCATTTTCCATAAACTCTCTATTTTTTATCAATTGGCAAAATAACTTTAAAAACTAATTCACCAATAACAAAAACTTTTTCTTTTACTCATCGATTATATATACGAGCTATATTTTTCTTTTGATGAATAAGATGATCAAGTGCTAATATGTGCTTGTTATCAAAATTATTCAACTCATCAAATATTACATTTCAATAAAATTCAACTGGTAATTCCTCTTGTCGTATCACCTTTATGGTACTAAGATTGATTTTCAAAGGTAAAACTACATCATGACTATAAACTAATTTACAAGGGGACGTTTTTGTTGCGCCTCTTGGAGAATTTCGATAAGCCATCAACACTTCACTCAAATTTTCATGCCAAGTGTGAGGTTTTTGACCAATTTGCTTCTTAATCAAATTATTTAAAATTTTATTTGCAACCTCGACCTAGCCATTTGTAAGAACTAGATTTTTCACAGATAAAATCATTTAAGTGCCCAAACTAAATTCCGAAAAATTAGCATGAGAATTTCGAGATTTAAATATGATTTTTGGACTCAGTAGGTCCTTCTGAGTCAGAAAATGTGTTTTTTGCAAAAACCGTGAAAAACCGCGAACCGACAGTCGAATCGGTTGAACCGGTTCAAGTCTGCCCGGTATTGCACGAGAAAAAGTAAAAATAGTCGAGAACCTTAGAAAAATATTAGAGATGGAAAACCAGGTGTTAGTGTTAAAGGTTTGACCCAAAGTTGGGCCGAACGGGCTAAAAAATGCTAACAGGTTGAACCGGGCCCAAGTTGGGCCCAAGTCCAACATATATAAGATCCATTTAATGAACCCCATCAGCACAACACCCTCCTAAACACTACACACCCAGCTGAGAAGAGAAGAGAGAAGAGACTCCATTAACACTATTCACATAAAACTTCTCAAGCTCATATATTGAGCTACGGAGCTCCGATCGCCACACCGTTTGTGACCACGCGTTCCTTGTGGAGAGCTCTACAAAACCCATCCAAGAAAATAGTGATGTAACCAAAAAATCTTTTCTGTTCTTCTCTCCAAAATTTCAAAAATCTAGGGCTTTTGCTTATGTGAGATTTTGTGATTTTAGGTGTTTAGGTTCACTCTAACCTTTGCTTAGCATTGGAGTTTGACTTCCAAAGCTATTGGAAAAGGTAAAAGGCATTGAGCCCTTGTGAGATTATGTTTATGTTGAGTCCTAGTTTAATTTGTGATGGTTTATGTATATATAGCTTGTTTGTTGTGAGTTTGGGAGCTTTTAGAGCTTGTTGGTGCTTGTTCGAGTCTTTTGGAAGCTTGCTTGTGCTTCATTTGGGGTTTTGGATATATTGGGAATTGGCCAAGGTATGGTTTCGGTTTTTTCTATGTAGTATATAATATTTATGGACACTTAGGCTAGTTGACCCTAAGATATGATTGAATGTTGTTGGTGTATGAATGATTATATGTGAATTGATGTTAATTGTTGGTGTCATTTGAATATTGTGGTTAAGGATGATTATGGGGAATTGTTGGTGTTAATGAGTAATGATGATTAGTGTTGTTGATGAGGTTGTTAGTATTTAATGATTGATGATGAGTAATGAGGTTATTGAAATTTAATGATTATAAAGGTTAATGGGGAATGTGTGATTTATTGTTGTTGATAAGGGTTGTTGATGTGGTTGATAAATGGCTATATTGATGTTGATAGTATGATGTTGGAGTTTGATGTTGAAATTACTAATGATGATGGTTAGTAAGGGTATTATTATGTATTTGATAGTGAGAATTGATGATTATATTTGGTGGAGAGGTAAATTCGAGTATGACAAATGGTAAATTATGATATGTGAAAGAATTAATGTGGTTTTGGTTGGTTTGGGTTATGAAAGTTGGTAAATTGAGATTCTTGTGAGTTTTGGTAAGAGTTGACTTTTGGTGAATTTTGTCCGATCATAACTAATGCCTTGGTTTTCAAAATCTATTGAAACTGCTGGTTTAGAATTAAAGTTTATTGAAAACTCTTCGAATCAATATAAAGTTTGTAAAAATTGGAATTTTGTAGAGGAAGTTATGATCATTCAAAGATTGGTGTAAAAATCTGAAATTCTGCAAAGTTGCAGAATTTCATGATTTCTGATGTGTGCGCATGCACACCTCTGCAAAAATTTAAATCTGTGCACACGCACAGACCTGTGCATCCGCACACGCAGAGGGAGGCTCACAGTTTGCAGCGTTAGCACAGCTTGTGCGCGCACACACCAACGAAGAATTGCAACCTGTGCATATGCACAGCCCTATGCGCATGCACACGTTGCGAATGCTAGTCTGTTAAGGGCGCTTGCATAGGTCGTGCGAGTGAACAGACTTTACATATTTTAGTACCTGTGCGTACACACACTTTTAAAATCTTCCTGGGCGTGCACACGCACACTCCTATGCTTCCGCACACGCCCTGTTTCACAAATTTAAACTTTGTTTTCAATTATTTCACCTTCCCAACAAGGTTGTAAGCTTCTATAATACCATTTTAAGGCTTTTGAGCTTAATTTTGAGTATGGGAATATGGGAGATAGGCTAAGGGTTCAAGTTATGATTATTATGAAAAATTAGAGAAACGAAGGCTTAGATTTCTGGTGTACTGAGGATGGGTTGGCAGAGTGAGAAGAGGAATGGAAATATGAATTGGCAGTGGTTGAAATGAGTCGAGGACTCTGAAGGAAATGATGGATCCATGTGATATTGAAAATGTTTTCTGAAAACCACTAATGTATCATTTGTATATTGAGATTATGAGACGCTATGCACCCGGCAGGGACCGTGGCTAATCCCTCCTGTCGAGGTAGCGGCGGCGGCGTAAGGACGGTGGTTAATCCCGCTTGTGCTTAGATGTGAGGTTGGTGGCAATAGTATCCCGCTCGCATCCCTTCGAATCAATAGAGCGTACAGGCGCAAAACCCTGGATAGTGATCCGAGCACTATATCTCGGGGGTTCCCTTATAATGATTCCGAAGGGCAACATCTCCATGGAGATGTGTCGGGTTGGCAGTTGAACCGACAATGTGATATCACAGCCAGTAGGACAGGCATTCATCATATGCATTTTCTATATGTTTGTATGCTTTGCCGACCTGATATTTTTTTTATTATCTGTATAACATGTCTAATTGCTATTTGATTTAATTGATATATATGATTCTACTTGTGTTTTACTTGTATTGTATACACTTGTGTTTTCTACTGGGATTGAGGAGGTTTGGAAGGCAGTGGTGATGGGATCGCATGGAAGATAAGTTGGTGAAGGCTGTGGGACAGCGGTGTTTGGTTAGAGTAGAAATCCTTTAAGATAGATTACCCTTTTGATATGCTAAGGTTTTAAGTTTGTTAAGATTTTACATATTATGCTTTATTGTTTAGTATGCCATAAGATTGAATTTGTGATGGATATGAAGTCTAGGATTGCCTCTAGCGTCCCAGGGTCTTATATCATACATCACCGGGCACTGTTACCATACTGAGAACCTCCGGTTCTCATACCATATTTCTGTTGTGTTTTTCAGATGCAGGTCACAACCCACCTCGGTGAGTTGTTTGGTTGGTGACAGAAGCGGAGGATCCAGATACTTTTTGAGTCTCTTTGATTTATTTTGTTTATATATATCTCTCACTTTTGTATTTTGTTGTGCCTAGAGGCATGTATTGAGAGAACAAAACTTGTATAAGTCATTTTAAACTTCAGTTTCCTCTTTGTCTGTATATTTGGCAAGTCGGCTTAAACTCCACGAGCCGTGGCTAGTTTCTTGTGATATTACACTATTATACTATTATCCTTGATTATATCATATCTATTTCTTATGCTTTTAGTTAGACGCTTCGCTAGTACGTTTTGCGCTTTTAAATCCTGTTTTTGAGCTGCACCTTTCACCAGGCTTCTAGATAATATTATTCCTTCCCTATATATATACATATGTATGAGCTTAGAACTGTCGTAATCCTTGATTAACCTTTGCTTTATGACGCGAGGTAGAGCTTAGGCTAATTAGGGTGTTACACCATTTCCTTGCGCATAATACGGCGTTGAAGTTGCCATAGTTATACTTCTTGATGTTGCAAAACCTTTAATATGTTGGCCTGTGAACATCGTGCCTTGATCAGTACTTAGAGTTTGAGGAATTCCAAATTGATGTATTATATGTTCTTCTATAAAATCAATAATCTCACTTTGGCCGACCTCAATTAAGGGAATAACTTCAACCCATTTTGTAAAATAATCAATTGCTACTAAGATAAACTTATGATTTTTAGATAAAGGACGATGAATCATTCCGATCAAATTCAAAACCCAACCTCTAAATGGCCAAGGTTTTATAATCGAGGGTAAGTCAGAAGCAAGAATCTGTTGTATTACTCCATGTTTCTGACACTCTTGACATGCTTTTGCATAATCAATATAATCTTTGACCACAAACGGCCAATACACTCGATCACGTCAAAGTACCCACTTCATTCTTTCACCAGCTTAGTGGGCACCACATATACCCTCATGGACTTCACCAAGAGAAATTATTTTTTCAGATAGACTAAAATACCTCATGAGACTTCTTTTGATGTCTTTTTTATACAACTCATCACCTATTACCACAAAATTAATTGCTTTTAATTTAACTATTCGATCAACTTGCATGTTAGGATCTTTTAGATATTCTGTAATTGGTTTCTCCAATCATCATCATCCCACTCATCAATGACTAAGATTTCTCTTTCTTCGATAGGAGTAAGGATTTGTTGCACCTGTATCAATTTTCCTAAGGTCTCAGGAAAAAATTTATACTTCGATGCAATTTGGACCAACTCATTAGCAATTTCATTTTGAATCCTTGGAATGTGAACCAAAAATACTTTTCAAAAAGATACCAATAATTTCTATACTGTCAATAAGTATTTTTACAATTTTTCATGCTTACATTTGAATTGTTTCGACAATTCCTTTAAGACTAACTGAGAATCTCCCAATATCTGAACATCCAGTGCCCCTTGTTAACCAAAATTTCTACACCTAATACCAAAACTTCATAATCAACTACATTATTCGAACAAGGATACTTTAATTCAAACAAAAATTTTGATGGGATTCCCTTTTCAAGATATAATTAAAATGCCGACACCAGCTTCGTCCTTGTGTTTCGACCCATCAAAATATAGCTTCCAAAGTTCAGACTCAATATCAATAATATTTGCTCCGTGGTCATTAGGATTGTTCTGCCGATTAACCAAAAAATCTGCAAGCAAGCATCCGTTTTCCCAATTGACTTCTTAATATTGGGTAAGACAACATATACTTAACCAGATCATTTTTTGCAATAACTTGAATAGTTTTTGCAATCATATAATACTTTAATTTTGTACAAGCATAATAAAGGAAAAGGCACAGTTTTTCAATAGCAGAATATCCTGTTTCGATATCAGACAACACTCAACTTAGGTAATAAATCGCCCTTTCACGCTCCTCCTCATTGTTTTGAGCCAGCATACAACCAATATAGTATTAGTTGAAGCTGCAACATACAATTTTAAAGGTTCGACAGGGCAGACTGTTTGCCATTACAGGTGCTTTTGATAAATAATCTCTAATTGGATCAAATGCCTGTTGATGTTCTTTCGTCCACAAATATTGGGAATTGTCTTTAAGTTCACTAAAGACGAGAAGATACGAGTTTGACTAGATAGATCCTCAAAAAATTCACTTTCTTTAAGAACGATTGAACCTTTTTTTTTTTTGACGAAGGGGGTGGTTAATTTAATTTAAAATTACTTTTGCCTTATTTTGATCGATAGCAATTCCTTTCTTTTATACTACAAACTCTAGGAAATTTCTTGCTGAAACTAGAAACGCACATTTCAAAGGATTCATTTTAAACCTTTCTTTCACATGGTTTGAAATGCTTGGCTTAAATGATCAAAATGTTGATCTATTGAATTTGATTTTACCATTACATCGTCGATATATATTTCCATGAACTTCCCAATATACTCGTGGAAGATCGTATTCATGGCACGTTGATATGTTACCCTAGCATTCTTTAACCTAAAAGGAATCATTACCCATTCATAAGTTCCCAAATCACCAGGACATCGAAAGACTATTTTTGATACATCGTCCTCGGCCATAAAAATTTGGTTATAACAAACAAGAATATCCATCCATGAAACTCAAAATCTCATTACCAGCTGCAAAATCGATTAACATATCCGCCACAGCCATAAAATATTCATCCTTAAGAGTAGCATTGTTCAAATCACAAAAATAAATGCAAACACAGTGTTCCATTCTTTTTCATTATTGGCACAATGTTCAATACCCATTCAACATAACGGGCTATTCAAATAAACTTTACTTTGATTAGCCTTTCGATTTCTTCTTTAATTTTAAGATTGATTTCAAGAGCAAAACATCGGGGTGCCTATTTCACAAGTTGAGAAAATGGTTTCAATGTCAATCTATGTTCGACTAACGAACAATCTAGACCAAGCATTTCATCGTAGTCCCAAGCAACACAATCTTTGTATTTGACCAGTAAATCAACCAGTGTCACTCAAAATTGTTCATCAATATTTTTACAAATATATGCAGGTCTAAAATCGCCATCAATCCCTAAATTAATTTCTTCAAGTGGCTCTTGAGACTCGAAACCTTTTTCGATATGACTGTCATTAACTGAGGATTTTTCAAACCTAAAGGCTTCAAATCATAAATACAATTGAAAGAAAGATAAACTAGATCATATGAAGAAAAGCAAACTTTATTATTGACTAAGTCAGTAATCAAATCATTTACAAAACTGAGATCTTTAGATATATCAATGGCAGACTGGTCTATATTCCTAACCCTAGGAATGGAAATACATGTAGCATCTAAGACAACTAGATTCGATTTTAGGAATCGAAGTTATACTAGAAATCGAAAATACTTAATTTAAATTACTATCTGACTCAACTTCATCAGAAGAATCCTTCCTAACATGAGAGACACTTGAACTATCTAAATAACTTTTTAAAGAACATAAATAGTTCAATATATTTTGTTTATCAGCCATGACAAGATACAACCGAACTAAGTGATCGACCTTTACTCCCAACCAATCGGTGTGTAATCAAGCTTTAGGTGTCGCAGCTTCACATTAAGCCCTTCTGACGTTAAAAAACAACCTTCACAATTATAATAATTGAACATCCTGTCAACATTAAGTGGCTTTAATTTGTCATTATAAACCTTAAATTCAACTTGCATTTGCTTTACATAAAAACTTGAATCTACTTTTATCACTTCAATTTTTCCTTCATCAGTCCAAAGAAGGATACTTTGGTGCACAGTCGTAAGGTACAGCCCCAACACCATGAATCCATTCCTGACCTAGCAAGGCATTATAACTATCCTTTGATAGGACTACAACAAAAACAGTAGTTCGAGATGATGATCTTACTTGAACTTGAAGAGCTATCAAGCCTTTTGCAGGTGTTGATACCCCACCATAGTCAATCATTGAAATATTAGTAGGAATCAAATCATCAAAGTACTTCCCAACTTTCATTAACATTCTTTCTGGCAACAGACTAATTGCTGCTCCTCCATCGACCAATATCTTGTTTATGCATATACCGCTCATACAAGAAGTAATGTGTAGAGGTCGAAGATGTGACTTTTGCTTTTTAGTTGACTTTTTGAAACATCCCAACTCTTCCTCCTCACATACAAATATAAAAGCCTATTCATCTTCCACATCATAATCTTCACTCAAATCTCCTTCATATTCTCCTAAATACTCTGTTAGTATGATAGAGATAGTGCCCACCATATCTTTATCTCCTTCAACGAAATATTCCTTATCAAAGTCAACATCTTTTTCCTTAACTTCATCCGAGATGACCGTAACAGACTTGCCTTTCTCTATTTTAGCTGGAGAAAGAATTCATTTAGGATAAGTTTCCCTATCAGACGAAAGCCTATACAGGTATGAAAAGAGGGAGTTGCCTTCTTATCTGTTGAAGTCGATGGTCTTCTTGATACCATTTGATGTCCAAATCTCCCACCTCGATTTCCTCTGGCCCTTCCTCGATAATAAGAGTAACGGCCTCGATTAAAGCCTTGATGACCTCTTTGAGGTTGACACCTATATTTCTCATCTCGACTGCGAAATTCTTAACAATTTTTAATTCATTAAACTCCCAAGGCTTGTGAGTGACTCAGCAAAGGAGGAGAGTTTCCTTGAGGATTTCGAGAACTTTGACCTTCTTGTCTTCGAGAAGGATGACTTTAACGAATTTGTTATTCCTTATGAGCCAATTCTTTTTTATTCTTTCCTTCTCAAAAATTATTGCAGCTTCAACATCGAAAATAGCATCCCATCAAGGACATATAGAAACATCTCGATCTTTTAATTTTTACTGCATCAAGAATTCTAGCAATCCCTCACCAACACCAGGATATACTGCACGCACATTGGTTTCAAAGTCTCCTAAAGCAGAATTGAACTCAAAGGAAGTAAAGCCAGCCATATTGACCCCCATGAAGTGAGGCTCAGCAAAATTTGCTCCAATATCGAAGAGATCAGTATAAACCTTCATATCTTTTTTTACCACCATCAAACTTCAATCTTCCTTCCATAATTGCTTCTTGAATCAGGTTCCTGAAACGAGCACAATTATTAGTTGAATGGCTAGTTGCTTGATGAAATTTACAATAAGGCTTTTCTTTCAAATCTTTTTATGTCTTGCCTTCTGGCAAAACTAATTGTTTATCTTTAAGCAACACATCAAATATTTGTTCCAATTTCAAAATATCAAAACTATACTTTTTTCCACTCTTATATTTCAAATCATTAGATTTTTCGACATTTGCAATTTTCTTAAGCAAAGAACAAATATAAGGTGGACCTTTCTTTAATTCAACCAAATCAACTTCAGAAAATTCAACATCAGACTCTTCACTCGAAGAACACATTTCCACATAGGACACCTTTTCTTTTCGAGCAAAAAATTTACTATTATACTTTTTCTCATTTCTAAGTTTTTCTTTTTCTTTTTTTTTTCTGAAGAATTTCTACTTGACGAACCCTTTCAGCCAAATGAGCTAAATCGGGTACATGTACATTGAGCAATTTTCGATGCATATAAAATCCTAATCCCATGGTAGCTATCTTTATCACTTCACTTTCAAGAAGTGAAACATAGCATCAAGTTCTGGCATTCTTAAATCGAATCATAAAATCTTCGATTGACTCTCCATCATCACGTTTTAAAGCAACTAAATCTGTAATTGTCACATTCAACTCACCTCTATAAAATTGAGAATGAAAAGCACTTTCTAACTGTATCCAAGTTACAATCGAATTAGGTCTTAAATTTGAAAACCAAATAAAAGCATTCTTTGTCAACGAAGAAGGAAAGAATTTCATTTTCAAATTCTCATCATTTGCCAAATTTCTTAATTCGATCATATATCGAGCAACATGCTCAGTGGTTGATTCGCCCACTTCTCCTACAAATTCTGTTATTATCTTAGGATTCATAACACCCTTAAGCATTTATGCCATCTGCACTACAACAAAGAAAGCGGAAAAAAATATGGTTGATTCATAAATCCCACATTGATTTTGACCATATTAAGAATATCTTCGACTATTCTTGTCACCTGATAACGTTCACCTCGTTGATTAACACACATTGTGGCTAACACTTCATCTGCATTTTGACCACGCCGAACTACATGATTCACATCTCCACCAAGATTTATATTATCATCTCTATTCCTAAGAGTATTCCCCAAATCTTCTAGATCCACTTCTCCATTTCGACGATCACCTTCATCATAATCAACTATTCGAGCAATTCGTTCCGCTTGTCTAGCCAAATGCTCGAATTTTGTTTCATGATCAGCTATCATGGGGTTTAAGATAATAGTCATCTATTGAGTCAATAAGTTGACCAAATCATGATGACTCTCATCGACATATTGTCGAACTGCTACTATCGAACCCAAACTATTCAATGTTGACCCTATCTGACAATCGTGGGAGAATTCAGGATGGTGTATTGGTGATTGATTATTAACCGCTCCCTATGTATTTTCAAATCTAATTGGAAGCACATAGCTACTCATGGGTGGAGTGTAACCAGGAGGAAGACCAAAAGGAGGCCACCCAGCGGTTATAGGAAGTTGTGCTTATGTTTGAGAAGTTCATAGGCGTTGATTGCGCCCATTATTCCCCAAAGGCAGATTAATAACTGTCACATTTTTCCCAGACCCAACTCCTGGGTTTTGGTTGCAACTTTCTATATGTGACGCCAATTCTACAGTAGTTTGAGCAACTACTACAGGAATATGATCATTCGTAGATGATCCAACATTAACATTAAAAATTTTGTGTGCCATACATACAATTTTTTCACTTCTAAGTTGCATAAACTAAATCATTACCAAATTTCTAACACACTTTTCAAAACTGTCCCACCGGGCGTATCATTTTGTTATGCAAATTTTTAGTAAAATTTGGGTTGGTTCGATATCTAGTGATCTGGGAGCAAAATTTACTCATCTTTATGAGTACCAATTTTGAGTTTTGCACCAAAAATTCTATTTCTTGATTGAAAAGATAAAGAAAAACTCAAAATGTAAAAGAATATAAATGACTTAAAACTAAAATTGATGAAAACGAAGTAAATGACTTCAAATTAAAGAAAAGCAATAAAATACCTTCAACAATATTGAAGGACTTTGAATTCAAATACAATGCAGAAATGTTAAAGGAAGAACAAGAAAAACTTTGCAAAAGAAAGTAAATTTGCAGGAAAGGAAAGATTACAAGGAATCTAAAAGGAATTTAAAAGAGACATGGAAGGAATCCTACAGAAAAGAAAACTCTGAACAAGATCAAAAAGTCTTTTGAGATGTAAAATTGCAAGAGTCTTTTTCTGAAAACGAATTCTAACTTTTACTCCTTCCAACTCTGTCTATTTATAGTCCTTTTCAACAACTCCAATTCCATCACGTGCTCCAGCCATATGCGAGAAAACTTAAGTGTAATTGTTCTTGCCATAAATGATGGAGTAACCATCTTCGACTGCTTTTAACATTTAAAACTTTTCACTTGCTTCGATTATGGAATCGCTGCTTCGATCACGAAGACATGTCCTCGATAAACATTTTCTATCTGTCCACCTTACTTGTTGATAACCTCTCTTCGATGAACTCAAAAAAAAAACCTGGTCGATAATATTCAAACAATATTCTTGATATGCTCATCATTAATTTGAATTATTTTTTTACCATTAGGAGGACAAAACAATCCGTGGCAAGGAGGACAAAATAGTCTCTGATGGCTTTCTTCTTCCTCTTCTTCTCCGCTGCCATTACCGTCTCTTCATCTCAGAAATCATTTAGACCAAAAGCATTGGTCATCCTAGTGACTACTGCAACAAAAACTATGTCTCCTCCACCTATTTTCCGTCCCTGTGGCTTCACCCAGTGCTCCCTCACCGGCTTCACCTCCTGCGGCACCTGCAACGCCCCTCCTTGCCTAGGATGCAGCAACAACACCTGTGACCTCATACCAGACATCACCATCACCCACACCACCACCGGTGGTGAGCATGCCAAAGACGCCGTGTCCATACAATCCACTAACGGCTTCAACCCAAGCCAAAATGTCACCATTTCACGCTTCCTCTTCTCCTGTGCTCCCACTTTCCTCCTCAAATTGGATTGTCCCTCGTTCCCCTCTTCCCACTGCAACCACCCTCTGTTTTAGATTTCTCTTTTATAGTCGTTGACAGAGACAACACCGTGTGCGAAGACGACGACATCACTGTGTTCTTTTGGTCTGAATTATTTCTAAGCTGAAGAGACGTTGATAGCAGTAGAGAAGAGGAGGAAGAAAAAAGCTACCAGAGACTATTTTATCCTCCGTTAGTGAGTCACACCAAATAATAGATTGAAAACTATTATGTTCAACGGAAAAAAAGTTAAGAATTTATTTGTATATTTATTTTTCTTAGAGACTAAAATATCCACTTTTAAAATATTTGAGAGACCGATTTCAGTAAATACACAAATAAAATTAAGTTTCCATTGTTAAGTTATTATTGGATTCAACCATGTTTGGATTCAATCATATTATAGCACATTTTAGCACGGTGTTAGCGCTTATTATTAATCAATGATAAGACTAATAAGTGAATTAGTTTCATATAGAACGTACTATTTACACTTGTAACCTCCAAGGAAGGAAAAAGAATGACGAGACACAAACGTTAACTATAAAAAAGGATTAGTGAACTCTGAAGTGATTTCTATAATGGCATCTTTTGCGCCAGCCTCTTCCTAGTTTCCATTATGGCAAGGTATCTCCTTTCTGATAAATCTTTAATTGCATCTTGGTATTGCTGTTCAACCTTTGCTAACTCTATTCTTAACTCATCCTGAGGTTCAGACACGGAAGAAACAACGGGGGGATGAGTGGAGGAGGAGTTCATCATACCATCACTTTCCATGTCATGTGATACCTCAGTTTCATAATCAAACGAGGATTGACTACCTCCGATTGTCCTAGTAAGACCCAAGTCTGCAAATTCTGAGTTAGCAGACACCAATGAAGCCAATGAAACCATGGACAAATTCTTGCCGGCTAAGTTAGACGTTGCAGAAGTATACGACATCTCGGAACGCAAATCATCTGCCATTGTTCCTTCTTGAAGACCAATGCTTGCTTGAGACCATGCCTTGTGAAAAGTTGTATTCTCATTGTTTCCTCTTTGTGCTGACCTTGAAATCAATGTTGTACCTGCATTTTTATTTGCAGTTTGGCTACCACCTTCCGAACTATTTTTGAACATTGAAAACCCAGAGCTGTTCTGTTGGCTCGAGTGTGGCCATCTAACATTTGGAGAAGCCAGATGATCAACCGGTACACAAGGTTTCCAATCAGGAACCAAAGTCATCAATAACAAGTCAATTATCTCAGCTATGAATTTAACATTCTGCTGAGCAAGATCAAGTTGCTCAACCATTTCCGTTGAAACTGAGATGGCTGTGTCACTGCTGAGGTAAAATATGAAATGGATATTCCTTGCCCGCCCTGCATGCAAGAGTACATAATTTTCTACCATTAAACTATGGAAACAGTTGTTAGGAGTAGAATAAGCTACTAGTTATACTAACCACTCTGATCAGCTATTCGGAGAACTAAAGACACTGAATTCTCATCATTTTCTTCGCCTCTCAGAAAGAAAATATCACTTCCCTTCTGCCTTCGTATCTCAACACATGGAGAAGGTGTTCCATCATCACCATTATTATTATAAAATACAGCAGTCACTGGTAGCTCATTGGTACCACCAGGATCCATGGGAATGGATCCTATGCGTGCACTAGCAGGACCTTCTGACATCAGGCAACGATTTTCAAAGGCTCCAAATTTCGGAAGAACAATATCTGGTAATGGAAGAGGACGATTTGTTACTGAACCATTGGCTTGGAGAAAAGGATCCATGAGAAGCTCCTTAGCTGACAATCTTTGAGATGCAGGGACAAGACATTTCTCAATAAATGATTTTACATCTGGATCTTTGACTTTAGAAAGACCAAAGGGCTTTACACCCTGCAGTATTAATGTGTATATGTATCCATTACATGACAAAAATTTCCTAAACTACTCTAAAGAAGAAGAAAATAAATATATAATCAATAATTGTACTGACAGTTGAAACTTTCTTGAATATCTGAGCTGAGTTTCTACATTCACTGTAGGGATACTCAGAAGTCACCAACTCAAGCATGCACATCCCGAAAGAATATATGTCAACTAGCTCATTGTAACTTTCATCATACAGTTCAGGTGCCATAAACTCCGGAGTTCCTACCAGGGTTAACTAAGTGTAAATACAAACTGAATCTGAATTAGAAAAAAAAAAAGATTCCCCTGGTACTTTTAAAGCTATGAGATGGTAGAACTTACTGAGCACTTTTCTTACTGCTTCAACAATACAAAGGATGAAAATAAATTAACAGGAAACAAAAATTGCAGATTAACACAAACATACCAATTACGCTCTTAGCATTACCCTCTTTCAAGAGAGTTGCTAATCCCAGATCTCCAATTTTCACTTCTCCTTGGTGACCGTTTATAAATATATTATCACATTTCAGGTCCCTATGTATAATTGGAGGGCTGTGATTATGGAGGTAGCTTAAACCCATTAAAATTTGTCTTGCCCATCCCTTAATAGCCTTAATGTTGATCTTCTTGTGTCTCTTACAATACCTAAATTAAACATCAATTCCACTAACACAAAGGTTGATTTCACAATAAAAGGTAAAACCATATTATATACATCAACAGAGGATAAGGAACTTACTGTCTGAGGCTCCCCGAGGTGAAAAGCTCTGTAATCATGTTAACTGTCCTGTGTTTGTCGTCAATCCAAGAATTGTAGAACCTTACTATGTTATTGTGTTTCAATGACCTCAAGAGATGCACCTCCGAGTACAGCCTCTCTAAGTCATCTGGTGACTGTAGTACTTCATCAATCCGAACCTGGCTCCAAGCAACTTCGAGTCCATTGACTTCATCAAATGCCCTGTAACTGATGGACCACAAATTAATGAAAACAAAACTTCTCATACGATAAAACTCATCTGAATCCTAGCTACAAGATGCATCACATTGTTATCCTAACTTCTAAATTGGCTTGGAATTCAAAATGCATTTATATTTTGAATAAGAAAAACATTAAATATAGAAGTAAAATAATCAAATAAAACCAGAATGGAGAAGAAAGGATACACAGTCTTGAAAGCTCCTTTGCCGATCATTTCTTTATACTGTTGTAAACACCGAAAACAGCATTAGCTCAATGCATGAGAGGCCACGTTTTGTCCAATACAAAAAAGAAATGATAATGAAGAATGCAGAGAATTGCATTACCTTAATGTAGCGACCGGTAGGATCAATTTCAAGCACATCGGGATCAAGAGGCTCTGGATGCCCTGCACCTTCGTCTGAGCTTGATGTTCCCACCATAATCTACACCTACACCCTCCTACAAATTTATAATCCCTACCCTACATAAACATCAAAAGAACAATTTCCAATATATCAATTTTTAAAATTGTAGCACACACGTAGAAAGTTAGGGGAATGGCTCTAAAATCTACACAGAGAAAAGCAAAAAGCATGCATATAGATGGAGATTGGGTTAGCTGAGGAAATGCAATGCAATGCAATGCAATGATCCAGATCATAAAATAAAAAATATAAAAAAAAAGGAATGGAAACAGAAAACAGCGTACCGTAAAGCAGGACCTTCTGAGCTTAATTTCTCAGGAGGAATTTCGTAGAGTTTAGAGAGAGAAAGGGGCATCAGATAGAGAGAGAAAATGGAACCCTAATCAGATAAGGGAGAGAAGGAGAAAGAAAAAAAGGAAAGGAAAATTTGGGAAGGGAAGGGAGTGTCGTGTGGTTTGGTGAGGTGTCGTACCCGATGAATCGCTTCTTACCAACACAGACGTCTCTCTCTCCCGCTCACTCTAAAAACGGATATAACTTCCCTAACGCACTTCCCTCTATTTAATATTTATACTTTACCCCTCCAACCATTATAATTATTTGAACCAAATATTAATAGATATTAAAATAGAGTTTAATTTTTATATATTGATAATGTTTTTAAATGCAAAACTGTATTGTCAAAAAATTAAAATTAATTAATTTTTAAATTAATTAATTTTTAAATTTATTAAAAAGTTATCTAAAATATCAATTTAATTAAATAATTATCTAAAATTTTTTACATTATTAAAATATCAAAATAAAACTCATCAAAATATACTAAAAAGATATATCTATCTTTTAATATAAATTAGCTCTGCATAGAAAAACAAAAACAAAACTTGAAACTAATTTTTTTTAGTTATATCTTTTTAAAACTTTCCTTCTTTTTAATCTTTACTTATTATTAGTTCCCTAAAAAGATCGAAACAAGTTTTATCCATAAATTAATTTAATATATAAATTTAATTTTCATACCTTATCAGTGTAAATAAATTTTTATATATATTCAATGATGTATGCCACATTACTTAAAATAACTAATTTTAAAAATTAATATTCAAAAAATTATCCAAATAGATAAATTTAATTAGATGTCTATGTAAAATTTTTTACATTGTTACTAAATTAAAATTAAACTCTATATTATATATCAAATGATGTATGATGTATCGCATGAAAAATGTAATAATTTCATATTCACTACTTAAATAAAAATTTCTTAGGTACTTTGAAAGCAATTCAACTTATTTTTCTTATACCATTTATAAGAAAAAAATAATTTAATTGAAAAACAATGTAAATTGTTGCATCTATGAAAATTACTTTAATCAAAATCCTATTGAAAAGTATATTAATTTTAGCTGTTAGTTTTTTTTAAAAGTTATATCTTCATACTTCTAAATAATTATTATTTATTTTTTAGACAAATAATAAATTTAAATTTTAAACTAAATTTCTCAACTGTGGAGAGCGAAATTAGAGTGTATAGAGATTCTAAAGTTCATATCAAACAAAGAAAAAAGTAGAAGAGTTAGTTATGCAATAGGACAATAGAATTGTAGTCGAAGTTAGTTAGAGTTAGTTATTAGGCTTTGTTGAGTTGATTAGGAGTTGTATAAGAAGTTTTGTATTCTATAGTTCAATTCTATAAGCTTGAATTCTCTATATTCTCTTTCTTTCTTTTCGTTCTCTCTTAAGTCTTCTGCTTCATTGAACAAAGGTTTTGATTTTCTTGCAATCAAAGCATGCTTTTCAAAATTCTATTATGATATCTAGAGTTTGGGTGTTGATTGATCCATGGCATTTCTTTCTACTGATTTTACAACCTCAACAAATATGGCAATTAATAATTTAAATATCAGTATTGACAGTGTATTGTCAATACAAATTCTTGCACAAAGGCCTTTCAATCTGAATCAAGATAAACTGGGAAAAATAATCATAAGAGTTGGGAACAGTAAGCACTTGCTACCATTAGAGGACAAAGATTGCAAGATCATCTGCATAAAGAAAAGATACCAAGGTAGTTTGACAATCACGAAAATCAAAGAGCTAGTATCAAATCTGATAAAGAAACTCAATGAATTCAAGATGATCAGAATCTTATTTCATGGTTATTAGCTTCAATTGATTCGAATATCAAGCCAAAAATGGTAGGATGTATATATAGCTATCAAATTTGGGAGAGAATTGAAAGCTACTTTGTAGAATCCATAGAATTCAGAATTAAACAGTTGAAAGCTCAACTCAAGATTATCAAGAAACAAAGTCTTATAGCTTTTGACTACATCTTAAAGATTAAGACCACTATAGATACTTTAGCTGTATTGGGGAAGCCTCTTAAACCTGAAAAATAGATTTAAGCTATTCTGGATGGATTGTCAGAAGAGTATCAACTGCTATTTACCACCATTAATGCAAAGTTAGAAATTTATACCTTATGTGAGGTAGAAAAAAATTCTTTTAACATATGATGACATGTTAAAAAAATATCAAAAATCTAAAACTGTTATGATCTAAGCAAATCTGATGAATCATACCACATATCTCATTATACCCAACTTCAACAGGGTACTAGTGGTAGAAGAGGAAGAAGTGGAGGACGAATGCCTAGAGGAGGCAAAACCTTCTACACATTTCTAAGACCACAGTGTCAGGTATGTGGACGTATAGGTCATATAGCTTAGCGTTATTTTCACAAGTTCAATCAAGAAGTGCCTCCACCTACTCAATCTCAAATTCAATCAAGAACCAACAATTTTTCACAAACATCAATGGCTCCTCAATCAAATTCAACTTCGATACCTCCTCCTCTTCCTCCTACAAATTCATTTCATAATCCTTCAGCATATCTAGCACCTCCATCAACTATATCTGATCCATCCTCAAGAATCCAATACAAATTCAGACTTATCTCTCAAATTGTGTGAAAATTGTGATAAAACAAAAATACATAAAATTTCCTTTTGTGTCTCTATTACTGAATTTACTGCTCCCTTACAAACTTGTATACTCAAATGTTTAGGGACCAGCTCCCATCATCTCTCATTTAGGATATAGATATTATGTGACATCCATAGATATTTTTACTAGATATACCTGTACTTTTTTACTTACTATTAAATCACAAGTCTATAAGGCTTTCAAATAATACAAAGCATATATTGAGAACTTAACAAATTGTAAGATAAAAGAACTAAAAACTGATAACGAAACTAAATATACCTCTCACCAATTCTCTGAATACTTGATAGAGGAAGGCATTCATCATGGATTCTCATGCTCTAATACACCAAAACAAAATGAATTGGTTGAAGAAAAAAAAGTATAGATACTTAAATTGAGATGAGTCTTGCTATGCTTTCCACAGCCAAAATGCCATTGATTTATTGTGATGAGGCCATGATGATTGCTACCTTTCTAATTAATCAATTACCATAAAAAAATTATTGTCAAATAAATCTCACAAAAATCATATTATACTATGTTAAGAGTTTTTGGCAGTGCTTGTTACCCTTGGCTTAGACTTTACAATAAACACAAACTAAAAAGTAGGTCACATATTGGATATTCCCCAAATTATAAGGGTTATAAATGTTTATCACCTAATGATAAGGTTTATATGTCGAGACATATAAAATTTGATGAGTCTGATTTTTCCTATCATAAATTATTTACTGCATCATCTTATTAAATTATTGACAAGTTTGATCCTATGAATTATGATTATGCTCCTCTTTTCTCTAATACATCTTTTTCTTCAACCACATTACCACTTAGTTTAGCTTAGACTATTTCTTCACTGGCAAAAAATCAAACAGATCACTCTTCACAAATTTCACATACCTCTTGGTGCGCGAAATTGTGAACAATACTTTTCACAACTCTCATAATCCCCGGTCATGAACCCCAAAAACTTGGTGTTCAATACCATGGCATTACACAACTTCGCACAACTAACCAGCAAGTGCACTGGGTCGTCCAAGTAATAAACCTTACGCGAGTAAGGGTCGATCCCACGGAGATTGTTAGTATGAAGCAAGCTATGGTTATCTTGTAAATCTTAGTCAGGCAAACTCAATTGATATGATGATGAACGAAAATAACAATAAGATAAAGATAGAGGTACTTATGTAATTCATTGGTAGGAACTTCAGATAAGCGCATGAAGATGCCTTCCCTTCCGTCTCTCTGCTTTCCTACTGTCTTCATCCAATCCTTCTTACTCCTTTCCATGGCAAGCTTATGTAGGGTTTCACCGTTGTCAATGGCTACCTCCCATCCTCTTAGTGAAAACGATTGCATATGCTCTGTCACAGCACGCGGAATTCAGCTGTCGGTTCTCGGTCAGGCCGGAATAGAATCCATCGATTCTTTTGCGTCTGTCACTAACGCCCCGCCTGCTAGGAGTTTGAAGCACGTCACAGTCATTCAATCATTGAATCCTACTCAGAATACCACAGACAAGGTTAAACCTTCCGGATTCTCTTGAATGCCGCCATCAATTCT
>NC_029781.3:79536835-79544414 GCF_000817695.3 Arachis duranensis | reverse complement strand
ACAGGGTCTAGGCATGGCCGAATGGCCAGCCTTCCAATGATCTAAGATAGCATAAAATGAAGATAGCTACCCCTTGATTCATGTCTCAATACAATAGTAAAAGGTCCTACTTATAGAGAACTAGTAGCCTAGGGTGTACAGAGATTGAGTAAATGACATAAAAATCCACTTCTGGGCCCTCTTGGTGTGTGCTTGGGCTGAGCATTGAAGCATTTTCGTGTAGAGACTCTTCTTGGAGTTAAACGCCAGCTTTATTGCCAGTTTGGGCGTTTAACTCCCATTTTGGTGCCAGTTCCGGCGTTTAACGCTGGGATTTCTGAGGGTGACTTTGAACGCCGGTTTGGGCCATCAAATCTTGGGCAAAGTATGAACTATCATATATTGCTGGAAAGCCCAGGATGTCTACTTTCCAATGCCGTTGAGAGCGCGCCAATTGGGCTTTTGTAGCTCCAGAAAATCCACTTCGAGTGCAGGGAGGTCAGAATCCAACAGCATCTGCAGTCCTTTTTAGTCTCTGAATCAGATTTTTGCTCAGGTCCCTCAATTTCAGCCAGAAAATACCTGAAATCACAGAAAAACACACAAACTCATAGTAAAGTCCAGAAAAGTGAATTTTAACTAAAAACTAATAAAAATATACTAAAAACTAACTAGATCATACTAAAAACACACTAAAAACAATGCCAAAAAGCGTACAAATTATCCGCTCATCACATCTCTTACTCCAAATATTCAGAGAGAAATTTCTCTCAATGTAATAAGACCACAGCATAATCCATCTCTTTAGTCTATTGATATTACCATTTCTCATTTTGATATATCACGTAATACTAGCATACTTTCACCTATTAATACTCATCCTATGTTAACTAGGTCTAAAACACAAGGTGACAAGGGAAAAGCTTTATCTGCTTCTGTTGTTATCACTAACAGTAAAGAACAGGTTCAAAAGTCAGCCATGGATGCTTTACAATTTTCTCATTGGAGATAAGCAATAATTGAAGAGTATAAAGCCTTGATGAGGAATAATACATGGACAGTGGTTTCTATGCCTCAAGAGGCTAAAGTTATAGGTTGCAAGTTGGTATTTACTATTAAGAGACAACTTGATTGCACTATACAAAAGTATAAAACCAGACTTGTAGCTCAAGGCTTTCATCAAGAGAAAGGATTTGACTTTGAACAAGTCTTTAGTTCTGTAATCAGGTCAACTACAATTAGATTAGTCTTAAGCATTGTTGTTTCAAAGAATTAGACAGTGAGGCAGTTTGATTTTAATAATGCATTTCTCAATGGAAAATTGCATCAAATCATACATATGAAACAACTAGTAGATTTTGAACAACAGTCCTCAAACTATGTTTACAGATTGAATAAGTCCTTATATGGACTAAAACAGGCACTTAGAGAGTGGTTTATGAAATTAAGTACTACTTTTAACAATGTTGAGTTTAAAAGCACAAAATATGACACTTTTTTATTTGTTAAACAAAGCTCTACTTCTATTATGTATATACTTTATTATGTAGATGATATAATTATAATTGGTTGCTCACCAACTGATGTAGAGACCATGACACAGTAATTGGATCATGTATTCTCTCTGAAAGATTTAGGAGAATTTAATTATTTATTAGGTGTCAAAGTACAGAAAATAGACAATGGCAGCTTACATTTATCATAAACTAAATACATTAATGATCTTTTGTCTAAAGCTGGCATGGTAGGGGATAGTCTGATGCCAACACCAATGGTCTCTTCCCTTTATTTGCTCTCCTCTGGGTCTGCAAAATTTAAAGACCCGAAGCTATATAGAATTGAGGTTGGTTCATTTCAATATTTAACTACAACTAGACCTGATTTATCTTATGCTGTGAGTAAAATTAGTTAGTTTATGCATTATCCTTTGGTTGCTCATTGAAAGGCAGCTATACGTGTACTTCAATATCTTTAAGGTACAAAAAAAAAACATGGACTATTGATTAAAAAATATAGTAACTACAGGCTTTATAGGTTCAATGATTCAGATTAGGTTGTAGATCTTGAAGATAGAAGGTCAGTATCTAGTTTTTGTGTATTTTTTGGCACTAATCTTGTGTCTTGGTCTTGTAAAAAGCAAGCCACTGTTAGTAGGTCTTTCACTAAAACAGAGTTCAGAAGTCTAGCATCGTGTGAAGCAGAATTGGTGTGGCTGCAAAATTTGCTTGAAGAATTGCAAGTCCCTTTGAAGACAGCACCAACAATTTATTGTGACAACATGAGTATTGTGCTTCTTATAGCAAATCCAGTGCTTCATGATCGCACAAAACACTTTCAGTTGGATGTTCAGGTTACTAGAGACAAAATGAGGTCAAATTCCTTTCAATAGTGCATATTCTTGGTGTTCCGAGAGCTACCTAAAACTGGATTGTGTTTGGACCTAGACGTAAGGTCCAGACCCTTTTTGAGGCAGCGTCTGACTTGTATTGTTACCGAGGTGCCACCGTCTGAGTTCCTTATAAGGTGGTGGAGGGTGGTACCTGCAAGAGACTCTGATGGTTAAGTTAGCAAGGGCTTTAAGCAGGTTTTTAGTAGATTAGGTATGGAATATACTTGGAGATGTCAGTTTTTTTATAGTAGAATAGATAACCACCTTTTAGAGTAGTTCGACCTTTATTGGTGGATAACTGTTCTATTTTTCTAGGGAGGTTGTTGAGATCTCCCTTCTAAATGAGTGGAAGATATCTTAGGAGGTAGTTACTTATTCAGATAAGTAGGGCTGAACTATCTTTGTTGCGTCCGACTGTTATGAGGTCGCGTAGGAGTAGTGGAGGCCACCTTTATAGGGTGGGCTTTTATTCTTTTTGGGTCTGGCTTCATTTTGAGCCAGGGTTTGAACAGTTCCCCTACTTAACCCCGAGCTTTAATGAGGTTGGACTCGAGCATTTTGTGGCTTAGGATGTTGACACGTCACATCGGGTAAACTGCATTTCTAGGACAAATCAGGTACTCGACGTTCTTTAAAATTCAAAATGTTATATCTTTTCACAACATCACACACATTCCTTCTTTGATTACCTTGGTAACTGTGCACACTATTAATGAAGGGTGCGAAATGAAACTTTTCCCAAGTGTAATGACACTTTTCCCCCACATCTTCTAAATACTCAATTTTCTTCTTCTTTCTTCTTTTTCGTTTCTTTGAATCACTTTCCCTCACTATTTCTTCGCAACATTTGTTTTTCTTCCAAGAATTCTTTATCTTGAATTTTTGATTAGGTGTTTTCATTTATTCATTTGATACTTTGGAGCGTACATGCCTTTGCTGTTGAAGTACTCTTTTTTCATTTCGCATTTCTTCTTTCCAGGTTGGTTTTATCTTCTTCTTGCTCTGTTTCTTGCATTCTGCTTTCTTTGTTTTGCTTTACCACTTTGATTACAATTTTGATTCTGGAAATTTAATTGATTTCTTTTGTTGTTGCTATGATTCTAAATGTGGGGTTTTATTCTATATTGCCCCCAAATGGTGCAATTTTCTTATGGAAGATGGTGTTATCTCCACATTTTGGAGATATAATATAACTGTTGTATGTTGGAAGGGTTTCCTGATGTTCTTGGTTGACGTTGACCCGACCTTTTTTGAATTTTTAAATGCTTGTGTTTGTTTATTCTTTGCATTTGGAAGGTTGAAGACGATTTTTGAAGATGACCCAATCTCCTAATCATTTGTCTTGATTCTTGTTATTGTCCAATTTGTGATGATGAATTTTTGTTTTGTTCTATTATTAGTATAGCTTTTATGTCTCGATCAGTAATTCACAACATGTCGTCTAAAGTCGTGTCTGACTTGACTTGGGTAGATATATCTGTTCTTACTCTTGCCCCTGCTATTGATAATGAGTATGCTGAAACCTTTCGTAGACATCATAGGTTATGTTTGAATCGAAAGAATGACAGGAGTTATGGATTATTGTTGCCGATCCTGAAGAGAGGGTCTGTTTTTCCTAATTGTTAGGTCAGAACATCACTTCATCTCTGTGTATGATTGCTTTTTTTATCAAGTTAAAGGTTAGACTTCCCTTTTTCGACTTTAAAGTTGAGGTCCTTAAGGGCTTAATGTTGCCCCTACCCAATTACATCTCAATTTTTGGGGTTTCTTAAAAATATACCAACTTATTTATTAGGAAATGGATGTCTGACCTTCTCTTAAGGTATTCTTTTATCTTTTTGTCCTTACCAAGCCTTTCAATTTCAAAAAACAAATATGGGTCTCCTTCCGAAATGTCCAGCGGAGAAAAGTCTTTGTTATCTTTGACGATTCTTTCCACGATTTTAAAAGCTACTTTTTTAAGATCCGTTATGTTGAGGGTGCCCGACCTTTCTTTCTTAGTGAGGAGGATAAGCTTGTTTTCTCTTTATATTCGGAGGAATATCCTGTAATAATTAAGTATAATATGGAAGACTTAGATGAGATCAAAGAGAGTGTAGTCGATCTATTCCACGAATGTTGAGGCCAAGCTCCTTATCTGGATATCAATAAGTTTTTAGGGAATTCCAGCCAACTTTAATTCGAACAAGGTAGTCTTCTTCTCATTTTTTTAAATGTAGTTTTGTTGACTTTATTTTTTATGGCTAACATGATCCGACTTTGATGTCGTACAAATAAAATGGCTCCCAAGCGGCCGCAATGAAAACACTTCGGACAGTAAGAAAAAATGTTATTGTTCGAAACATATAACTGAAAGAAGCCGGTGAAACTGTCGATCTCCCCTAACCCTCTAAGTCGGAGTCGAACGCCTCAACCTCTTTAAATATTACGTCCAATCCAGCTCTCTAGCCAACCCCTCCTCCTTCTAGTAAGGCCAAAAAAACAGCTTGTCCTCCACCTTCTAATCCCTAGCCAAACCCTAAAAAACATAAGATTTTAGACTCGAGGGGTATATATGAGCAGGGCTTTGATGCCATTGTTTGGAGTGAGAAACACATCATTTCCCATAGTTTTATCAGTATGGATGATGTCATCATAAAGTCCCATCTCTAGCTTATGGCTCGAGGTGGAGTCTGGACGGTTGGGATTTACGCAACTTTGTTAAGGGAGCTAGATAAAACTCCCCTCAGTGCTACTTAGAGCTCTTTGGCTAATTTATAGGCTGAAATGGCATCCTTAAGGGAGTCAAAGAAGGAGTCAGAAGGAGAAAAGGAGGCTTTGATTTCCGACTTTGGTAAAGCTTGGGCTAGAGCAAAGCAGGCAGAGGCCTCTTTAGCTATGGCAGAGGGGTTAAAGAAGAAGGTGGAGGAAGGTTATACCAGGGTCTTTAGAAAGAAGCTTGATTTGGTTGATGAGGTCACTAAATCCCAAAACAAATATGCGAAGCTTGAGGAAACCATAGCCAAATGTATGGACGAGATGGTCTACGTTGTCGCTCCCGAGGCGGACCTCTCCCTCATTAGCCCTGACAATATTGTGGTGGACAGAAGATTGTTCATGCCCCAGATAATGAGAAGGACACTCCTATGCCTGATCCAAAGACCTCGAGGGCACAACTCGGGCAGGCTTCTCGAGTTCCCGCTCCTCAAGTGGATGGTGAACCCCTTCCTTCTGCAACCCTCACATCTTCTGCTGTGCCGGTGTCTGATTCTATTCTGACCTCCTCTACTCAGCCTAAGGATGCCGCAACTGGAGAACAACTCCTCCCTCTATGATTTCAAGTTTTGAATGGTCTGACCTGTGGGTCTTTATGAACAATTTTAATTTTGGTAATAATTATAGTTTGAACAACTTTAGTTTTTTTTATTAAAAAAAACCTTCTTCCACTATTCTAACAGTGGCTTTTTGGCATGAATGAGTGTGTTGTTTGAACGTCTTTCTTTAGTCAGTACAGCTATTAATTGAATAAAAATTTTCATTGTTTCGACAACTTTCAATGCTGCTTTTTGCTAAGTTAGAAAAGACGTCGGTGAAGTAGATCTGTCATTTCTGGACCTTTCATATATAAGTATTATTTTTCCTTAGATGTTTGAGTTCCGACTTGAAGTAATAAGACTTTATCAAGTTACTCTTACATTTCATTTTCAGTCCGACTTGTTTAAGGTCTGGCCATGAACTATTTATATAACTTTTTACACTAATTTGTATCTCGTCGCTTCATCTTGCCGACCATTCAGATCGAGCAATGATTTTTGTGTTTTTTTAAGTTTAAATTAATACGTTTGAATGGGAAATTTGGTAGAAAATGAATCATTATTGATAAAGGAAAAAGATTTACATATGTCGGCTTGCTACTAAGGATTTTCTTTTTACCCTTAGCTCTTGCTATGGTGCCTCGTTAAAACCCCTTCAGGAAAAAATCATGAAGTTGAAAAAAAGAGTACACCAGGGAGTAAGGTGTGCTTTCTAACTATAATACCTTTTTAAGTTACATGCGTTCCACGACCTTGGGAGTTCATTCCCTTTTAAGTCGAACACTTTATAGTAACATTTTTCTAAGACTTCGACAACCTTGTAAGGTCCTTTCTAGTTTATAGCTAGTTTTCCTTTGCTCGACTTCTGAACTCCGATGTCATTTTGAATCAGAATGAGGTCGTTAATGGTGAAGCTTCTCTTGATTACTTTCTGGTTGTACCTTAAGGCCATCCTTTGTTTCAATGCCTCTTCTTTTATTTGAGCTTGTTCTCGAACTTCTGGGAGGAGGTTGGATTCTTCTTTTTGTGCTAGGACATTGATCACTTTATCATAAAATCTAACTCTTGGAGATTCCTCAGCAATCTCTATTGGAATCATGGCCTCTATGCCATAAGCAAGTCAGAAAGGGGATTTCCTAGTTATTGAGTGGGGAGTTGTCCGATATGCCCACAAGACTTGGAAAAGCTCGTCTGTCTATGCTCCCTTTGCTTTTTATAGTCGGTGTTTTAACCTGGCCAATACAACTTTGTTTGTGCCTTTGGCTTGTTGATGAGCGGATAATTTATACGCTTTTTGGCATTGTTTTTATATAGTTTTTAGTAAGTTTAAGCTACTTTTAGGGATGTTTTCATTAGTTTTTATGTTAAATTCACATTTCTGGACTTTACTATGAGTTTGTGTGTTTTTCTGTGATTTCAGGTAAATTCTGACTGAAATTGAGGGATTTGAGCAAAACTCTGAAGAAGGCTGACAAAAGGACTGCTGATGCTGTTGGAATCTGACCTCCCTGCACTCGAAATGGATTTTCTGGAGCTACAGAACTCCAATTGGCGCGCTCTCAACGGCGTTGGAAAGTAGACATCCAGGGCTTTCCAGCAATATATAATAGTCCATACTTTATTCGAATAATGACGACGTAACTTGGCGTTAAACGCAAGTTCATGCTGCTGTCTGGAGTTAAACGCCAGAAAAACGTCATGATCCGAAGTTGAACGCCCAAAACACGTCATAACTCAAACTTCAACTCCAAGAAATGCCTTAGCTCGTGGAATAATCAAGCTCAGCCCAAGCATACACCAAGTGGGCCCCGAAAGTGGATTTATGCATCAAGACTTATTTCTGTATAACCCTAGTAACTAGTCTAGTAAAAATAGGACATTTTACTATTGTATTAGACATCTTTGGTCTCAGTTTTGT
>NC_029781.3:79534740-79536180 GCF_000817695.3 Arachis duranensis | reverse complement strand
AATGAATCTGCATAAGTATTCTATCCCTTTTATTATTGCTTTTTATTTATTATTTATTCCAATAATCACAATTCCCCTTTTTTCTGCCTAACTGAGATTTGCAAGGTGACCATAGCTTGCTTCATACCAACAATCTCTGTGGATTCGACCCTTACTCACGTAAGGTTTATTACTTGGACAACCGAGTACACTTGCTGGTTAGTTGAACGGAGTTGTGAAAATAAACAATGCCCTCAGAGTAAACATCCTACAAGTAGAAAGAACAAGTGATCACAATTTCGTCCACCAAGTTTTTGGCGCCGTTGCCGGGGATTGTTCGAGTATGGACAACTGACGGTTCATCTTGTTGCCCAGATTAGGTAATTTTCTTTTCAAAAAGTTTTCAAAAATCTTTCAAAAATATTTTTTATTATTATTTTCGTTTTTCTAAAGTATATTTTCGAAAAATATAATAAAAATACAAAAAATCATAAAATCATAAAAATAAAAAATATTTTGTGTTTCTTGTTTGAGTCTTGAGTCGATTTTTAAGTTTGGTGTCAATTGCATGCTTTTAAAAAAAAAATTTTCTTGCATTTTTCGAAAATCTCATGCATTCATAAGTGTTCTTCATGATCCTCAAGTTGTTCTTGACAAGTCTTCTTGTTTGATCTTGATGATTTCTTGTTTTGTGTCTTTTCTTGTTTTTCATGTGCACTTTTGCATTCATATTTTCCATGCATTAAAGATTTCTAAGTTTGGTGTCTTGCATGTTTTATTTGCATCAAAATTTTTTTCAAAATTATGTTCTTGATGTTCATCATGATCTTCAAAGTGTTCTTGGTGTTCATCTTGACATTCATAGCATTCTTGCATGCATCTTGTGTCTTGATCCAAAATTTTCATGTTTTGGGACATTTTTGTGTTTTTCTTTAAAAATTCAAAAATCAAAAAAATATCTTTTCCTTATTTCCCTCCAAAATTTCGAAATTTTGGGTTGACTTGGTCAAAAATTTTTAAAATTAGTTGTTTCTTACAAGTCAAGTCAAAATTTCATTTTTAAAAATCTTATCTTTTCAAAATCTTTTTCAAAAATTAGATCTTTTTCAATTTTTTCTATTTTTCGAAAATTTTAAAAATCTTTTTCAAATTATTTTCAAAATCTTTTTCTTATCTTTTTATCCAATTTTCGAAAAATTAGCTAACAATTAATGTGATTGGTTCAAAAATTTGAAGTTTGTTACCTTCTTGTTAAGAAAGGTTCAATCTTTAAGTTCTAGAATCTTATCTTGTAGTTTCTTGTTAGTTAAGTAATTTTTAAAATTAAATCTTTTTCAAAATATATTTTTCAAATATATCATTTTATCTTTTATCTTATCTTTCTCAAAAATTTTATCTTTTTCAAAATTTGATTTCAAAATATCTTATCTAACTTCTTATCTTCTTATCTTTTTCAAATTT
>NC_029781.3:79534118-79534580 GCF_000817695.3 Arachis duranensis | reverse complement strand
CAAAAATTCTTTTTAATTGTTTTAAATTTTAATTTTAATCTCATCTCATCTTTAATTTTCGAAAATCACTAACCATTTTTTTAAAATTATTTTCGAAAATTCTCATCTCTTTTCTTATTCTATTTAATTAATTAATTACTAACACTTCTCTTCACCTCTCTTCATCTAAGAATCCGAACTTCTTATATCCCTTGTATTTGGATTCTTCTACCCCTTTCTTTTTCTACTAACATAAAGGAATCTCTATACTGTAACATAGAGGATTCCTCTTTCTTTTCTTGTTTTCCTCTCTTTCATATGAGCAGGAACAGGGAAAAAGGCACTCTTGTGGAAATTGATCCAGAACCTGAAAGGACTCTAAAGAGAAAATTAAAAGAAGCTAAATTACAACAATCCAGAAACAACCTTTCAGAAATTTTCGAACAAGAGAAGGACATGGCAGCCGAAAATAATAATAATAAT
>NC_029781.3:79532495-79533068 GCF_000817695.3 Arachis duranensis | reverse complement strand
AGGGGAGGAGGAGGACGAAAATCCTAGTGAGGAAGACCTCCTGGGATGTCCCTCAAGCAAGAAGGAGTTTCCTATTAAGGACCCTGAGGAATCTGAGGCTCATCTAGAGACCATAGAGATTCCATTAAATCTCCTTCTGCCATTCATGAGCTCTGAAGAATATTCATCCTCTGAGGAGGATGAAGATGTAACTGGAGAGCAAGTTGCTCAATACTTAGGAGCTATCATGAAGCTGAATGCCAAGCTGTTTGGTAATGAGACTTGGGAAAGTGAACCTCCCTTGCTCATTAGTGAACTGGATACTTGGATTCAGGAAACTCTACCTCAAAAGAAACAAGATCCTGGCAAGTTCTTAATACCTTGCACCATTGGCACCATGAGCTTTGAGAAAGCTCTATGTGATCTTGGGTCAGGGATAAACCTTATGCCACTCTCTGTGATGGGGAAGCTAGGGATCATTGAGGTACAGCCTGCCTTGTTCTCATTACAATTGGCAGATAAGTCTTTGAGACAAACTTATGGAATGGTAGAGGACGTTTTAGTAAAGGTTGAAGGCCTTTACATCCCTACTGA
>NC_029781.3:79502569-79528816 GCF_000817695.3 Arachis duranensis | reverse complement strand
AGACTGGTTAGCTGTGCGAGTGACAGCCGCACAGGATATTTCCCCGAGAGGAAGAAAGTAGCCACAGTTGATGGTGAACCCCTATACAAAGCTTGCCATGGAAAGGAGTAAGAAGGATTGAGTAGAAGCAGTAGGAGAGCAGGTGTCCTTGGGCTCTACAGCATCTCCACATGCTTATCTGAAATTCCTACCAATGAACCTGCATAAGTATCTTTATCCCTTTCATTATTTCTGTTTTTCAAAAACCCATAAACTATTTTAATCTGCCTAACTGAGATTTGCAAGGTGACCATAGCTTGCTTCATACCAACAATCTCTGTGGATTCGACCCTTACTCACGTAAGGTTTATTACTTGGACGACCCAGTACACTTGCTGGTTAGTTGAACGGAGTTGTGAAAATAAACAATGCCCTCAGAGTAAACATCCTACAAGTAGAAAGAACAAGTGATCACAATTTCGTCCACCACTTGTCCATTGGCTTGAGAGTGTTCTACCGATGTGAACTAATGTTTAATCTTTAGGCTGGCAACCAGGGTTCTAAAGGTTGAGTCGGTGAATTGAGTTCAATTGTCCATTGTGATGGAGTGTGAAACTCCAAATTGGTGACAATGTTCTTGTAGAGGAACTTCCGACTTCTTTGAGCTGTGATGGTTGTCAAAGGTTCTACCTCGATCCACTTAGTAAAATAATCAACACACACTATGAGGTATTTTACTTTTCCAGGGGATTGTGAAAATGGACCGAGGAGATCTAATCCCCATCTTGCAAATGGCTAAGGTGAAGTGACACTAATGAGTTCTTCTGGAGGCATGACATGAAAGTTGGCATGTTTTTAGCAAGGTGGACACTTTTTAACGAAGTCAACCGCTTCTTTTTGCAAGGTCGGCCAAAAGAAGTCGGCTTGGATTACTTTCTTGGTTGGTGATCGTGCTCCTAAGAAGTTTTCACATATGCCATTATGAACTTTGTCTAAGACCTCCTTAGTCTTGGAGGTCGGGATACACTTCAATAAGGATGTGGATACCCCTCTTTTGTAGAGAACATTATGGACCAATGTATAGTTTTGTGCTTCCCTTATGAACTTCCTTGCTCCCATTTCATCTTTAGAAATGATATCGAATTTAAGATATTCGACTATGGGAGTCATCTATCCTAGGCTTTGGTTGGATATGGCCATTGTATTCGACTTGTCGTCTTCCTTTAGCACCCATGGTGCGTGGAGAGTTTCTTGGATCAGGCTTATTGTTGTTCCCTGGCTTGGTGCTGGCTAATTTAGAGAGGGCATTAGCTCGGGCATTGGATTCTCGAGCTATATGCAGGACTTCTCTTTCCAAGAAGTGGGCTAATTATTCTCGTTCTTCATCTAGGTACTTTTTCATATTGGGATCTTTAGCTTGATAAACCCTGTTGACTTGGGAGGTTATCACTTGAGAATCACTAAACACGATTAACCTTTCTGTCCCGACTTCTTTAGCCAGCTCAAGCCAGCGAGTAAGGTTTCATATTCTGTTTGATTGTTAGAAGAAGGAAACTCGAACTTTAATGATAGTTCAATTCAATTTCCTTGTTCATTTTCCAGAATAACCCCTACTCTACTTCTAGCTTTATTGGATGATCCATCTACATACAAATTCCAAGTTGACGGATTTTTCAAGGCTTTAGTGTATTTTGCTATGAAGTCGGCCAAATATTGGGATTTGATTGTTGTCCGAGTTTCATACCTTAAATCAAATTCGGACAGCTCCACATCCCATTATAGCATCCTTCCCGCAATGTTCGTCTTCTGTAGAATATGCTTCATGGGTTGATTAGTTCGGACCTTTATAGTGTGAGCTTGAAAATAAGGTCAAAACCTTTTGGATGTGATGATAAGGGCATATGCAAACTTCTCTATCTTTTGATAGTTTAGTTCTGCCCTCTTGTAGGGCTTTGCTTACAAAGTAAATGGGTTGTTGTCCGTGTTCATCTTTGCGGACCAAAGGTAAAGCTATAGCCCGACTTGCTACTGCTATGTAGAGGATAAGCTCCTCCCGTAGGAGAGGTTAGGTAAGGATTGGGGGTTGGCTTAGGAATGTTTTAAAGTATTCGAAGACCTATTCATATTCTTGAGTCCATTAAAATTGTTTCCTTTTTTAGTACTGAGAACAAGGATAGGGACTTCAGAGCTGATCCCGCTAGGAACCTGGACAATGTTGCCAACCTTCCTATTTAGTTGTTGGACTTTCTTGAGGTAAGTCGGGCTTTTCATCTCTAATATGGTTGTACACTTATCTGGGTTGGCCTCAATACCTCTTTAAGTGAGCATGAAATCTAAGAACTTCCCGACCTCCACTGTAAAGGTGCATTTTGAAGGATTCAATCTCATCCCATGCTTCCTTATTATGGAGAACACCTCAGACAAGTTGGTCATAAGTGCAAGGTCATCTCTAGTTTTGACGAGCATATCATCTACATATACCTCCATTAGTTTTTCAAGGTGTGATGAAAATACCTTATTCATCAGCCGTTGGTATGTGTCTCCAACATTCTTTAACCTAAAAGATATTACTACATAACAGTAGTTAGCCTTTGAAGTAATGAAAAAAATCTTTTCTTGATCTGACTTGTACATCGAGATTTGGTTGTATCCCGAGTATGCATCTATAAAGGACAGATATCTATACCCTGAAGCTGAGTCAACCAGGGTATCAATACTGGAGAGAGGGTGTGGATCCTTGGGGCAAGCTTTATTAAGGTTGATGTAATCCACACACATCCTCAATTTTTCGTTTTTCTTTTTACAAGGACCACATTAGCCAGCCACAAGGGATACTTTACCTCATTTATAAACCCAGTTTCTAATAAGGTTTACACATGTTCTTCCACGATCTGCGTTCTTTTAGGATCGAGCTTTCGTCATTTTTGCTGAACGGGCTGGAAACTTTGATAAACGGTGAGCTTGTGAGACATGAGGTTGGCATCTATACCAGGCATATCGGAGGCTTTCCAGGAGAATAGGTCAGAATTCCATCATAAGAGACTAACGAGCTGTGCCTTTAGACTTTCTTCCAGGTTGGCCCCTATGCTCGTTGTCTTTTTTGCCTGGCCTTTGATTTGCACCTTTTCTATCTTTCCTTCACGTTAAGGTCGTAGCTCTTCCCGAACTCGGATACCGCCAAGCCCAATAGTATTGACTTTATTACCATTTGTACTACCTCTTAAGTTGAGACTTTATTGTAACAGTTTCTTGCTAACTTCTGGTCTCTTTTTACAGTGGCAATTTCCTTTGCAGTTAGGAACTTCATACATAGTTGGGTGTAGAGACAACAGCAGCTAGTCGATTTAGGGTGGTTTGACCTATTAAGGCATTATAAGTGGATATAACATCGATCATGATGGAGTTAACACTTAAAGTTCTTAATTTCGTGTCTTTGCCAAAGGTGGTGTACAGCGAGATGAAACCAAGAGGTTTGATCAGCGTGTTCCCCAACCTAAAAAGGTTGTCTGGGTATGCCTTAAAGTCTTTTTCTTCTAGTCTGGGCTTCTCAAAAGTGGATTTAAATAGTATGTCGGCCGAACTCCCTTGGTCCACCAAAGTTCTATGGATATTTGCATTAACAAGGGTCATTGTAATTACCAAAGGGTTGTCGTGACCAGATGTCACCCCTTGTGCATCCTCTTTGGTGAATGAGATTGTGGACAGATCGGGAGCTCCGCTGCTTGATATACCTCCTTAAGATATCTTTTATATAAGGTCTTAGTAACTCCTCCTCCTCCTACAAATCTTCCATTTATCTTGTATATGTGCTTATCAGGAGTTTTGTGGGGGGACGCGGGTCAATCTCGCCGACTTCCATCTTCATCTCCTTTCTTCCTCTTTCCCAGGTCATCCAACCTTTCAGTGAGGTATCTTTCTAGCCGACCTTCTCTGGCCAACTTTACTATAACGTTTTTCATATCATAACAGTCATTGGTAGAAGGCCCGTATAGTGTGTGATACTCACAATATTTTGTCTAACTTCCAGCCTTTTTGTGCTTAATGGGACGAGAAAGTAGAAGTTTTTCAGTGTGACAAATCTCTCTATACATTGAAGAGAAACTCGAAGTGGGGTGTAGTTGAGGTATCTTCGAGGTTTCTTCGGGTTGTACTCTTCCTTTTTCTTTGTCTCATTCTCTTTGTCCCAAGCTTGGTAAGGAGGGTTTGGCTTTGGGACTGGAGCTCTAAGTTGGGAGTTCTCTTTCATGTTGATATCCTTCTCTGCCAGCTCTTGTACATCATACAAGAAGGTCAGGTGTCGCTTGGATATAGATTAGAAAAACGACCCTTCTCTAAGGCTGTTAACCAACCCTATTATTACTGCTTTAGGAGGTAAGTTTTGTATTTCCAAGCAAGCTTTGTTGAATCTTTCCATATAATCTCAGAGTATTTTCCGACTTCTTGTTTGACCCCTAAGAGACTTGAAGCATGTTTGAATTTGTTCTTCTGAATTAAAAATTGGGTAAGAAAGTTCCTTGCCATGTCATCAAAGCAAGTCACCGACCTGGGTGGTAAGTTATCGAACCACTTCATCTCCGCCTTGGTCAGTGTTGTCGGGAAGGCCTTGCAGCGAGTTGCATTGGATGCATCAGCTAGGTACATCCGACTTTTAAAAATTGCTAAGACGATGTCTCGGGTCGGTCATTTTGTCAGAGAAATCTATGTCGGGACTTTTAAAGTTCCTGAGAACCCTAACTCGCATGATTTCTTCAATTAACAGATCCTTCCCTCCGAGAGGAATTTCCTCCCAATTGCTCCGACTTCGAAGGTCGGCCTATAATATCTCTCTCTGCTTTTCGTAATTCTCTGTGTTTCTCATCTGTCGCGGTGCCCGTGTATGAGTCCTAGTATTTCTGTGGGATGAGGAGGCTTTTCGTCCTCTGGTGAATGTACCTCCGACTATAGTCATTGGGTGTAAGGATTTCGCGATGTTCCTTCCTTATTTGGATTACTTGTCCCTTCTAGTCACGGGGGTACAATAAGGGCTCGTTCGTCGTTGTGAGTTTCAGGCTCAGACTCAGATGTGGTGCATCCGTCTTCAAATTGTTCATCCGTCATGGTGGGGTGTAGACTTCTAGGTCCCCGAAAACGGCACCAATGTTCCGGGAGTTACCTGAAACTGGGTTATTTTTTGGTCTAGATGTGAGGTCCAGACTCTTTTTGAGGTAACATTCGACTTGTATTGGTGCTGAGGTGCCACCATCCAAGTTTCTCATGAGGAATAGGGGTGGTACTTATAAGAGACTCCAATGTTTAAGTTAGCAAGGACTTTAAGCAGGTTTTTAGTAGATTTGGTCCTGAATAAATCTGAGAGTGTCAATTTATTTACAGTAGAATAGATAACCACCTTTTAAAGTAGTTCCACCTTTATTAGTGGATAACTGTTCCCTTTTTCTAGGGAAGTTATTGAGATCTCCCTTCTAGATAAGTGGGAGATATCTTAGGAAGTAGTTACTTATTCGGATAAGTAGGGTTGAGCTATCTTCGTTGCGCCCGACCTTTATGAGGTCGGATAGGAGTAGTAAAAGCCACCTTTATGGGATGGACTGTTATTCTTTTTGGGCCTGGCTTCATTTTAGGCCAGGATATGAACACCTGGTGTGGATCAGGTTGCTAATGTCCTCACAAAACCCCTTGCTGCTACTGCGTTTGAAAGGCTGAAAGCCAAACTTCGAGTGTGTCAAGACCCAATTTGAGTTTGAAAGGGGGTTATAGAGGCTATAAAGTCCATATCAAAAAAAGAAGAGAGTGAAAGAGTTAGTTATGCAACAAGACAACAGAATTGTGGTCCAATTTAGTTAGAGTTGGTTATCAGGATTTGTTGAGTTTGTTAGGAGCTGTATTATAAATAGATAACCTAGGGTTAGTTGTATAAGAAGTTTCGTATTCTATAGTTCAATTTTACAAGTTTGAATTCTCTATACTCTCTTTCTTTCTTCTTGTTTACTCTTAAGCCTTTTACTTCATTGAGTACAATAAAATTATTTCCCAAAAAATTAAAAAAAAAATTTGAAATCCACCTTTTTTTTTCGGGTGGAGACAAGTTTGTCGCACCCTAAGAGTACACAAGAATAGACAAAAATAAATTATATTTAAAAATAATTTGAAATTTTTTGTACTTCACATTAATTTTTTTAAAATACGTATTCTTAAAAATCTATAAAAAAAATCAAATAAAATCATATGTTCAAATTATTATTTGTTCAATTATATATGATACATGCATACAAACATATGATACATGCATAAAAACAGCAATAATATAGTATGAATGATGCTTTCTAATACCTAGAAAAACTTGAAAATTCACTTGAGAAAATGACAAACTTTATAAATTTTATAAAATTCACTGAAGAAGATATGATGAACTTGTTCCACAAAAAAAAAATTAAATCTTAAAAATAAAATTTTAATAATTTTTTAAAAAATATATTTTTTATTTTATAATATAAAAAAACCCCATTTCAATATGAAAAAAGAACGGACTCACGCTATGCATGCAAGATGAAGTTGGCTGACTTTACTTTAGGACAATTTAAGGATAATTTAGTGTGTGTTTGGATTGTGGTTGGTCAAATTGGAGTTTGAATAAAAGTGATTTTATAGAATTGATTTTGGATAGAAGTAAGTTTGTGTCAACATGATTTATGTTTGGCAACTCTTTACCAAAATTGATTTTGATAAAATAAATTTTATTTGGATAATATTAGTTAAAATCACTTTTAGATAGATAATTACTTAAAAGGACATGACATTAAATTATAATATTATTTTTTTATATATGTTTAATTTTTTTATATATTTTTTATATATTTTTTATATAGTATATTTTTAATACTCTTAGTACTCTTTTTTAGTACATTATAATTTTTAACTATTATTATTATTATCTAATGGGATCAATAAATTCTATTATAAAAAGATAATAATAAATATAATACACAAAAATTATAACTATAAAAATATATAATGTCAAATAAAAAAATTAATAAAAAATAATAAAAAAGAATTCATATAGAGAGGAATAATAAGAATTCTATAAATAATGCAATAATATGTATAAAGGATAAAGTTAGTAAAAGAAAAATAAATATGGAAGGTATTACCTAAAAGCACGTTAGTGCAACGGAGAAGCTAGAAATTATTGCTTCTTGTAAACGTGGGTTTAGGAATAAAAGCACTTCTACGTTTGTAGAAAAGAAAATTAGCCAAACAAAAAAGTGAAGCTTTCAAGAAGCTCTAACATACTTTTTTTCCTTCAAACGTGGTTACCAAACACACCGTTAAGCCTAAGTTGAAGTTGGCTGACTTTACTTCAGGACAATTTAAGCTAAGCCTAATTATTGGTGAAAGGGACATGTGAATTAGGGGTGTTTAAATTTAAACCGATCTAAATTAAATTATTCATCTAATTTAAATTAAACCAAAAATTGATTAAAATCGTATTAGTTCAGATTTGATTGAATTTTATTTTTTGCAAACTGCTGGATCAGATTGGATCGGATTTCGGATCTATTTTTCATAACCGATCCAATCCAATCCAAACCACACAATGTGCTATAATATTATTATTTTATCATTATATTTACAATTATACTTATAACATATTCAATTTTTTATACATTTTTATATTATTCATGTATTATTATTATTTAATAAATATTTTATGTTCAAAATGTTATTTATTTATTTATTTTAACAAATCTATCATTTTATTTCTATTATTATATTATCGTTGGCTTTTTAATATATTGTTGAGACTTGTTATGTCATTGTTGATTATTTAAAATTTGATGTTAAGATTTGTTATATGTATTTAATTTTTTTTTAATTTATAAAACCATAAATCCAATCAATTCCAAACCGCTTGAAATTGGATAAGTCGGATTAGATTTTTTTTAAAAAAATATCCCATCCAAACTGCATCACAAGTAAATTTAGTGTTCGAATCGGATGAGTTTTTGACTCAAATATCCTTAATGTTAATAACATCATTCATACCTAGTGGCTAGTGCACACTAAAATCATTTACGAGTATAAAATAGAAATAAAAATATATATTAAAAATAAATTAAATATATATTTACACATAAATAATTAATTTTAGTAGTTAATTTTAGTGTTTAAATAATTTTTTTTTTATAAATTTGGCCAAAGATTGCTTTCTGTAATCCATCAAAGCAATGAACATTAATTAACCATAATCCTTATAAGTTCTTATATAAAATACAAACCAAGAACAACAACGAAGAACAAGTTTTACAAAACTTCTCTCTTGGTCACTGCTGCTTTGAGACTTTATCCAATGCGTCAAAAACAAATTGCTGAGTTACATCCTCCACAATCACCGTCTTGTCTCTTGATTTAGAACCAGTTCCTATAGAAACCTGCCTTCGTTTTACACCTAAAACCTGTAATCACCAAAATGTTCCATTTTCCAACACTAAAGAATCCTAAATTACTATGCAATGTGAAAATTTCAATTCAAGCACAGAGCCTTACAGAGCTAATGTAATTGAGAAGAGCGGCGTTTGCTTCTCCATCCCTGGCAGGCGCGTCGATTTGAACTCCTACCGCTTCATCGCTGATATCTAAAACCCTATTTCTTGTTACCAAACAGCGGTGGAAATAGAACTATAAAATTGAACCTATGAAACTGAGTTTGAGTTGAAGAGAAGACCTGTTACGGATGCGGATTTGGATCCGGGTTTGGCGTGGATGGTTACGGCGACGGAAGAAGGAGACATGATCCTTATACAAGACGGAAATTTGTCTGATGTTTGTGGCAGAGGCTGCGCCCTGGGTTCGGCCTTCGCTTTCCCCTTCTTCGCCGGCGCCATGCTTTCAGGTTCTTTTCTTCCCGGTGACCGGTGAGGGAGAAAGTGTCGATATCGCTGGCGATTCGATCAACGAAGATGGGTCCAAGAGGTAATAGGGGTGTTTTTGGGGGAAACTGGGTGTTGGGTGAGATTTTATTTCGGGTTTGGTCGTTTGGGATCCGGCTCGTTGGTTACTTTAACTTTAGCCTGCGTTTGTTTCAGATAATAACGCAAAGATGGAAAACAAAATAAAGACAAAAATATAAAAATTAATTTTTTTTTATATTTTATTTGATAATAAAATGCAGGATTAAAGTTTAAAGAGAAAGTAACTTGATTTCCACCATTAAATTATGGGAAATAGATTTGTCAACAGATTTGTCAACGTGATATTTTTTTGGCCAATTTTATAGTGCTTTTTGTTTGGTGTCTAACTTTTGTCTAAGTTATTTTTTTAGTAACTTTAAAATATTTAAAATTTTTTAATTTTTATATTTTTAAATTTAAAATTAATTATTTTATCTATTTTAGTAATTAGACAATACTTTTTAGGCATCATAGTAAACACCTATTTTTTTTATAGTTGTCAAAATCGAATCTGTGATCAAACTAGTTAGCTTATTGACTATTGCTTATTGGTTCAATCGATGAGTCACTAGTTGAGCCGATAGAATCAAATTCTATGTAAATAAAAAATATAAAATAGTTAAAATTTAAAAGTAAAATTTAAAATACATATTTTCACTAATATTTTAAAAACAATCAAGTTTCAATAAATTCTAATCAATTAAGTTATAATCCGATTAGGCGATTATTATTAAATAAGTATATAAAATTCTAATATTTCTTCGTAATAAATTTGTTTTAATTTTATTTTTGTATTAAAAATATAAATATTATATATTTTTTAGTTATACCTGTTTAATAATATTTTATTAATAATTATGAATAATAAAAACATAATTAATTTAAATATAAATGGGTATAAAATTAAAATAATATCTAAAAGATTATTGTACATTTTTACTATATAATTAATAAGGATTTGATTTTGTAAACAATAAGAACAACAGGGAGTTAAACTCCAAAGAGGTCCCTGATATTCACAAATTGCATCGATTTAATCCTTGACTTATCAATTACATAGTTTATGTCCCCGACTTTGTTAAAAATGCACTACATTGGTCCCTCTCCACATCTCCAGCCAGTTTACCTGTCGCCGGTAGTGACATGGCACTGACATGCCACGCTGGCGTATATAACGGCTACTGAGGTGGCAATTGGAATTATTTAACCTATTTTAGTCCCCTTATCTATTTTCAATCCTAATTTCAACATCACATCTCTATCGCCCTTCATCTTCTTCTCTTTGCTCATGAACGTTCTTCTTCTACTTCTTTGTTGTTACTCTTTAAAACTGATAGCAAAATCATGATTAGATGTGCAAGTCAGGGTCAAGGAATGATATGTGAAATTGCATTGTTTAGAATCATAATGATAAAACACTTAGAACCTCAATTGGAACTTGGAAGTTGTGGATCTTATCAGTCCAAGGGTTTTTTTTTCTTAATAGGGTTAATGGTCTTGAGAGCTTTCTATACTGCACTATTGAACTTAAATCCAGAACCAAATACTATTTGTCATATTCTATCACCCTTCTTGACCCTTCTGTTGGCTTCTGTGTAAGCCAATTCATGCCATGAAGATAGCTGCAAGTTCTTCTCCAACTCATCCAAAACGGCCCTACCTCGTGCGTGGATGCAAAAATATTCAAATGCAAGCTTGAAATATGGAATATATGCTTTGAGAGAATGTTGTTGGGAGGCCTAAGGTAGAGAGTTTTGTTAAGGGGCGCGGGGCTCATCGATGGTCTTTATGGTATAGGTGGCGACATCGTCTTTATCATCGAAAACGGCCTTGAGTGTGTCATCTCCGAAGAAGTGGACCTTTTTCCTGAGAGGCACGAAAGACCCCATCTGAGACACGCTGCCCGCAAAGTAGCCCGCAAATAGGTTGGCGGAGATGTACATGAAAGGGATGTTTGATTCCTCTATCGCTTTCCTCACAGCCATCTTTTCCTCAAATGTCACCCTTCCTAGCTCTAACGCGTCCCCCATCCTCGCTGGGTCCAGTCCAAACTCCAACGGCAAGAGGCGCTACGGTCATACAAGACTAGACTATTAATTGATTGATGATGAAATTAGAAACTAAAATGAATTGAATGAAACCTTGACGTTGCCGGCTTCCTTGATGGCGTTAATGAGGTTGAGCTGCAAGCCAATGTTGTGGCTCCTGATATGGACACTCGAGATGAAATTGATGACAACATCCACCTTCTTGACAGCATCCACAAGGCTCTGGTGGTCGGAGAAGGATGTCTCTATGAGGTGGGCAACATCCAATCATGATTTTGCTTTCAGTTTCAAAGAGTAACAACAAAGAAGCACGAGAAGAACGTTTCTTAGAAAAGAGAAGAAGATGAAGAACGATAGAGATGGGATGCTGAAATTAGGGTTGAAAATAGGTAAAAGGACCACAATGGGTCAAATAGTTCTAATTGCCACGTCAGCTAGCCATCATATACGCCAGCGTGGCATGTCAGTGCCATGTCATTGCCGGCGGCAGGTAAATTGGCCAGAGATGCAGAGAGGGGACCAACGTGGTGCATTTTTAACAAAGTTGGGGACATAAACAGTGCAATTGGTAAGTCAGGGACTAAATCGATGCAATCAGTGAATCTCAGGGACCACTTTGGGGTTTAACTCGAACAATAGGTTTTAAAATTGACCCAATAAAGTAAAAAAAAAACACTCAACCCCAAATTACCTCTTAGACTTTAACATTAGAATAACCATCTGCACACCTAGTGAATTGAACATCTAGCCATTATTAACTGTGCATGAGTAAATCGAATCAAAAGAAATAACCATCCAATTAAAAATAATGAACATAATCATATACTTTTTTAAAAATAATGACATATCCATTGTTCACGTTGTTTAGTATTCTCATTGTCTACCTATACTTTTTCAATTAATAATTAACATATAAAATATCAAAGAATAACATAGTTCAACGATAAAAGGTGTATGCAATAATAAAGAAGACTTAGGTTCAATCCACACTTTCATTAATTTTGGAATTTTCGCTCAAACGATTTAATTGGACCAATTTTCACCGACTTTGATCAGTTCATCCCGGTTCTTGTCCTTACATGGTCTAAAGACTAAATCGAATCGATTAAAAGCCCGATTCACCAGTTTTTTTGTCGAACCAGCCAATCTGATTCGATTTTTACAACTATGCATTCCTTACACTATTCTGTTAGATTTCAAATTTATTCTAATTTTAAAACCCTAATTTTCCATAGATTTCCATATCTCCAAGCGTGAGGATCTATCATCATGAAGTATGCAATTGTAACTAAAACACTTGAATGCTTTCAATCTTTCAACATTCTGCCATTCTTGAGTATACTAGTCGTTGTTATATAATTTATTCTCCAAACATTCACTATTTGTAGTTTTGTACTTATATAAAAAAATCAAATGTTCATTGTTAATCATCATCACATTGTGGAAGTTGGAAGCTTCCAAATTCTTATATTGTTCATGAATCCTAGCACTGAGTAGAGGAAAAAAGGCAAGAGAGGACATCGCTGGCCAAGAGACAAACGACAGTTGTCATCGTTGTTGAGGAGAGAGATGAACAGAGAGAGAGAGCTGATGAGATAGAAAAATCAAAGAATAAATGGCTAAGCAAGAACAACACTAGCGACGAGCAAGACCACGGCTATTGCGGTCGCCATCGCCAAATTGAGGATAAGGGAACATAGAGGGAGAGAGAGAGAGAGAGAGAGAGAGAGAGAGAGAGAGAGAGGAGGCAATGGTATCCTTGAGGAGAGAAACAGTGAGGAAGATGATGTTGTTGTTGTAGCGGTTTTTGTGAGAAAGAAGAGGAGGATATTATTGTAGAATTTTTGCGATTTCAGAAGAGAGTGACTGATATCTATTGTTGTTGTTGTTGTTGTTGTGGGCTTACTGCTACTTCTAGTATGTTTGAGTAAGGGGAGAGAGTGAGGAGATAATGTTGTTGTTGTTATTCTTGCAGTTTCTCTAGCGATGTTTGGGAGAGGGAGTGACTAAAATACTGTTTGTTGTTATTGCAGTTGCTTTGGAAAAGGGAGTGAGAAAGAATGAGAAGGCTTATAACGAAATTGGCTTTTCTTTAAGGTTTGGTATTTTGTAGTGTTTTTTAATATTTGGGGGGCATTTTGTCGTTAAAAAAAGTGGATGTCATTTTTGTCAATGTATTGATAATTGAGAGGACAGAATTGGTAGTTTATCCTTTTAAGATTATGACTTATGGGAGAAAGTGAGTCATGAAATAAATTAAAAGAATTAAAAAAATCTAAATTATCTAAATTAATAAATAAAAGGATTAAGTACGATTTTGGTCCCTAAGATTTAAATAAAAAATTTTATTCGTCTCTAAAACTTTTTTTGCATTCAAATTCGTCCTTAAGGTTCAACTTGGTTTTAAAATCGTACTTCGAACAATTATACCCTCAATATCATCATCTTTATAAGAAAGAAGCAAAAACTCAAAGAGAAAAAGAGAGAGAAGCAGAAACTCAGAGAGAGAGAGAGAGATTGAAGAATAGAAGCAAGCCTCACTGTCGTCGTGCCTTACCCTCGCCATCGCAGCGCCGCAACTCGCCCTTGCCTTGCCGCGATGCACCTGGCCCAGCTTCTTATCTCGCTGGTGGCGCCACCTCTAGAAGGATCTCCAAGCCTTTGATTTTGATTTTGATAACCAACACATTAGGAACAATGAGAGATTCATGTCTTTTGTCGACATAGTTCTATCCCAGCACAGGTCTCGGACATCCAAAAGCTCCGCCTCTCATGTGCGACACACTTAGACGAAGACAATGCCATCGGAAGGTGGATGCGTGCTGCTCTCAGACCCTACCTTCAGGAAATGGATCTTCTTTTGTTTGGTTATGCTAATAGCAACTGTGTTGATGAAATATTCACATGTGCTTCGCTGGTGTCTCTCTCCTTGGTGGTGGTCATGTTCCTTCCTTCCTTGTCCTCTGTCATTTAGACTCTTGTAGAATATAGGTGAGCTAACAGAGAAACCCTAATTCCCTTCCATCCCTTCCCTTTAATTGCAAACCCTAATTTCTAAACATGGATTGTTGTTTCACGTTCTTGGTTCTTTGGCTTTGGTGAGAAATTGGAGGAAGAACAAGATATTTGTTGTTCTTGTTAATGTCTAATCCTTTTGTTAATGTTTGTTTTGACAATGATGATGATAATTTTCTTGTTTTTTGTTAATGATGATGGTTTTAGTGATGAATTGTTGTTTTGGTTCTGATTTATTTGAGGTTGTTGTTGAAGGTTTGATTTTCTTGTTGGATTCATGAACAGATGGTGATGGGGCGGTAGTAGGTGGGGTGGTAGTGGTGGTGAGAAGAGAGAAATGATGATGATGGTGATGAGTAGAGAGAGATGGGATATTTTTGTCATTAAAAAATTAATATGTCAAAAAGGACAATTTTAAAACTACGTTGAACCTTAGGAATGATTTTGTATGCAAAAAAAGATTGGGAATGAAAAAAATTTTCGACCTAAACCGTAGGGACCAAAATCGTACTTCTTGATTCTAATTGATATTAGTTTTAATGATGCTAAATTTTTTAAATTAATATAAAATGATTTTTTTTTTCAAAATCTTAATTTTACAATTAATTCTGGTAAAGATTTTTCATATCTCCATGGTACTCTCGATCGTTAATTAAATTCTATAATAGATATTTTTAAAATGAGTTTAAATTAAACAAGTTATCAAAAGAATAAAAAATGATAGAATATAATTCTAACTTAATAAATAAAATAGAACAACTATCTAAGAAATAATGTTTGAAAAATATTTATTGATGCAGTTCAAAAATTCAACAAAATGATTAACAAAGTAGCTCCAAGAGATATATCTTTAAAATTTACAAATAGTTAACCCATCTTTATTAATGAAGGAGATGGCTTGGTGTCATTATATCAAGTATATTTTTAACATCTAACCATTTATAAAGATGCAGAAAGGCTAGCAAGCTCCTTTGTAAGAATGTTCAAAAAATCACAACGAATAACTAAATAATCTCGTACCAAAAAAGCATGAATACTTTGTCCATTTTCAGCCCAAAAAAATTTGAAGAAAAAGGAAGTTAAACTACTAATAGAATTTGAGTGAACATTCTATAATTTTAATGGACTATTAGAAAAATTATCTAAGGAGATAAAAATAATCTTTGTTTTTTATTCAAGATAGAAAAGATCACAGGCTTTTTTATTAAAATAAATAAGAAAAAAACTTTAATTCCCTAATTACGCATGGATGAAAATAATTCTAAGAGTACGCAGTCCTAATTTATGCACGTCACCCACAAAATGGGTTTGCATGCTAATTCAAGGGAACCGCCCACGAAATAGGCCAGGGTTCCAATACATGGACAGCAGGCACGAAATGGTACCTCAGGTACAGTGTCTGCAAATTGGTGCAACTCCAGGCTGGTACACGCAAAATGGCACGCCATGGGCAACTCTATCGGGGCAGATGAGAAAAGGAACCACATCAGCTGTACTCCACACGAAATGGAGCCTGGAATTCGCTATATAAAGGGGCGGGGCAGGCAGTTTGCAAGCATGGATGGAAATTTTTGTTATGTGACGGAAAATTTCTACTCCAACAACTCTCTCTTTTCTCTATGTCTTTCTCTTCTATGTAAAATTCTGTAGTGAGTATTTTGTAGTGTCCATGGCCACCGAAAATGTGTACGTTGTTGTATATCCGAATGGAGAAATTTCTCTCACATCTGAAGGTGTTACATTTATTTGTGATGATCCACTGTGGTTAATGATTCCTCCGTAGACGTCGTTCGAAGAGCTGAAGAATGTGATCCTAATGAATACCGGTCTGGTCGGAAAGAAGAAAATCACGAAGTTAACTTATAGAATACCAGTTGCGGTTGCCAACTCGTTTACATATCAGAAAATGCAGATTAAGTCTGACCAACAAGTTTCGATGATGTTTTCTTATCATCGGAGCATTGGAAGTATCTACTCATTGGAACTATGTGTTTGTCTCTAAGATATTGGTGGAAGCTCCTCTAGTTCCAATAATATGGTGCAACTTGGAAATGTTGGTGCCGCTGATTTGATGCCATTCCAGGAGATTCTTAGTCCTCGGAGTCCCACATTCAACGCCTTTGTGATGCACGGACAAGCAGCAGGAAATTGTTCTCGACGTCCTCCCTCATCTAACCGAGTGGCATCCCTAGAAGGTAATGTCGATGGGTTGGCAGACACGTCCGACGAAGATGAGATCGAAGATGACAGTGGCGAAGAAGCGGAAGTGATTCCTAAAACCCAACCCGTTCACCGCAAGAGGTATCTTCTGAGTCGTGTTGAATCAGGTGGTGGATCAAGCGGTACTCCAGGCCACTTTCTGTCTTTAAATCTCGGTGCAATGGGTTCGACCACCACTGAAGACACATTTAGCAACTATGCTTTGTCCAGTGAGATGGAGCTGGAGGTTGGTCTGAAATTTCTTAATAGAAAAGCTGCTATGCTTGCTGTAAAGAACTATAATATTCGTAGAAGTGCGAAATACAAGGTTGTAGGGTCGGATCAAGCTAGGTATGTATGTCGATGCAAGCAGTTTGGGGACCAATGTCATTGGTCGATTCGAGTTGCAAAGACAAGGGCCTCCAGATATTAGGTGGTCCGAAAATACGAAGGGCCTCACAGTTGTTTGGCAAGCTCCATGTCACAAAATCATGCTCAACTTGATAGCGACGTCATCTGCCACCACATATATCCCATGGTACAAGCAGATGCTACTATTTGCATAAAGGCACTGCAAGGTTCAGTCGAGTCAGCATATGGGTACAAGGTTTCTTACAAGAAGGTGTGGCATGCAAAGCAGCAGGTAATTGCAAATATTTATGATGATTGGGATGAGTCATACAACCAGCTGCGAAGATATTTCAACGCACTACAAACTTTCATTCCAGGTAACCATGTCAATTGAAAGTTTTGTCAATTTATGACATGCAGTCCAACTAGCATGGTTTTAATTAACTGTAGTCGTGTCAGGTACAATCGTTGATCTCCAAACACGTCTAAACTATGTCGGCAACACCTTGGACCGTCATAGTTTTGTTTTTCATCAGGTTTTTTGGTCTTTTCCGTCCTGTGTTGAAGCCTTCAGGAACTGCAAGCCACTTGTCTCAATGGACGGAACGCACTTGTATGGCAAGTACGCATGGACCTTTTTGATGGGCATAGCACAGGACGGGAATAACAACATCCTGCCTATTGCTTTTGCAATTGTCGAAAGAGAGAACACTGATTCGTGGTTCTTTTTCTTATCGAATCTAAGGAAACATGTAACCACTTAACCTGGGATACTTCTTATCTCTGACCGGCATGCAGCAATAAAGGCCACTTTAAAGCGGGCTGGTTGTGGATGGGAATACAATGTGTTCTGTGTGAGACATATTGCCTCCAATTTTGCAACAAGTTTCAAGAGCAAGGAAGCCAAAAAGAACCTAGTCAACACGGCGTATTCAAAGACACAAGAGCAGGCAAAGTACTACATTGATTTAATTAGCAACGAGGATCCAATTAACTCTTTGTAAATGATGGCATAGATCCAAGGGTTAGAGTCGCCGAAGTGGTTACAACATCTTGATGAGGGCCGTCGATACGGTCACATGACAACCAATCTATCGGAGTGTATCAACTCAGTTCTCAAGGGAACCCGGAACCTCCCGGTTTGTGCTATTGTGAAGTCTACCTACCATCGATTGAATGCATTGTTTGTCAAGAAGGGTAGAGAGGCACAGTCGCAGATCGACTGCGGTCAGGTTTTCTCACAATTTCTATAGAAAGCTATATTGGCAAACAGAGAAGGAATCTTACAGATGCTTGTCACGTCTTATGACAGAGCAACGTCTATCTTCATAGTGGATGAGATAGCAGCCGTCGGGTATTAGTTGCGGTTCAGGGTTTACCTAGAACATGGCAGATGTGACTATGTATACTTTCAGGCGTTGCATTATCCATGTGCACATGCACGGCTTGATTGGTCTCGTTATGTCGCAGCTATTTATTGGGTTGAGAGCGTGTTCCAGATTTACCAGATGGAATTTCCTCCAATGCCGGGAGGACCAGGAATGAGATGGACAAGGTAGAGTCGGGACTTGGAAAGCGTTGCGGACTTTGCAGGCAACCGGGACATACACGACGGAACTGCCTGCATGTGTCTTCTACTTAGTATTACATGTTTCCTATACTTAGTATTGCATATTTCGAGTTATTCCTTTTCAATTAAGTCACGTTGTATGTTTTATGATAGTTATTAAGCATGCTTATTAAGGACTTGGCATGAATTGCTGCATCGAACTTGGCTGAGGTTGGTCTCCGGCCATGTAAGGTTGAGGGTAGTAGAAATCTCTGTGGAGAGGAACTTGGTTCTGTGGATCATGTGGTCCAACCTCTGTTTCTTCTTGTGGTCGATCCTGTTCGGGAAACTCTCCCTCTTCGAACCCCATCCCAGAAACTCCTTGATGTATTCCTCGATGTGCTCGTTGGTGCCTACGGTCTTGTGGAACATCAGGTAACCTTACCGCCAGTGCTCTTCCATACTCTGCCGGTACACCAGGAGGAATGTCATCGGTTCGCAGATCATGCAATGCTTTCGGGGTAGAGAGAAACCTCCGGGTCCTGTCACAATACCACCTATAGTAATCCTGACTGGGACGCAAGGTGTCGGCCCGATTAATGTGCCGGCGATATGCCTCAGTACGATGGCTAGCCCATACCTCAAACCAAGTTGACAGGCAGATGGGCCACCACCCATTGTCATTTCAGACCGACTGTCGATGGAATGTGTCGATATTCAGTGGAGGGCTGGGTGGTCCTTGTCTTCCCCCAAATTGACGCAACACTCTGTCGATATTGAGAATCTCAATCCATCAGAATAATATTAGAGGTACAACCGAGTGGTAGAAGTCTCCATGAGGATGGCCAAGAAATTCAGCATTGAACTCTTAACAGAATATGAGTATCCATGTGCAGCATCCAATTAAAGTGAAAAAAGCGGACTATAACGTAAACACGTATTTAAGGCATCTCCATAGGTGATTATCAAAAGACCATAAATCGTACCTCATCCACTTACAGATTGTCCAACCTTATATGGTGCCTGAGAAGGCGTTGCTCAGCATAGTCATTGTGTCACTTCTTTCCTGCCCACCTGATGTAACCCCAAAATATGCAAATAAATCGTATAGTAAACAACGAACAAAATGTATATTAATATTCTCAAAATTGGCATTCTATTTGTGTTAATATACAACTAACAAAAATAGAATTTCCAATTTTAGATCCCCAAAATCTCTCTATCTAATATCTCTTTTTTATATTGTATTCTATTAGAATAGTTCTAATCTATATATATATAATCATTGATATATATTATATATATAAGAAAATTTCGAAATATTCGAAATAGAATTTCTATATTCATTCAATAATTTGAAATTTTCACATATTCAAAAATATTAATATATAATCAATATTACTATAAAATCATATCATATATAATAGAGAATATTATATAATTTCTAAGTTTTCATGTAAAAAAAGTTTGAATTTCAATATCTATATCTTTTTTTATTTTTTTTTTTATTTGCGCACCCAGTCCTTTATAATTCAAAGCCCTCTCTTGTGGCTTTTGTGGAAATATTATCCTTATCCTTGTCTTTGTTTATGTCTTGGATTGGAACAAATTACTAGAATTCTACCTCGTCTACGGATCAATCTACATTTTTCACAAATTTTACGAACAGAGGCCCGTATTTTCATATTTATCATTCCTTCAACTTAATCTCGGATCCATTTTAATGGAAGAAAATAAGGTTTCCTTCAATTTTTAACTTCTATTCTAATCGTACCCCTCAAAACCAATAATATTGAAGTTAAAAAAAAGTCTAATTAAAGAATTTATACTTGCATTTTTTATTTCTCTGTGGTAGAAATATATATAAAGAGTATGTTGAACCTTTTCAGAAATATAGCCTAGACTGATATTTTCATTATTTAAAATTGAAAATAAATGAACCAACCCCGAACATACCCCACAGGGGAAATTGATTCAGCAATATTGAATTAAACCCTCATGAATCCGTTTCTTTATAACAATTCCTGTTAAACCCATTTCACGCATTCATTAAGGTATGAGGAGTGATATGAGAGACTTGTGTTTTGTTTTATCTCTCTTTACTTTTTTACAAAAATTGATAGAATTTTTTCTATAATTCGGATATCAGAAAGATTACCATATATAACCCATTGGTTCTATTCCCGATTCATAACTAGAAAGTTTTTCGGGCCCTTTGCTAATCGGGGCTAAAATTCCAGAAATTAGAAATGCCAAAATAGGAATAAGACTGGATATTATTAGAAATGCCCAAAAAATATCATAGTCGTAAAGCAAAAACATAAATGTACTCCTATGAATGTGGAAAATCTAACAGAAACAAATTAGTAGTTGTTATTAGTCGATTGTAATATATGTTATTAGTGCCCTTTTTCGCTTAACCCATTCGTTCAGAGTCGACAACTGCAGATAGGCCTCTCCCCAATGCAAGGCAAGGTGAGTTTGTAAAAAAAATCGACCCTTCGAGTATTACAAATTGTATGAAAAAAGATTATAGAAGTAAGGGGCTTTAAAAAAGATATAGATATATGGTATCTATCTATTTTTCCCCCGGGGAATCCAATCCTTAGAATTACCACTGCTTAGCTTTCAATTCGCCTTTGACCATCAAATGAAATGTGAATAACCCGCCCCCCCTCTTTGAAACAAGGGGCGTAACGAAACTTAGTAGGATATGCCAAAAAATTGCCACACCTTGTAGCTAACGGAAAGGTATGCGGGGTCGTAACATCTGGTGCCCAGAACGATAGCCTGTAATAAATCCACGACATTAACAATGTATGACAACCAGCCATACCTTCGACAGTGTAATCTGTTGCCAAGCACATGGCTGGATATAGACAACAAAGACATGCGCTCCCCCAACTATAAGTGCTGATGACATCAAAATCGGCAAGCAAAGGTAGGTAACAAACATGGACTGTGTTGTTGGCCTTGTCCGGTAGCAACATGCCGCCCAACAAATATAAAATATAACAACGGGCATACTGGATCATGGCATCATCCGCTGCATCAAGCGGCATCTGTTGAAGACGACTTCTAATCCACTTCAGCCATATGTTATACTTAGTTGTCCCTACATGTCCAGTTGGTACATCACCAAGTAGCTCTTCGCACCATTACCATATATCTCTCTGGTGAAACTTGCTCCATGACCTTAGAATTCCACTAACAGGCTCGCCATCAATGGGTAACCCTAACTGCATAGCCACATCCTCTAGTGTTATAGTACACTCACCCCACAGGAGATGAAACATATGCATCTCGGGTCGCCATTGTTCAACAAATGCGCTTATCAGCGGATTGTCATACTCAAAATACCTTATTAAGGACGCATAATAGAATCCTGCTCGTCATAAATAAGGTTCAAGTCTCTCCCACCTGAAATCCATGCTTGGATCCACCAGATCCGACATGAAAACATTAACAAGTATGCCATGCGGTGTCAGAACACGTGCGGGCTACAACATCGAAACCAGAATACCACACTTAAGTTTACACTATCAAATGTTAAATAATGATAGAGACTAATAACAATATTAACCACACACGACACTTACCTTATGAATCAAATGCGCGGCAATATGACTTCGTCTAACCGATTAAGATTTTCTTCCACATTCATACCACTACCATTGCCCATGTTACATGTTTATATTCAAGCCACAACACAAAAATCTTAGCCAAAACTCACTTTTTTTCCCACTATCTTCCATGGTTTACATTAACAAACCCTCTCTTCCAATATTATCCACTACATGAAGCACTTGGTCCCTACCCCCTTTAAATAGACACACCAATTCATCAACCCCAACCTTGCCACCACAAGCACCCAATGCATGCATGTACGGGGACTGAAGCTCTGGAAGTTGCAGCCTTCACCGTGTCCCCATGCATTCGTGGCTGCCGCCATTGTGGTGGGCATTTCGTGGGCACCGCAACCGAGGTCGTCCATTTCGCGTGTGCCGAGCCCGCCTTGGCTCATTTCATGGCCGCTTCTGCTGGAATGACCATTTCGCTGTCGCCACTAAGGAGATGATCCAATTCGTTGCTGCCATGGGGGAGTTGGACTTCCAATCAGATTTGTCAGTTCATCTTCATCCATTTCGTGGGCGGCTCTCTTGTGTTGGCATGCAAACCCATTTCGTAGGTAACGAGCATGAATTGGGACTGCGTACTCTTGAAATTATTTTTATCCATGCGTAATTAAGGAATTAAAGTTTTTTCCTTATTTATTTTAATAAAAAAGCAAAGATCACAAGTGCTAATTGTGCATCTCAGAAATGTTTGAAGAAAATAACAAGAATGATGGGACTACTCACATACAAAATGGTCACTTGGATTTAGAGAAAGAAGACATATTTCATATACCTCTCTCCATATTATTGTAGAGCGACCTCAACTCGTAGGTCATAAGACACTAATAATGTCGTCAGTTAAGCACTTAATGTAAAATGACGTAAGTAATGACATCATATGAACAATAATATCATGGTAAGGATGAGAATTATCTATATAAATAGGATCTCAATAGAGTCTTGAAGAGCATTAGATTAGAGAGAGCAGAAGGCAGAGGGTACTTAAAATTTAGATGAAGTATAGAGAAAAATAGCAAAGGTAACTTCTATAGTCTAAGAATACAAAATATTTTCTTAGAGAAAAATAAAATAGTTAAAAATCTTTCTCCTGGAGAAAATATTTCCGAACAAAAAGCCGTTTATATAATAAATTATTACAAGAATAAAAGAAGAAAATACTTTTTTTTCAAAAAGGTATTTCTGAAGCTTACTCCTCGTTATTTTCTTGAAATTTACATATATGATATTATGAACTATGTGAAAAATCTTGAAATAACAGAAGACTCTGATTTATATAACATAATAACATTAATTGATAATAAGAAAAACATGCTATCCTTAAATGTGATTTAGATCTAAAAACATATGAAAGTTTTGCTAATAAAATACTTTAAAAGAACTATTTTTAGTAAAAAAAAACATAATATATTATAAAAAAGTTTATCTGAAAATATCTATAAAAAGAAGATATGCTAATGGAGAATTAAAAATAACATTAATATATGATGAAAAATTAACAAACAAATAGTAAAAATAAATTAAAGATCAACAAAAAAGATCTGAAATAGGATGGAGTCATATAAGTACTATACAAGTATTAGTTAAATACTTAAATCTACACACATGAAGGATATTAATTATTCAGTAACTTTAGCAATTTGTGTAAAAGAATTATAGATTCAATAGATCAAATAATAGAAATTGTTCATGAAAACTAAACAAATGCAAATGTTAAATTTAATGTTTACATAAAATATGTTATACATCTTTCAATAGAAAATTTAGGAAGATTAATAATCCTAGTTTATAAATTTCATACAAGAAATCTCATAAAGTAAAATGATGAACCTTTTTTAATTACATATGTCATAAAACTATGCTCTAACTAATAGTCATCATAGCATAATTTTCAAAAATAAAGAAAGAATTTATATAGATGAATTGTTTTGAAAAATTCTCAAAATAAAAATACCAAAATTTAGAACAATTGAAAACTTAGGCTATTTTTTTTGCATATGACACCTATATTGGTGTAACGCATGGTTATAGATCTTAGAGGAGTTTTATGGGGGTGTGACGGCGTTCAGGTGTTGTGAAGAAATCGGACGGTCTGATTTCATGCAGGTGAGGGAGGACACAAATCAGATCGTTCGATTTGTGTGAGGCAGTAATTCCGTTTGCAAAGAAATCGGATGGAGCGATTTCATGAAAGGGGGGAGAAGATTTTGGGCCAAGAAAATCGGACCCAGCGATTTCTTGGAGATGAAGAAATTTTTTGGCGGCCAACCTCAAAATGGATGATCCGATTTTAGTGTTCAAAAAAATTTGAAATGGAGCATGCGGTTGGACGGTCCAATTTGAGCTTCATAAATACTCAAATTAATGCCAGCTACCAACCAACTTTCTCATCTTCTTCTTCTCATAGTTTTGAGTTCTCTGAAGCTTGAAGCTTTCTTTCTCATCTTCTCTATTCCGTGATGGATGATAGAGTGAAATTAAAAGTGTATTATCATGGCCAAATTTTATTACAAATATCTGAAGGAGTGAAATTTGTGTGTCAAAATCCATTAGATGTTGTGATTCTATTCACTCTGTCATTTGAAGAATTAAAAGGTGTGATTTGGGAGAAAATGGATCCTCAAATACGTAGGGGAGTGTCATATATTCTGTACAGATATCCTGTATCTGTATTTGGTGGGTTCGTTCAATTTCAAACGAAATACGTAACCGATGAAGTGATCATGCAAGAAATTTTTCAGTGTATCTTGAAGGCTGGTCCCGAATATCATTCATCGAACTGTATGTTGAGTTCGAGCAATCTGCAGTGGACTAAGATATTGAATTGGAAGATTACAATAGTGATAGTGAAGAAGAGTTTGAAAGTAACTACGAGGTCATTGATCCAGGTGTAGACGAAGAGCATGTTGACGATGCTTTAGTGGCAAATGTGGCAGATATGGCAAATGCACTAGTAAACCAGCAGCCGTTTGAGAAGCTGACTTTTATGCGGTCATTGGATTTGGAGGCAATGCATGCACTGGAGTTTCCTCAATATGTAAATGCAGGTATGTCATCTTTTTAAATTAAGATTTGTTAAACTATGATGTGTGCATAGTTTTGAGTTTAGAACAAATATTTAAGACAACGGTAAATAGGCAAAATATAGCATATAATTAGTAATTGATTAATGTTTAATTATCAAGTGAACGTGTATGCTGAAAAATTTAGTATTTTTCATCATTGTTGTTAAAACCAGACCAGACCGAACCGGACTATCCGGTTCGACCAAAACACCACTGAACTGGACCGATCAGTTTGGCCAGAAAACCATTGAACCAGACCGGCTAGTTTGACTAGAAAACCACTGATCCTGACCGGCCAGTTCGACCAGAAAACCATTGCACTGGACCGTAGGTCGGTTCGGTCCGATGATGAGACCACACTTGGCAATGAACCGGTGCGAACTGGTCAAATCCAGAATGAACCGATTTGGTTCTGATAACTATGTTTTCCATTGTTGTGTGATTATTAGTTTATTAAATACCATTTCATGACCTAGTTGATAAACTTATTAACCTTTGAATCATTCATTCTTGATTTACGGATCATTGTTTTGATTAATGCGACACATATTTAACAGTTATTTATGGAACTATTAAATTTGTGAGGTGATTGCAGCAGAGCTTCCCGTTATGCCAGATGGTGAATTTACCGTGGGAATGGAATTCAGTTCTAGGGAGGCAGTAATTAAGGTGATGAAAGATTATACTATCCGCAGAGGTGTAGATTATCAGGTGCATGAGTCAGAACCAACGACATTCTATGCTAAATGCACCCAGTATGGTGCATGATGTGATTGGCTGATCAGGGTGAGCAAAATGTCTAGAAAGTACTGTTGGGAGATAAGGAGGTACAATCGTAGTCACACTTGTACTAGGGCCACTGGTGCGCGAAATTGTGAACAATACTTTTTCACAACTCTCATAATCCCCGGTCATGAACTCCAAAAACTTGGTAGCTCAATAGCATGGCATTATACAACTTCGCACAACTAACCAGCAAGTGCACTGGGTCGTCCAAGTAATAAACCTTACGCGAGTAAGGGTCGATCCCACGGAGATTGTTAGTATTGAAGCAAGCTATGGTCATCTTGTAAATCTTAGTCAGGCAAACTCAAATGTATATGGGTGATGAACGAAAATAACACAAAGGTAAAGATAGAGATACTTATGTAATTCATTGGTAGGAACTTCAGATAAGCGCATGAAGATGCCTTCCCTTCCGTCTCTCTGCTTTCCTACTGTCTTCATCCAATCCTTCTTACTCCCTTCCATGGCAAGCTTAAGCAAGGGTTTCACCGTTGTCAGTGGCTACCTCCCATCCTCTCAGTGAAAGCGATTGCATATGCTCTGTCACAGCACGCGGAATTCAGCTGTCGGTTCTCGGTCAAGCCAGAATAGAATCCATTGATTCTTTTGCGTCTGTCACTAACGCCCCGCCTGCTAGGAGTTTGAAGCACGTCACAGTCATTCAATCATTGAATC
>NC_029781.3:79486825-79502319 GCF_000817695.3 Arachis duranensis | reverse complement strand
TTTTACAATAGTAAAAGGTCCTACTTATAGAGAACTAGTATCCTAAGGTTTACAGAGATGAGTAAATGACATAAAAATCCACTTCCGGGCTCACTTGGTGTGTGCTTGGGCTGAGCATTGAAGCATTTTAGTGTAGAGACTCTTCTTGGAGTTAAACGCCAGCTTTTGTGCCAGTTTGGGCGTTTAACTCCCATTTGGGTGCCAGTTCCAGCGTTTAACGCTGGGATTTCTGAGGGTGACTTTGAACGCCGGTTTGGGCCATCAAATCTTGGGCAAAGTATAGACTATCATATATTGCTGGAAAGCCCAGGATGTCTACTTTCCAACGCCGTTGAGAGCGCGCCAATTGGGCTTCTGTAGCTCCAGAAAATCCACTTCGAGTGCAGGGAGGTCAGAATCCAACAGCATCTGCAGTCCTTTTTGGTCTCTGAATCAGATTCTTGCTCAGGTCCCTCAATTTCAGCCAGAAAATACCTGAAATCACAGAAAAACACACAAACTCATAGTAAAGTCCAGAAAAGTAAATTTTAACTAAAAACTAATAAAAATATACTAAAAACTAACTAGATCATACTAAAAACAATGCCAAAAAGTATACAAATTATCCGCTCATCAGCCACCATTTCTCAAGATCATTCGAAGCTAGATTCCAACACAATTGCAGAAGCAATAAAGCCATTGGTAGAAGTTGACCCATCTATAAATGTAAAATCAGTTATTGTGGAAGTACAGTCAAAGTTTAACAACATCATAAGTTATCGCAAAGTATGGTTGGCAAAATAGAAGGTAGTGGAGTCAATATTCGGAGGTTGGGAAGCTTTGTACGAAGCCTTGCCGATATGGTTTGAGGTCATGTGTCACAAGGAGCCATCCGCAGTCGTTGATTTTGAAACAAAGCCTGCGTATCAGGGAGATGACTTGGTTCCTAATATTCATGTACTGCACTGAGTCTTCTGGAGTTATTACCCTTGTATTAGAGCATTCAGACATTGCAAGCCAATAGTGCAGGTAGACGGAACTCATTTGTATGGAAAATACAAGGGTTGTTTGTTGGTTACAGTTTCACAAGATGGCAACAACAACATCGTGCCTATTGCACTTGCGATAGTTGAGGGAGAGACTTCTGAGGCTTGTCACTTTTTTCTTAGTAACTTGCGACAGCATGTTGTGACACGTGATGGTGTGGGCCTTATCTTTGATCGGCACAATTCCATTAGGGCAGCTATCGCTCGTAGTAACGGAGCTTGGTCTCCTCCCAGAGCATTCTACATGTTTTGCATCAAACATATAGAGTCCAACTTTTTTAGGAAGTTCAAGGCTCCGTATCTGCAGAAGCTTATCGTCAACATCGGTACGATAGTTACAATTACAATTACTCTTGAACCTAATTATTATGATGAACGTTACTTATAGTGGGTCTTTTTTTTAATGACAGGATACTCGTGAACAGTTCGTGAGTACGAGACGAGTTATCAGCGTTTACGCAAGCGGGGTGAGGCTTATACCAACTGGTTGGATCGGATTCCACGTGAGCAGTATGCTTTAGCATTTGATGGGGGATATCGATGGGGTCATATGACCACCAATCTAGTGGAGTGCATAAACTCGGTAATGAAAGGGGCTCGCAATCTTCCAGTCACTGCACTTGTTAAGGTAACATTTATAAGCTTAATGAGTTGTTTCTGAGGCTCGAAGTAATTCAGGACATATGTTCTCTGAGCTTGTAAGCTCCAAATTGCATGCCAATTAGTGGGCAGCGGGTAACATCCAAGTTAGTTGCTTTGACCAACAGAATGAGGTATTTGAAGTATGTGAGTGTCCCTATGGTCTAGAGTATACAGTGGACCTCCGTCGACAACGGTGTGACTGTGGTGAATTTCAGGTTGACCGACTTCCATGTCGACATGTGTTTGCTTGTTGTGCAAACCAGCGGCTGGATTGGCAACTATATGTACATGATATCTACAAAATAGACCAACTTCAACGAGTTTATAGGGCGAGGTTTAGGCCACTTGGGAATCCCACAACATGGCCTGTTTATCATGGACCTCGATTCGTAGGTAATCTGTTCCTCAGACGGGTATCTAAAGGCCGGCCAAAGATGACCTATTTCTTGAATGAGATGGACACTTGGATGTTGCGTGGTCCTAGGCGATGTAAGCAATGCGGGGCTGAGGGCCACAGCCGTAGTAGATGTTGTCAACGTGGTGCTGTAAGTGCAGGTGCGATTAACCAATAGAGCTCCAGCCAAATTTCTCACTCTAGTTATTGTATGACTTTCAATATTTTATATGTTGTATGACTTTCATGTGTGATGTTATTGTATGACTTTGGGGTTTTCATATACTAAAAATTTAATGAGAGTGCTGATGAAAAGTAAAGTAGCATAGTTGATGACATAAATAAATCCACTGATGAGCGGATAATTTATATGCTTTTTGGCATTATTTTTAGAAAGTTTTTAGTAGGATCTAGCTACTTTTTAGTATATTTTTATTAGTTTTTAAGCAAAATTCATATTTCTGGACTTTACTATGAGTTTGTGTCTTTTTCTGTGATTTCAGGTATTTTCTGGCTGAAATTGAGGGACCTGAGCAAAAATCTGATTCAGAGGCTGAAAAAGGACTGCTGATGCTGTTAAATTCTGACCTCTCTGCACTCGAAATGAAATTTTTGGAGCTACAGAAATCCAAATGGCATGCTCTTAATTACGTTGGAAAGTAGACATCTAGGGCTTTCCAGAAATATATAATAGTCCATACTTTGATTGAGTTTTGATGACGCAAATTGGCATTTAAATGCCAATTCTCTGCCCTATTCTGGCGTTAAACGCCAGAAACAGGTTACAAGCTAGAGTTAAATGCCCAAAACAGGCTGCAAACTGGCGTTTAACTCCAAGAGAAGTCTCTACACATGAAAGCTTCAATGCTCAGCCCAAGCACATGCCAAGTGGGCCCGGAAGTGGATTTCTGCATTATTTACTTATTTTTGTAAACCCTAGTAACTAGTCTAGTATAAATAGGACCTTTTACTATTGTATTATACATGATGGGATCTTTGATTAGTTTTATGCTATCTTAGACTTTTATGGGGGCTGGCCATTTGGCCATGCCTGGGCCTTCATCACTTATGTATTTTTAACGGTGAAATTTCTACATACCATAGATTAAGGTGTGGAGCTCTGCTGTTCCTCAGAAATTAATGCTATTACTATTGTTCCTCTATTCAATTCAAGCTTATTCTTGTTCTAAAATATTCATTCATACTTCAACCTGATGGATATGATGATCCGTGACACTCATCATCATCCTCACTCATGAACGCGTGCCTGATAACCACTTCCGTTCTACCTTCGATTGAATGTGTATCTCTTAGATTCCTGGTCCATGCGTTTGATTGCCTCTCCTGACAACAGAGCCTTCAATTCCTTGAGATCAGAGTCTTAGTGGTATAAGCTAGAACCAATTGGCAGCATTCTTGAGATCCGAAAATTTTAAACCTTGTCTGTGGTATTCCGAGTAAGATCTGGGATGGGATGACTGTGACGAGCTTCAAACTCATGACTGTTGGGCGTAGTGACAGACCCAAAAGGATCATTGGATCTTATTCCGACATAAGTGAGAACCGACAGATGATTAGCCCTACGTAACCCGTAGCTGGACCATTTTCACTGAGAGGATGGACGGTAGCCATTGACAACGGTGATCCCCCTACATACAGCTTGCCATGGAAAGGAGTATGAATGATTGAATAAAGACAGTAGGAAAGCGAGGATCCAGAAGGAATAACGCATCTCCATACGCTTATCTGAAATTCTCACCAATGAATTACAGAAGTATCTCTATCTTTATTTCATGTTTATTTATCTTTTAATTATCAAAATTCCATAACCATTTAAATCCGCCTAACTGAGATTTACAAGATGACCATAGCTTGCTTCAAGCCTGGGATCGACCCTTACTCACGTAAGGTTTATTAATTGGACGACCCAGTGCACTTGCTGGTTAATTGTGCGAAGTTGTGAAAAAGAGTTGAGATTACAATTGTGCGTACCAAGTTGTTGGCGCCATTGAGATCACAATTTCGTGCACCAAGTTTTTGGTGCTGTTGCCGGGGATTGTTCGAGTTTGGACAACTGACGGTTCATCTTGTTGCTCAGATTAGGTAATTTTCTTCTTGTTTTAACCATTATTTTATTTTCAAAAAGTTTTCAAAAATCTTTCAAAATTTTTCTTCTTTTTCGTTTTTCTAAAAATAATTTTCGAAAAATCCAAAAAAATTAATAAAATCATAAAAAAACAAAAATATTTTGTGTTTATTGTTTGAGTCTAGTGTCAATTTTTAAGTTTGGTGTCAATTGCATGTTTTAAAAATTTGTGCATTTTTCGAAAATTTCATGCATTGCATTCTTCATGATCTTCAAGTTGTTCTTGACAAGTCTTCTTGTTTGATCTTCATATTTTCTTGTTTTGTGTCTTTTGTTATTTTTCATATGCATTTTTAAATTCATAGTGTCTAAACATGACAAATATCTAAGTTTGGTGTCTTGCATGTTTTTCTTTTCTTGAAAATTTTTCAAAAATAAGTTCTTGATGTTCATCATGAACTTCTAAGTGTTCTTGGTGTTCATCTTGACATTCAAAGTGTTCTTGCATGTTTTCTTGTTTTGATCTTAATTTTTCATGTTTTGAGCCAATTTTGTGTTTTTCCCTCTCCTCATTAAAAATTCAAAAAAAATAAAAAAATATAAATTTTCGAAAATCTTTACTAACATTAATGTTTTGATTCAAAAATTTCAAGTTTGTGACTTGCCTATTAAAAAAGGCTCAATCTTTAAAATTCTAAAATCATATCTTTTAGTTTCTTGTTAGTCAAGTCATCAACTTTAATTTTAAAAATCAAATATTTTTAATTTCCTTTTCAACTCTTTTTCAAAATAAATTTCAATCATATCTTTTTGAAATCATATCTTTTTTTTATCAAATCTTTTTCAATCATTTTTTTTTTGATTTCAAAAATCTTTTCTAACTTCTTATCTTTTCAAAATTGATTTTCAAATCTTTTTCAATTAACTAATTGACTTTTTGTTTATTTTACTATTTCTTATCTTTTTCAAAACCACCTAACTACTTTTCTCTCTCTAATTTTCGAAAACTCCTCACCTTTTTTCAAAATTCTTTTAATTAACTAATTGTTTCAAATTTTAATTTTAATTTTATTTCTTCTCTTAATTTTTGAAAATCATTAACCATTTTTCAAAAATAATTTTCGAAGTTATCTCCCTCTCATCTTCTTCTATTTATTTATTTAATCAATAACACTCTTCTCTTCTTCTTATAATTCGAACCCTCTCTTCCTCTCTGTGTTCGAATTTTTCTCTTTCTTTCCTTATTCTTCTTCTCTTCTACTCACATAAAGGAATCTCTATACTGTGACATAGAGGATTCTTCTTCTTTTCTGTTCTCTTCTTTTTCATATGAGCAGGAGCAAGGACAAGGACATTCTTTTTGAAGCAGATCCTGAACCTGAAATGACTCTGAAGAAGAAGCTAAGAGAAGCGAAAGCACAATAATCCAGAGAAAACCTTACAGAGAATCTCAAAAAAGAAGTAATGGCCGAACCCAACAACAATGCAAGGAAGATGCTTGGTGACTTTACTGCACCAAATTCCAACTTCCATGGAAGAAGCATCTCAATCCCTGCCATTGGAGCAAACAACTTTGAGCTAAAGCCTCAATTAGTTTCTCTGATGCAACAGAATTGCAAATTTCATGGACTTTCATCAGAAGATCCTTTTCAGTTCTTAACTGAATTCTTGCAAATCTGTAATACTGTTAAAACCAATGGAGTTGATCCCAATGTCTATAAGCTTATGCTTTTCCCTTTTGCTGTTAGAGACAAAGCAAGAATATGGTTGGACTCTCAACCTAAAGATAGCTTGAACTCTTGGGATAAGCTGGTCACGGCTTTCTTAGCCAAGTTCTTTCCTCCTCAAAAACTGAGCAAGCTTAGAATGGATGTTCAAACCTATAGGCAGAAAGAAGGTGAATCCCTCTATGAAGCTTGGGAAAGATACAAGCAACTGACCAAAAAGTGTCCTTCTAACATGCTTTCAGAATGGACCATCCTAGATATATTCTATGATGGTCTGTCTGAATTATCTAAGATGTCATTGGACTATTCTGCAGGTGGATCTATTCACCTGAAGAAAATGCCTGCAGAAGCTCAGGAACTCATTGAAATGGTTGCAAATAACCAATTCATGTACACCTCTGAAAGGAATCCTGTGAGTAATGGGACGCCTCAGAGGGAGGAAGTTCTTGAAATTGATGCTCTGAATGCCATATTGGCTCAGAACAAAATGTTGACTCAGCAAGTCAATATGATTTCTCAGAGTCTGAATGGTTTGCAAAATGCATCCAACAGTACTAAAGAAGCATCTTCTGAAGAAGAAGCTTATGATCCTGAAAACCTTGCAATGACAGATGTGAATTACATGGGTGAAGCCTATGGAAACACCTATAATCCCTCATGGAGAAATCATCCAAATTTCTCATGGAAGGATCAACAAAAGCATCAATAAGGCTTTAATAATGGTGGAAGAAACAGGTTTAGAAATAGCAAGCCTTTTCCATCATCATCTCAGCAACAGACAGAGAATTCTGAGCAGAGTCCCTCTAGCTTAGAAAATATAGTCTCTGATCTATCTAAGGCCACTCTAAGTTTCATGAATAAAACAAGGTCCTCTATTAGAAATTTGGTGGCATAAGTGGGCCAGCTGAGTAAAAGAGTCACTGAAACTCCTCCTAGTACTCTCCCAAGCAATACAGAAGAGAATCCAAAAAGAGAGTGCAAGGCCATAACCTTACTTGGTGTGGCCGAACCTAGAGAGGAGAAGGAGGACATGAATCCCAATGAGGAAGACCTCATGGGATGTCCTCTGGACAAAAAGGAGTTCCCAATTGAGGAACCTAAGGAATCTGAGGCTCATCTAGAGACCATAGAGATTCTATTGAACCTATTTCTGCCATTCATGAGCTATGATGACTATTCTTCCTCTGAAGAAGATGAAGATATTACTGAAGAGTAAGTTGCTAAGTACCTTGGAGCAATCATGAAGCTGAATGCCAAGTTATTTGGTAATAATACTTGGGTGGATGAACCTCCCTTGCTCACCAATAAACTGAATAACTTGATTAGGCAGACATTACCTCAAAAGAAAGAAGATCCCGGAAGGTTCTTAATACCTTGTACCATAGGCACCATGAATTTTGAGAAGGCTGTGTGTGACCTGGGGTCAGGCATAAACCTCATGCCACTCTCTGTCATGGAGAAACTGAGAATCTTTGAGGTTGAAGCTGCAAGAATCTCACTAGAGATGGCAGACAAATCCATGAAAAAGGCTTATGGACTAGTAAAGGATGTGCTAATGAAGGTTGAAAGCCTTTACATCCCTGCTGATTTCATAATCCTAGACACTGGGAAAGATGAGGATAAATCCATCATCCTTGGCAGACCTTTCCTAGCCACAGCAAAAGCTGTGATTGATGTTGACAGAGGAGAGTTGGTCCTTCAATTGAATGAGGACTACCTTGTATTCAAGACTCAAGGTTCTCCTTCTGTACACATGGAGAGGAAGCATGAAAAGCTTCTCTCAATACAAAGTCAAACAAAGCCCCCACATTCAAACTCTAAGTTTGGTGTTGAGAGGCCATAACCAAACTCTAAGTTTGGTGTTGGGAGGTGATGAGCAGATAATTTATACGCTTTTTGGCATTGTTTTTAGATAGTTTTTAGTATAATCTACCTACTTTTAGGGATGTTTTCATTAGTTTTTATGCTAAATTCACATTTCTAGACTTTACTATGAGTTTGTGTGTTTTTCTGTGATTTCAGGTAATTTCTAGCTGAAATTGAGGGACTTGAGTAAAACTCTCATAAAAGGTTAACAAAGGACTGCTGATGCTGTTGGAATCTGACCTCTCTGCACTCGAAATGGAGTTTTTGGAGCTACATAACTCTAAATGGTGCGCTCTCAATGGCATTGGAAAGTAGACATCCAGAGCTTTCCAGCAATATATAATATTTCATACTTTATTCGGGATTATAGGACGTAAACTGGCGCTCAACACCAGTTCCATGCTGCATTCTGGAGTCAAATGCCAGAAACACATCACGAACCAGAGTTGAACGCCAAAAACACATTACAACTTGGCGTTCAACTCCAAAAGAAGCCTCTTCACGTGTAAAGCTCAAGCTCAGCCCAAGCACACACCAAGTGGGCCCTGGAAGTGGATTTCTGCATCAATTACTTACTCTTGTAAACCCTAGTAGCTAGTCTAGTATAAATAGGACATTTTACTATTGTATTCAGAGTCTTTTGACCGATCCTGGATCCTGGATTGTATTTTTGATCCTGTGATCACGTTTTGGGGGCTGGCCATTCGGCCATGCCTGAACCTTCATCACTTATGTATTTTCAACGGTGGAGTTTCTACACACCAAAGATTAAGGGTGTGGAGCTCTGCTGTACCTCGAGTTTTAATGCAATTACTACTATCTTTTATTCAAATTCTATCTTATTTCTGTTCTAAGATACTGCTCGTACTTCAATCTGATGGATGTGATGATCCGTGACACTCATCATCATCCGTTCCTATGAACACGTGTCTGACAACCAATTCCGTTCTACAAGCGAAAGCTATAGTGTGTATCTCTTAGATTCCTGATGCACGACGCATGGTTGCCCTCACCTGACAACCGAGCCTTCCATTCCGTGAGATCAGAATCTTCGTGTTATAAGCTAGAATTGATGGCGGCATTTAGGAGAATCCAGAAAGTCTAAACCTTGTCTGTGGTATTCCTTCTGAAAGGAATTCCGTGAATAATGGGACGCCTCAAAGGAAGAAAGTTCTTGAAATTGATGCTCTGAATGCCATATTGGCTCAGAACAAAATGTTGACTCAACAAGTCAACATGATTTCTCAAAGTCTGAATGGATGGCAAAATGCTTCCAACAGTACTAAAGAGGCATCTTCTGAAGAAGAAGCTTATGATCCTGAGAACCCTGCAATAGCAGAAGTAAATTATATGGATGAACCTTATGGAAACACCTATAATTTATCATGGAGAAATCATCCAAATTTCTCATGGAAGGATCAACAAAACCCTCAATAAGGCTTTAATAATGGTGGAAGAAATAGGCTCAGCAATATCAAGCCTTATCCATCATCTTCTCAGCAACAGACAGAGAATTCTGAACAGAGCACCTCTAACTTTGCAAATATAGTCTCTGATCTGTCTAAGGCCACTTTAAGCTTCATGAGTGAAAAAAGGTCCTCCATTAGAAATTTGGAGGCACAAGTGGCCAGCTGAGTAAGAAAGTCACTGAAACTCCTCCTATTACTCTCCCAAGTAATACTGAAGATAATCCAAAAAGAGAGTGCAAGGCCATTGATATAATCAACATGGCCGAACCTAGAGATGAAGGAGAAGACGTGAATCCCAATGAGGAAGACCTCATGGGACGTCTCTCAAGCAAGAAAGAGTTCCCTATTGAGGACCCAAGGGAATCTGAGACTCATATAGAGACCATAGAGATCCCATTAAACCTCCTTCTTCCATTCATGAGCTCTGAAGACTATTCTTCCTCTGAAGAGGATGAAGAGGTAACTGGAGAGCAAGTTGCTCAATATCTAGGAGCTATCATGAAGCTGAATGCCAAGTTATTTGGTAATGAGACTTGGGAAGGTGAACCTCCCTTGCTCATTAGTGAACTAGATACCTGGGTTCAGCAAACTCTACCTCAAAAGAGACAAGATCCTGGAAAATTCGTAATACCCTACACCATAGGCACCATGATCTTTGAAAAAGCTCTGTGTGAACTGGGGTCAGGTATAAATCTTATGCCACTCTCTGTAATGGAGAAGCTGGGGATCATTGAGGTATAACCTGCCATATTCTCATTACAAATGGCAGACAAGTCAGTAAGACAAGCTTATGGATTAGTAGAGGACATGTTAGTGAAGGTTAAAGGTCTTTACATCCCTGCTGATTTCATAATCTTTGACACTAGGAAGGAGGAGGATGAATGCATCATCCTTGGAAGACCCTTCCTAGCCACAGCAGGAGCTGTGATTGATGTTGATAAAGGAGAACTAGTCCTTCAATTAAATGGGGACTACCTTGTGTTTAAAGCTCAAGGATCTTCTTCTGCAACCATGGAGAGGAAGCATGAAAAGCTTCTCTCAGTACAGAGTCAAACAAAGTCCCCACAATCAAACTCTAAGTTTGGTGTTGGGTGGCCACAACCAAACTCTAAGTTTGGTGTTGACTCCCCACATCCAAACTCTAAGTTTGGTGTTAGGAGTCTACAACATTGACCTGATCACCTGTATGGCTCCATGAGAGCCCACTGTCAAGCTATTGACATTAAAGAAGCGCTTATTGGGAGGCAACCCCATTTTTATTTATCTAATTTTATTTTATTTTTATTGTTCTTTAATGTTTTATTAGGTTCATGATCATGTGGAGTCACGAAAAAAATACTAAAATTAAAAACAGAATAAAAAATAGCAGAAGAAAAATCACACCCTGGAGGAAGGACTTACTGGCGTTCAAACGCCAGTAAGGAGCATCTGGCTAGCGTTCAACGCCAGAAACAAGCAGCATCCTGGCGTTTAAACGCCAGGAATATACCCTGAGGAGAGCTGGCACTGAACGCCAAAAACAAGCATGGAACTGGCGTTCAACGCCAGAAACATGTTGCAATTCGGCGTTGAATGCCCAAAATAAGCATCACTTCAGCGTTTAAACGCCAGAATTGTATTCAAAGGCGTTTTACATGCCTAATTGGTGCAGGGATGTAAATCCTTGACACCTCAGGATCTGTGGACCCCACAGGATCATCTCAGGATCTGTGGACCACACAGGATCCCCACTGATGAGCGAATAATTTATACGTTTTTTGGCATTGTTTTTAGGTAGTTTTTAGTAGGATCTAGCTACTTTTAGGGATGTTTTCATTAGTTTTTATGCTAAATTCACATTTCTGGACTTTACTATGAGTTTGTGTGTTTTTCTATAATTTCAGGTAATTTCTGGCTGAAATTGAGGGACCTGAGCAAAACTCTGATAAAAGGCTAACAAAGGATTGCTGATGCTGTTGGATTCTGACCTTCCTACACTCAAAATGGATTTTCTGGAGTTACAGAACTTCAAATGGCGCGCTCTCAATGGCGTTGGAAAGTAGACATCCAGAGCTTTCCAGCAATATATAATAGTCCATAGTTTATTCGTGATTAGACGATGTAAACTGGCGCTCAACCCCAGTTCCATGCTGCATTCTGGAGTCAAACGCCAGAAACACGTCACGAACTAGAGTTGAACGCCAAAAACACGTTACAACTTGGTGTTCAACTCCAAAAGAAGCCTCTGCACGTGTAAAGCTCAAGCTCAGCCCAAGCACACACCAAGTGGGCCCCGTAAGTGGATTTCTACATCAAGTACTTACTTCTGTAAACCCTAGCAGCTAATCTAGTATAAATAAGACTTTTTACTGTTGTATTCAGTGTCTTTTGATTGGAAGGTCTTTTGACCATTCGGTCTTCTGATCACATTTGGGGGCTGGGCATTCGGCCATGCCTGAACCTTCATCACTTATGTATTTTCAACGGTGGAGCTTCTACACACCATAGATTAGGGGTGTGGAGCTCTGCTGTACCTCAAGTTTTAATGCAATTACTACTATTTTCTATTCAATTCAGCTATTCCTGTTCTAAGATATTTGTTGCATTTCAACATGATGAATGTGATGATCTGTGACACTCATCATCATTCTCACCTATGAATGCGTGACTAACAACCACTTCCGTTCTACCTCAGACCAGGCGCATATCTCTTGGATTCCTTAATCAGAATCTTCGTGGTATAAGCCAGATTGATGGTGGCATTCATGAGAATCCGAAAAGTCTAAACCTTGTCTGTGGTATTCCGAGTAGGATTCAGGGATTGAATGACTGTGACGAGCTTCAAACTCGCGATTGTTGGGCGTGACGAAAAATGCAAAAGAATCAAGGGATTCTATTCCAACATGATCGAGAACCGACAGATGATTAGCCGTGCCGTGATAGAGCATTTGGACCTTTTTCACTGAGAGGATGGGATGTAGCCATTGACAATGGTGATGCCCTATATACAACTTGCCATGGAAAGGAATAAGATGGATTGAAGGAAGGCAGTAGGAAAGCAGAGATCCAACAGGGACAAGCATCTCCATACACTTATCTGAAATTCCTACCATTGAATTACATGAGTAACTCTATCTTTATTTTCTGCTTTATTTACTATCCAAAAACTCCATAACATTTATTATCCTCCTAACTGATATTTACAAGATGACCATAGCTTGCTTCATACCAACAATCTCCGTGGGACCGACCCTTACTCACGTAAGGTATTACTTGGATGACCCAGTGCACTTGCTGGTTAGTTGTGCGGAGTTGTGACTAAGTGTGATTCACGTTTGAGAGCGCTACCAAGTTTTTGGCGCCATCGTTGATGATCACAATTTCGTGCACCAAGTTTTTGGCGCCGTTGCCGAGGATTGTTCGAGTTTGGACAACTGACGGTTCATCTTGTTGCTCAGATTAGGTAATTTTCTTTTTGTTTTATTTTCAAAAATTTTTCAAAAAAAAAATTATCCCTATTTTCGAAAAAAAAATATTATATTTTGAAAATAAATCATTCTATGGCTTCAGAATTTTTAAGAATAGATTCTAGAGTTTCATGAAGCATGTTGAAGCCTGGCTGGCTATAAAGCCATATCCAAATTCTTTTGGACTAAGGCTTCAACTAATCACCACAATGCATGTAATTCCATCCTAAAAGCTTTAAAAATATTTCTTGCATTTTTCGAAAATTCATGCATTCATAGTGTTCTTCATGATCTTCAAGTTGTTCTTGGTAAGTCTTCTTGTTTGATCTTGATGTTTTCTTGTTTTGTGTCTTTTATTATTTTTCATGTGCATCTTTGCATTCATATTGTCTAAGCATTAAAGATTTCTAAGTTTGGTGTCTTGCATGTTTTCTTTACATCAAAAATTTTTCAAAAATATGTTCTTGATGTTCATCATAATCTTCAAGGTATTCTTGGTGTTCATCTTGACATTCATAGTGTTTTTGCAAGCATCATTGGTTTTGATCCAAAATTTTCATGTTTTGGGTCATAGTTGTGTTTTTCTCTTTCATCATTAAAAATTCAAAAATAAAAAATATCTTTTCCTTTTCTCTCTCAACATTTTGAAAATTTGGGTTGACTTAGTAAAAAAATTTTAAAATTAGTTGTTTCTTGTAAGTCAAGTCAAATTTTCAAATTCTAAAAATCTTATCTTATTAAAACTTTTTCAAAAATCAAATCTTTTTCATTTTTTATTTAATTTTCGAAAAGTTAATTTTTTAAAATATTTTTCAAAAATCTTTTTCTTAGTTTTATCTTTATTTTCGAAAATTATGCTAACAATTAATATGATTGATTCAAAAATTTGAAGTTTGTTACTTTCTTGTTAAGAAAGATTCAATCTTTAAATTCTAGAATCTGTTACTTTCTTGTTAAGAAAGGTTCAATCTTTAAATTCTAGAATCATATCTTTTAGTTTCTTGTTAGTCAAGTAATTGATTTTAATTTTAAAAATTAAATCTTTTCTAACCATATCTTTTTAATCATATCTTTTTATTTTATCTTTTATATCATATCTTTTTTTTTCAAAATTTTATCTTTTTTCAAAAATTTGATTTTAAAATATCTTTTCTAACTTCTTATCTTCTTATCTTCTTATCTTTTTAAATTTGATTTTCAAATCTTTTTCAACTAACTAATTAACTTTTTGTTTGTTTCTTATCTTTTTCAAAACCACCTAACAACTTTTCTCTCTCTAATTTTCGAAAATACCTCCCTCTTTTTCAAAAATCCTTTTTTTAATTAATTAATTGTTTTAAATTTTAATTTTAATTTTATTTCTTATCTTTATTTTTCGAAAATCATTTAACTCCTTTTCAAAATTTAATTTCGAAAATTTCTCCCTCTCTCATATTATTCTATTTATTTATTCATTTACTAACACTTCTCTTCATCTCAAATATCTGCTCCTATCCTCACCTTTGTGACTGGATTATTCATTTGCCCTTATCCTCACCCTTGTGTTTGGATTCTCCTTTCTTTATCCCCTTTCTTCTTCTACTAATAATAAGGAACCTCTTTATTGTGACATAGAGGATTCCTCTTCTTTTTCTGTTATCTTCTCTTTCATATGAGCAGAAACAAGGAAAAAGGCATTCTTGTTGAAGCTGATCCAGAACCTGAAAGGACTCTGAAGAGAAAACTAAGAGAAACTAAATTACAACAATCCAGAGACAACCTTGCTGAAATTTTCGAACAAGAAAAGGAGATTGCAGCCGAACCCAATAACAAAAATGCAAGAAGGATGCTTGGTGATTATACTACACCTACTTCCAAGTTTGATGGAAGAAGCATCTCAATTCCTGCCATTGGAGCAAATAATTTTGAGCTGAAACCTCAACTAGTTGCTCTAATGCAACAGAACTGCAAGTTTCATGGTCTTCCATCAGAAGATCCCTACCAGTTTTTAACTGAGTTCTTGTAGATCTGTGAGACTGTTAAGACTAATGGAGTAGATCCTGAAGTCTACAGGCTCATGATTTTCCCTTTTGCTGTAAGAGACAGAGCTAGAGCATGGTTGGACTCTCAACCTAAAGATAGCCTGGACTCCTGGGATAAGCTGGTCACAGCCTTCTTGGCTAAGTTCTTTCCTTCCCAAAAGCTGAGCAAGCTTAGAGTGGATGTTCAGACCTTCAAACAAAAAGATGGTGAATCCCTCTATAAAGCTTGGGAAAGATACAAACAGATGACCAAAAGATGTCATTTTGACATGTTTTCAGAATGGACCATGATAGATATATTATATTATGGTCTATCTGAGTTCTCTAAGATGTCATTGGACCATTCTGCAGGTGGATCCATTCACCTAAAGAAAACGCCTGCAGAAGCTCAAGAACTTATTGACATGGTTGCAAATAACCAGTTCATGTACACTTTTGAGAGGAATTGCGTGAATAATGGGACGCCTCAAAGGAAGGGAGTTCTTGAAATTGATGCTCTGAATGCCATTTTGGCTCAGAACAAAATGTTGACTCAGCAAGTCAACATGATTTCTCAAAGTCTGAATGGATGGCAAAATGCATCCAACAGTACTAAAGAGGCATCTTTTGAAGAAGAAGCTTATGATCCTGAGAACCCTGCAATAGCAGAAGTAAATTATATGGATGAACCTTATGGAAACACCTATAATTCATCATGGAGAAATCATCCAAATTTCTCATGGAAGGATCAACAAAAGCCTCAACAAGGCTTTAATAATGATGGAAGAAATAGGCTCAGCAATATCAAGCCTTATCTATCATCTTCTCAGCAACAGACA
>NC_029781.3:79476444-79486627 GCF_000817695.3 Arachis duranensis | reverse complement strand
ACTATTCTTCCTCTGAAGAGGATGAAGATGTAACTGGAGAGCAAGTTGCTTAATATCTAGGAGCCATCATGAAGCTGAATGCCAAGTTGTTTGGTAATGAGACTTGGGAAGGTGAACCTCCCTTGCTCATTAGTGAACTAGATACATGGGTTCAGCAAACTTTACCTCAAAAGAGACAAGATCCTGGTAAATTCTTAATACCCTGTACCATAGGCACCATGACATTTGACAAGGCTCTGTGTGACCTAGGGTCAGGCATAAATCTTATGCCACTCTCTGTAATGGAGAAACTGGGGATCATTGAGGTACAGCCTGCCATATTCTCATTACAAATGGCAGACAAGTCAGTAAGACAAACTTATGGATTGGTAGAGGACATGTTGGTAAAGGTTGAAAGCCTTTACATCCCTGCTGATTTCATAATCTTAGACACTAGGAAGGAGGAGGATGAATGCATCATCCTTGGAAGACCTTTCCTAGCCACAGCAGGAGCTGTGATAGATGTTAATAGAGGAGAATTAGTCCTTCAATTGAATGAGGACTACCTTATATTTAAGGCTCAAGGATCTTCTTCTTTAACAATGGAGAGGAAGCATGAAAAGCTTCTCTCAGTACAGAGTCAAACAAAGCCCCCACAATCAAACTCTAAGTTTGGTGTTAAGAGGCCACAGCCAAACTCTAAGTTTGGTGTTGAATCCCCACATCCAAACTCTAAGTTTGGTGTTGGGAGTCTACAACATTGACCTGATCACCTGTGAGGCTCCATGAGAGCCTACTGTCAAGCTATTGACATTAAAGAAACGCTTATTGGGCGGCAACCCAATTTTTATTTATCTAATTTTATTTTATGTTTTCTTTAGGTTGATGATCATGTGAAGTCACAAAAATAACTGCAAAAATCAAAACAAATTCAAAAATAGCATTAAAAACAGCACACCCTGGAGGAGGAACTTACTGGCATTTAGTAAGAGTAGCAAAAAGAGGAGGAACTTACTGGTGTTTACTCAAGACTCAAACAAGAAACATAAAATATTTTTGATTTTTATGATTTTCTGATTTTTTGTATTTTCTTTTATTTTTTCGAAAAATATATGGAAAAAGAAAGTAAGAAATTCAAAATCTTTAAGAAGAATTCCAGGAATCTTTCAATGTTAGTCTAAAGCTCCAATTCAGGGGTTAGACATGGCTTAATAGCCAGTCAGCTTTAGGAGATACAAATCAGGCATGCAACAGATGATAAGTCATCCACACCATATACATACCCAATTTGTTCATTTGTTGAAGACCAATCCCAAAGGAGTTTGGATATGGCTTTACAGCCAGCTAGGATTCAACATATTACCATGAAACTCTAGAATTCATTCTTGAAAGTTTTGAAGCCATAGAATAATTTAAAAAAATTTTCGAAAATAATTTTTTTTGAAAACCGAAAACAAAGAAAAATTTTGAAAAATATTTTTGAAAACTTTTTGAAAAGAAAATTACCTAATCTGAGCAACAAGATGAACCGTTAGTTGTCCAAACTCGAACAATCCCCGGCAACGGCGCCAAAAACTTGGTGGACGAAATTGTGATCACATCAATGTAGTATTCTTTGTTATTGTATGGAATTATTATTATGGCTCTTTGTTATGTGTGGACACAACTCCGTTCAACTAACCAGCAAGTGTACTGGGTCGTCCAAGTAATACCTTACGTAAGTAAGGGTCGATCCCACAGAGATTGTTGGTATGAAGCAAGCTATAGTCATCTTGTAAATCCCAGTCAGGTAGAGTCAAATGTAATTGGATTAGATATTTAAAAGATAAATAAAATAAATGGATAGAAATACTTATGTAAATTAATAGTGGGGATTTCAGATAAGCGTGTGGAGATACTGTGCCCTTTCTTTTTCTACTTTCCTACTTCTTCCTTCAATCCCTCTTACTCCTTTCCATGGCAAGCTGTATGTAGGGTATCACTGTTGTCAATGGCTACATCCCATCCTCTCAGTGAAAAAGGTCCAAATGCTCTGTCATAGCATGGCTAATCATCTGTCGGTTCTCAATCAGGTTGGAATAGAATCCCTTGATTCTTTTGCGTCTGTCACTAACGCCCAGCCTTCAGGAGTTTGAAGCTCGTCACAGTCATTCAATCCTAGAATCCTACTCGGAATACCACAGACAAGGTTAGACCTTCCGGATTCCCATGAATGCCGCCATCAATTCTAGCTTATACCACGAAGATTCTGATTAAGGAATCCAAGAGATATGCGCCCGGCCTAGAGTAGAACGGAAGTGGTTGTCAATCACGCGCGTTCATAGGTGAGAATGATGATGAGTGTCACGGATCATCACATTCATCAAGTTGAAGTGCAACGAATATCTTAGAACAGGAATAAATGAAATTTATAGGAAAATAGTAGTAATTGTATTGAAGCTTGAGGTACAGCAGAGCTCCACACCCTTAATCTATGGTGTGTAGAAACTCCACCGTTGAAAATACTTAAGTGAAAGGTTCAAGCATGGCCGAATGGCCAGCCCCCATGATCTGAGAACTAATTGTCCCAAGATGTCTAATACACTAGTAAAAAGTTCTATTTATAATAAACTAGCTACTAGGGTTTACAGAAGTAAGTAATTGATGCATAAAACCACTTCCGGGGCCCACTTGGTGTGTGTTTGGGCTGAGCTTGGTCTGTCCACGAGCTGAGGCTTTTATTGGAGTTGAACGCCAAGTTGTAACGTGTTTTGGGCGTTCAACTCTGGGTTGTGACGTGTTTCTGGCGTTTGACTCTAGACAGCAACATGGAACTGGAATTGAGCGCAAGTTTACGTCGTCAATTCCCGAATAAAGTATAAACTATTATATATTGCTGGAAAGCTCTAAATGTCTACTTTCTAACGTCGTTGAGAGCGCACCATTTGGAGTTCTGTAGCTCTAAAAAAGCCATTTCAAGTGCAGGGAGGTCAGAATCCAACAGCATCAGCAGTCCTTTGTCAGCCTTGCTTTTAGAGTTTTGCTCAGGTCCCTCAATTTCAGTCAAAATTTACCTGAAATCACAGAAAAACACACAAACTCATAGTGAAGTCCAGAAATGTGAATTTAACATAAAAACTAATGAAAACATCCCTAAAAGTAGCTTGAACTTACTAAAACTACCTAAAAACAATGCCAAAAAGCGTATAAATTATCCGCTCATCAGCTTTGAGCATTAATGGATAGGAGGGCCTAAAGGAATAAAATCCTGGCCTAAGCGGCTAAATCAAGTTGTCCCTAACCATGTGCTTGTGTCATGATGGTCCAAGTGAAAAGCTTGAGACTGAATGGTTAAAGTCGTGATCCAAAGCAAAAAGAGTGTGCTTAAGAACTATGGACACCTCTAACTGGAGACTTTAGCAAAGCTGAGTCACAATCTGAAAAGGTTCACCCAGTCATGTGTCTGTGGCATTTATGTATCCGGTGGTAATACTGGAAAACAAAGTACTTAGGGCCACGGCCCAAAACTGTTCAGAAGCAAAAAGCTACTAGCCCCGCTCATCTAATTGGGACTAAGTTTCATTGATATTGTAAGATTCATTGTATATTCTCTTCTTTTTATCCTATTTATTTTCAGTTGCTTGGGACAAGCAACAATTTAAGTTTGGTGTTGTGATGAGCGGATAATTTATACGCTTTTTGGCATTGTTTTTAAATAGTTTTTAGTATGATCTAACTAATTTTTAGTATATTTTTATTAGTTTTTAAGCAAAATTCACATTTCTAGACTTTACTATGAGTTTGTGTGTTTTTCTATGATTTCAGGTATTTTCTGGCTGAAATTGAGGGACCTGAGCAAAAATCTGATTTAGAGGCTGAAAAAGGACTGCTGATGTTGTTGGATTCTGACCTCCCTGCACTCGAAATGGAATTTTTGGAGCTACAGAAATCCAAATGGCGCGCTCTTAATTGTGTTGGAAAGTAGACATCCAGGGCGTTGGAAATTATACATCCATACTTTGCTCGAGTTTTGACGACGCAAATTGGCATTTGAACGCCAACTTGCTGCCCTATTCTGGCGTTAAACGCCAGAAACAGGTTACAAGCTAGAGTTAAATGCCCAAAATAGGCTGCAAACTGGCGTTTAACTCCAAGAGAAGTCTCTACACATGAAAGCTTCAATGCTCAGCCCAAGCACACGCCAAGTGGGCCCGAAAGTGGATTTCTGCATCATTTACTTATTTCTGTAAACTCTAGTAACTAGTCTAGTATAAATAGGACCTTTTACTATTGTATTATACATGCTGGGATCTTTGATCAGTTTTATGCTATCTTAGACTTTTATGGGGGTTGGCCATTCGGCCATGCCTGGACCTTCATCACTTATGTATTTTCAACGGTGGAGTTTCTACACACCATAGATTAAGGTGTGGAGCTCTGCTGTTCCTCAGAAATTAATGCAATTACTATTGCTCCTCTCTTCAATTCAAGCTTATTCTTGTTCTAAGATATTCATTTGTACTTCAACCTGATGGATATGATGATCCGTGACACTCATCATCATCCTCACTCATGAACGCGTGCCTGACAACCACTTCCGTTCTACCTTCGATTGAATGTGTATCTCTTGGATTCCTGGTCCATGCGTTTGATTGCCTCTCCTGACAACAGAGCCTTCAATTCCTTGAGATCAGAGTCTTCGTGCTATAAGCTAGAACCAATTGACAGCATTCTTGAGATCCGAAAAGTCTAAACCTTGTCTGTGGTATTCCGAGTAGGATCTGGGATAGGATGACTGTGACGAGCTTCAAACTCATGACTGTTGGGCGTAGTGACAGACCCAAAGGGATCATTGGATCTTATTCCGACACAAGTGAGAACCGACAGATGATTAGCCATACGTAACCCGTAGCTGGACCATTTTCACTAAGAGGATGGACTGTAGCCATTGACAACGGTGATCCCCCTACATACAGCTTATCATGGAAAGGAGTATGAATGATTGAATAAAGATAGTAGGAAAGCGGAGATCCAGAAGGAATAACGCATCTCCATACGCTTATCTGAAATTCTCACCAATGAATTACAGAAGTATCTCTATCTTTATTTCATGTTTATTTATCTTTTAATTATCAAAACTCCATAACCATTTAAATCCGCCTGACTGAGATTTACAAGATGACCATAGCTTGCTTCAAGCCGACAATCTCCGTGGGATCGACCCTTACTCACGTAAGGTTTATTACTTGGACGACCCAGTGCACTTGCTGGTTAGTTGTGCTAAGTTGTGAAAAATAGTTGAGATTACAATTGTGCGTACCAAGTTGTTTGCGCCATTGAGATCACAATTTCGTGCACCATCCACTAAATACATAAGTCCAACACACTCTAAATAAATAAGTCCAACACATTCTACATAAATAAGTCCACTAATTACATAAGTCCAATACACACTCTAAATAGATAAGTTCAATATAGACATCATTTTCTCATCGCCGATTTTACATCCTTGTATAATTTCTTGCATTTCTTTGCAACCCGGTTAAAAGTGGACGAGGTATATCGATTAGCACTCCGACGTGGGGGATCAGCTCTAAGGTTGTATCCTTTTCTTTTTTCGCTAGTGGTTGTACCTATGAAAACATTCAATAACAAACTAATCAAAGTAAACCTATAAGGAAGTTACTTTACCGAGTTATCAAACCAAACTAATAAGAAAATTATTTTACCAGTCTAACCAATAAATTATTTTACCTACACTAGGCGCTAGACCATCATCTGGACCATCACCACCCTCATCCTCGTCCTCATGCTCATCTGGATGGTCAACCAGAAAGTCATCAGCCTCATGTTCAACTGCCTAGTTGCTCTCCTGAATTAGACCCCTCGGAATACGCCGTGAATGTCTGTTTTGTATGATCCCCCTTGTGGCATCATCACTCCTACTATAGTCAATAGAAAGTCTACCTCCAGAATTACCAGAAGAAGTGAGCTGGCAAGGTCTCATATCCAATGACAATCTACCTGGATCAATCCCACTCGGTTGGGCCCTATAGTCGGTGGGAATGTCTTTGTAACCTGGATGTGAGTAACCTGGCACATAAGCCATGAATCCAAGCAGCTGGCTAAACGAACCCTGTTCACCCGATTCTTGGTGCGGGATACTCCAATACTGTTGATGTACTAGATATGGTGGTGTGAAATAATCCACAGAATGCGTGTCAAGAATGTATGGTGTGAACTGCTCAGGCTCTTGCTGTGCCTGTGGTTGTAGAGGGGGTTGCAGTTGCGATGGTGATGGTGGCAGCGGTGGTTGTACTTGTTGATTCTCTTGATTATGCATACGATTACCGTCTTGATTCTCTTGCGATTCGAGATCTGACAGGCGCAAGTGGTTACCATATGTACCTCGGTACCAATGCAAGTAGATTTCTAGCTGATGCTGTGAGGGCACCATGTGCTCGACAAGAACATGACTATACTAATTCGTCCAATGCATAACCCAGAATGAGTGGGTTCTAGACCAATCTTGATTCTTGGGACCGGTTAAAACCTCGCCATGTGCTTCACCTAGATCCCACTCTTGATGAGAAATGCCCTGAGTCAAGCCAAAATGTCTCCTCAGTCTATTAGATGCATGCCACTCAATGCATTCAAAAGATATAAGCGGAATTATGGCACTCCATATGGCCGAATGCTGACGGATATCAGGAGGAATTAAGTGTGCTTCGATCCGCCCCATTGCATAAGCCTCCCAAACAAACTGTCTAGATTACGCAAGTAAAGGAGGATTACACACCGAATAATAACACAGCTAAAGGAAAACAAATACTTATTTGTTACAACATACATGTCCTTCTTGCAGATCATCCAATGCTCTCCTAAAGTGAGCAAGACTACGATATCTGTAGGGCCGATCGGCACACTCCCAATTATGCCACCTGACATCAGACAATTCATTAAATAACATTTATCAATGAAGTTTAAAATACATCGTGCACCACTATTTAAAAGCATGTAGTATTTAAATTTACCAGTTTGCTATCGGAAAGAGTTGAGGATTGCCAGGAATTGGTCCAAGGAATGGTAGCCAGATCCAAGCCCAAGTAAGCAAAAGTGTCAGCGGACCATCAATCTCCTTATATTCGACTCGAGTTGCCCTACACAGCGCTCTATAAAGGTGTGTCAGGCATGCCGATCCCAGCTAAACTGTATGATCCCAGAAAAGTTGTGGAGTAACGGCAGAAACTTCCAGTGCACCCCTGCCCCAGACTTATCTCCAAATATAACAGTACAAAATAATAATATTATGTGGTACTTCACATATCTCTGAATCTGAATATTGTCAGCTAACACTATACGATCCTTCAGTGCTCGAAACCAGGTCAACTTAATGAAACTTCCTCTACACTCTGTCTTTCTAGGTGCAACACCAAACTGATCCAAGTATTCAGCCTCTAACGCCTCATAACTGCTGAGTGTTGGTTCTGTAACTGGCAAACCATTTGTCAGAAGACCAAGAATAATCGCCACGTCCTCCAACGTCATCGCACACTCACCAACCGGTAAATAGAATGTGTGAGTCTCAGGACGCCATCTTTCAATAAGAATATTAACCAATGCCAACAGATATTGGACAATTCCAATATGGGAAATGTGATAAAAGCCTGTCTCCCATAAATGTCCCTCTACAACCTGATTATACCGGTCTGGCGGTGTGAAGTAGTCACATTGCAACATTCGTGAACCCTATAAAAGACAGTCACGATTCCACATTATACAGATATAACCTTATTTAGTTAACAACATAAATTTATCATAGTCACATTTTCATAATCACATAACTAGCAAAACATAATCATGTTAACAACTATATTATTAACTACTCAAAATACACTAACTTTAATTACGAAAAATTCACATCTATATTTTTTACAATATAACGGTTATCAATAAATCTTAAATATAAATCTAATTATTTTTAGATGCATTAAAATTACCCATTCAAATGTCTAAAATAATATTTATATAGCACTAATAATACATCAATTAAGTAAATATCTATTCTATTCTATTCTATTTTATATATCTTCTATATTATACTCATAATAATTATTTTATTATCATACCCAAATCTTAATAAAAATTATTACTACAATAAAATTATTTATTACAAACAATTAACACTAATTAATTTATTTATTATCACACGTTTAATCTTAATAAAACTTATTACTTAATATTCTTATGATAATTAATTTGCTTCCACATAGGTATACATTATTATTCTTTACCACAATCTATTAATAACAAAAATTAATTAATTTGTTATCATGGATCCATACATAATCTTTAAAAAAATTGTTATTACACTAATCTCTAACTAACAATATCACTAGAATTATTTTACTACTAATCTCTAATCTCACTATTATTTTAATTAAATTAAAATATTTAAAAATTATTACTACGTTAGCTATCAACATTAATAAACAACTAATCTAACATTATCGCTATTATTTTAGTTAAATCAAAATCATTAAAAATTATTATTACTACACTAATCTCTAACATTATCACTATAATAAACTATTAATTTCTAATATTGTAACTATTATTTTTATTTAATTAAAATATTTAAAAATAAAAACTTACATAATTAGGATGATTAAGATAATTAACAATGTGAAGTTTCGGACGATTAACATCTTTCACTCTTCTTCTTGTTGGCATAACAGACGGTGGTCCAAAATTTTTTTCTTTTTTGGAAGGTCTAATTTAGGTTAACAATGGAGGAGAATGTGAAAGTGAAGGTGGTGGGATTGTATTGTTAAACAAAAGTGAACCAAGGGAATACACATCGCTTTGGTTATTGTATACAACCAGAAGGGGGCAGCTTGCATGCTCGATGTGTGGCTGGTGGGGTGCAAATCGGACGGTCTGCTTTGTGTACCTGTCCAAACTGAAATCGGACCATCCGATTACTTGCTTCAAAACGAACCGTCCAATTTGAAGATCCTAACTGTCACATTTGGGTGAAGCACCCTATACTCCCATAACCGTGTTATATACCTTATATCTCCCAATATAGAAAATAAAATTATGTGAAAACTCATTCCCTTTATTTAAAAAAAAAGACTCAATTAAAATAATACCAAAAAACTCCTTCTCAACAAATTCATATTTATAAATAAGATCTAGAGAATATAAAATTAGAAGTCTTTTAAATGTATGTTATGGATTCTTACTGGGTGGGGAGGGTGTTACTATCTTGATGACTCCTCTATTAGCTCTGCTAATTGGACAATGACGACTTGCATTATCTACATTCTCATGTTGTCAGCCATAGCAACTCAATACGAGCACCAAATGGTATGAATGCAAGAGAAATGGATACTCATCGGAATCAGTATACTAGTTGAGAATAATGAATATTTGGGAGTGGGAGGGGTTTGTACAATCAAGGGGTAGTACGAGAGAGTTTAGAGTAATTAGATACTAAAAGGATGAAAGTGAGCTCCACAATTCACCTACACGAGATAAGTTTTTTTTAATTAAAGATAGCGAAATTTGTACCACCCTAACTACCAAAGCTCACGCTTCCGGCTGCGCAACTCTGATAGCTCAGATATTATGACGACACTTATACTATTTAATACTAAAATATGAGCCTGTTTAAAAACTTTAAACCGCAATACCATTCCCAAAAATACTTTCGCCATACAGCGTACGTCCATACATACCATACAACTTACAGAAACTCATAAAGAGTACATCCATATATATATACATACATATATATAAATAATATTACAAACATTATCCAGTACAATTCTTATCCCTCTCACAGAATATATCAAGATAAAGGCGAGGGTACAAAAATAATAATGTAAAGCAATACAGAGCATCTCAATAACAAATAATTAAACTCTTCATAACTTCTGCGCCCAAATCCTGAAAGGGAAAAAATGTAGGGGGTGAGAACATCATCCTCGAAAGGGTTCTCAGTAGAGGGCTTTTGGGAATTACTGTAATAGGATACATGAAGATAAACCATACCAGTGATTAATAACCATCTTATGCCTCTTTTCAAAAACAACAGTTTACAATAAAAGTAAAGTCAGAAATCTTTTCTGAAAGAGGAACTGTTCAATTCTCAAAACATCAAAACATTTCAAAAAGGTTTATCTATACTGAACCAAAATAACCTTTCATATCTTATTCT
>NC_029781.3:79476153-79476368 GCF_000817695.3 Arachis duranensis | reverse complement strand
AGTCTTGGTAGCTAACCATTGGACTGTCCCTCTGTCGCGCATCCCCAACTCGAGTTATACTCATCATAAACTTGATCATAAACATGATCCATATCCATCACCCTCACTGGTGAATATTTCGGGGGCGAGCTCATCCGGGACTTTCACAGTGCCCGGCCACACTTACGACATAGGGTCAACAGAGTATCAAGTCTCAACCTGGAGCACGTGGTGGT
>NC_029781.3:79470700-79475744 GCF_000817695.3 Arachis duranensis | reverse complement strand
CAAGTTCCAACCCGGTCCAAAAATCAACTCATTTGAAACGGAACCGGTTCATTTGAATCAAACCACTTTCAGGTTTCTTTTTGGAACCCTTTTTTTCTAACTCTTCCGAAATGCCTCAAACTTGATTAATCAATCAAAAGTCTAGGTTCCTTTGAAATCACTAAAAACTCCTTTTTATTTTAAAATCGATATTGGAGCATCATTCTTTCCTTCAGTGATTCAAACGGTAAAAATAGTTCATTTCTAAATAAGTCGAACTCAAGGCATAAAGTTCACTAAATAAATTAAGCTTGAAAACATCAATATTCTCTTAATAAATCAAATAATACAACTTCTCAAATCCAACCCTTTTCAAATAAATTTTCAAACAAGGCTAGGATTTTGTAGAAATTTCGGCAGCACCTCCCCTAAAACTTGGACTTTTGCCACCCGGTTCGGGTCCCAACTAAACCATTTCTCATTCCTTTTCAACAGCTCAAAACCAGAAATCAATTTAAAGCAAGCTAAATCCAACAATCGCCTTAGTGGCGTATCTCAAGGATACCATTTCAAAATCAACTCAATATCAATCGATATAACTCATTTCCAAAGCTTTAAAGAAACGGTTCAACGATTTAACTCATTTCTAAAGCTTTAAAGAAACGGCTCAATAACAAATCATTTGCCGAAAACCAAATCAATTAAAGTAAACCAGGCTGAATTCAAAAGTGCATTCGACTTTTCACATCATTGAAATAATTGACTCAATTCAAACCAATCCTCAATGGTTTAAACTCAGATTTCAAATCTTTAAAGAATTAACTTCAAAACATTATACTTCACAAAGCCGCACAACAACTCAGCCAAACCAACATCCATAATCATTCAAGTCAATCAAATAATACATAAGGCAGATACAATCACCAAATACACAATATCTCACATCAGTATCCATATGTAATAATTTCAATACACAAAACATAGTTTTTGGAAAGCGCCCCTACCTCAAAACGCAATTCCATAACCAAAATGCCTCATCAAGTCCTTTCCGCCTCAAACCAAACTGACGGTAACCAAAACCTCAGCTCCAAGCCACTTTCGCAACAGTCTCAACAACTCTAATCGCAACATACAACAATCGAACTCAATCTTATAGCAATTAACACCACAAACCTCAGCGTAAAATAACAGAATAGTAGCTAAAGGGCTTTCAAATCAAATCGCTTACCGAACCGAAGGAGGAACGGTTGAACCGAAACAGCGGCGGTCTCCGGGCCAGCTCGGCAGCAGCCCGACAGCTACCTCGAGCGGCTGCGGCGACAAATTCCGATCACAACATCAACACGCGGCAACTATAGTATTCCCGGAATTCAAAAAGGACAGAAATCACAATTAAAACCCTTACCGGCAACCTTTTTCGGCGACGGCAGCAGTAGGCAGAAGCTCCGACGGCGGTCCCTAACGTCACAAAACCACTCCTGGCGATCGGAATCACAGAGATGCAGCTCCCTTCTCCGGCAGCGACACCTGCGGCGGCATGAACCCCTTTTGCTGGCGGCGGTTTGGGCTTACCATCATCAGCAGCAGCGAGCTCGAATGGTGGCAGCGGCGTCCGGGTCAGATTCCAGAACCCAGAAGTGGGAGCAGATTTGGCGGCGGGAGGAGGCACGAACGACGGCGGCGCTCAAGAGCTCCGGCGAGGACGCGTTCTGCCTCATCGCTCTTCTTCCTCTTGCGTGCGGCCCGGGTTTGGTGGTGGCGACACCCTCAGCCGCGGTGACACACGTCAATGGCAGCTCGACGGCGGTGGGAAGGAGCGGCAAGTACCTCTCCGCGCGACGCCGACTCCACGCTTTCTCTCTCCCAATCGGTCTCGCGCTTCCCTCTGTTCGCGATGAGGATGAGCAGCAACTGTCGGCGAGGCACGGCGGTTGGACAGCAGCGCGAAGCTTCAGTGACAGCGACGACGCGACGGTGGCGGTGGAGCCCAGCACGCTGGCGCGAATCTCCTTCCTCCCCTCCTCCCTTCTCCTGCGGCCCTATTTCCCTATTTCTCCATCTTTGATTTGGCGCTGCTATGGGTTTCAGTTGTGTCTGCGTTAGTTTTGCTTGTGGGTGAGTGATGATGAGGGTAAAGGAGAAGGGCAGCAGCTGCGGCTGCATGGGTTTGAGGGGCTATGGTTTTCTTTTTTTTTAAAAAAAATTAGGGTTAGGGGCATTTTAGTAATTTCAAATGAAATTGCGAAAAATATAGTAATTAGAAATAAATTCTAATTCAACAATAATAGTGTATAAAAAAATACTATTTGCTCATCAATTTTACAAGTTATTTTCAATAAAATGCCCAAATCTAAAAATTAGAAATAATATAATTAATTTCTCTATTTTCCAAAATAACAACAGTAATATTTGAAATATTACTTATCTAATCCAAATCATGTAAAATCCCTATTATTTCATGCCTTATTATTTCATACTATCAACTTTATAATTCAAATATAGAAAATAATTCAATAATAATAAAATTGGATAATAATCATAACTCATCTCAAATTCAATAAATCAAAACTTGCCTTAATTATCTTTAATAAAATAATTTCTGAAATTAAGGCTACAAATAACTATATGATTTGAGACTTGATCATAATAAGACTTTTCAAAAGTTTTGGGTCTTACATTCTACCTACCTTATAAAAATTTTTGCCCTCGAAAATTGATACAAAACGAAGGAAATTTCATAACAGTTCATTCTTGAACACATTTAAGAAATAAGCAAAAATGTCTCAACATATAAACATATATACGGTTTTCAAATACTTTGATTGTCATATGCGTAAGGATGCAAAGGTAGAAGTGTGAGTGCAAAGCAAACATTACAAGGTAGGCTCAATGCAAAAAGGTGACATGGGTCAAACATGTGATAGTAAGGCAAGGCATTGAAGGTTATAAAACAGGATGAGATTACAACGACGTGCTCAACATCTGCACACTAATCTCACCTCAACCTCGAAGCCTTAACCTTCTAACTTCATCAGGCACTTTACAATCTCATGGCCGATCATAAGCCTAACGATCGCAAACCCGCTCGCAAGAAATAAATCACCCACAACTCAATGTTGCACACCTACCGCTTCACCTTCCGTATACATATATCACGTCCTAAAGAACTAACGCATCGCGTTACTACGTCTACAAGTCACACGTGATATCAAAATAATTCTCGAGTTTACTCAGAAGGATACAAGATTTAGAAAGGAGAGTCAAATGTCAAGGATAGTACTCATAGATCCGAGGGAATGTATCCAATCCCAGACAACAAGGATGATCAAGCAAATGAAGTTTGCTAGAAATAAATCAACTGACAACCTCAAAGATGACCCTTGGATCAAAGAAATTCAATAAGACCAATAAGCAGAAAAATCAGTGCATCAGTTTGAAACAATTTCAAGCTGAGCCGAAGAAGCATGAGGTTTGCAGAAGAGACGATTTTAAACCCAAGACAAAGCTCACAGAACTCAAGAGCATGATTAAAATACTTCCGAATGCATTGTTCACAAAAGAATCGAAAACTTGCAAAAAAAATCACTTGGCAATTTAGAAGAAAAGTTAAGTAACAAACATTCTCCAAGAGAATAACAAAAGCAATAACGTGGCTTTGCTGTAATACAATTTTAGGTTAAAGCAGATCATGCAAAATTTTAAAAACAAAATGGACACCAGTTTGGCTAAGAGCTAAAATATTTTCCCAGATATTTTAGAAAGGTAATTAGAAGCACAACTTAACCAAAAGCAATTCATAAAACTCGGAAGAAGAATCAAATGCTTGTTCAAAAATCATCAAAGTCCATATTCAAACAAGCGTGTATAACATTTATAGCAAAGACAAAAGAGGAGTTAAACTCTTTTTAGAAAAGAAATTCCGAGGTAAAAATTCGCTTACAATCTGGTAAAGGAAACAAGTAGTGTGTTACAAACGGACATGTTTCCACTAACCAAGGAAGCTTCTCAAAACTTCATTTAAAATAGCACATGTCAACTTTAAATCATCTTTGTCAAAATTGAACAATGGCTTCAATTTCAATCAAGCAACAGAAAAATAAATTCAGTTTAGAACCTTTTCAAAGAGAATTTAAAAGTTCAAAAAGTCCGAAACAAGAATCCAAAGTATACTTGAAATCACCATCTCAGAAGGATATTCAAGAAAATTAGGATGTACTTAAAAAGAGTCAAGCCATGCAAGAGAGGGTTTTAAATCAAGGTAGTTCAAACAAGATTCACTAGTCGTGAAACATCCAACAAGCTTCCAATTGACCCAAAAGAAAAGTCGTAGGAAAAGACAACTCAATCATTAGTAATTTCTCAAGGATAAATCTTTGACTAAAAACTTTTGTAAAGATAATGAGAGGATATATAAATGATGCACTATTTTGAAACAAATCAAACTAACTCACATAAGAATGAGATTCACAAGATTGGAAAAACCAAGATCAATGGTAATGTTCATAAATTGTAAAAGATTAGTTAAAAATAACGTCAAGTATGATATTCATATAGAAGGAAGGTTTAGTAGAGAATTTAGTCCGTTCATAGGAAGAAAGCTATGAGTCCAACACTCTCAAAAGAACAACAATGGCATAAATCATATAGCATGCTAAATCAAACTCAATTCAAAATAAGTTAAGTAAAGCTTATCAAATGAGACTCAACTGGGATAAAAGTGAAAAAGCTTTCCTTTCCAAAATTTTGAAAAATATGCAAATACCTAATCAAATGAAGATGTGCGTTGGAACCGTAGTAAATTACTAGAAAGTCAAATTGTATTTTAAAGTAAATGTAGTTCCGTAAACCAGTAAAAGCACAGGCGGGGTAGGAATAAATAGTTGTCAAACTGTATAAGAAATCTCAAAGTTTTATACATAGATAAATATATATCTAATCAACAGCAATTTTTATAAAATATCAATTGGCTGTACTCACTGTCAAATAAGAGAAAAACTGAATCAATAATTTCTCTAATAATGGACTCAGAATCTCAGAGTTAAAAGGCACAACGCATCATGACAAT
>NC_029781.3:79469465-79470615 GCF_000817695.3 Arachis duranensis | reverse complement strand
CGAGGAAGATAGATGCAACAAGGATTCCAAACAAGCATATGCAATTAAGTTCAAACAGGAATGCATATGAATGGAGGAATAAAGTTGAAAAATCAAGCTACTTTTCAAAAGGATTAGTAACCAAGAACTTCAAGTTAGGATACGAAAGAATAGGTCGACTCGAACAGAATTCAAGACACATAACTGAGCAGCCTCGAGAAAAGTTTTCAACGTTCCCAGAACCCGCGATTCGCTTAACTCAAAACTCGGATTTCATCTATGATAACTCATTAGTGCTTTTATATACAAAATTCACTAGTATTAAGCCAGCCAAACTTAATACCAAGAATTATGCAATGCAAGACTAACATCGTTAATCAATAGACCGTCATGTGCATAAAGCTCTAATTCTCGTCATTCGACAAGACCTAATACATGACAAACGCTTAGAGTATGCAACTGAAGCATATTCGGTCCATTCCTCAGGCTCTACAGGAAGGACTGCTCTGATACCATAATGTAACACCCTAACTACTAAAGCTCACGCTTCCGACTGCGCAACTCTGATAGCTCGGATATTACGACGACACTTATACTATTTAATACTAAAATATGAGCCTGTTTAAAAACTTTAAACCGCAATACCATTCCCAAAAATACTTTTGCCATACAGCGTACGTCCATACATACCATACAACTTACAGAAACTCATAAAGAGTACATCCATATATATATACATACATATATATAAATAATATTACAAACATTATCCAGTACAATTCCTATCCCTCTCACAAAATATATCAAGATAAAGGCGAGGGTACAAAAATAATAATGTAAAGCAATACAGAGCATCTCAATAACAAATAATTAAACTCTTCATAACTTCTGCGCCCAAATCCTGAAAGGGGAAAAATGTAGGGGGTGAGAACATCATCCTCGAAAGGGTTCTCAGTAGAGGGTTTTTGGGAATTACTGTAATAAGATACATGAAGATAAACCGTACCAGTGATTAATAACCATCTTATGCCTCTTTTCAAAAACAACAGTTTACAATAAAAGTAAAGTCAGAAATAGTTTCTGAAAGAGGAACTGTTCAATTCTCAAAACATCAAAGCATTTCAAAAAGGTTTATCTATACTGAACCAAAATAACCTTTCATATCTTATTT
>NC_029781.3:79468208-79469300 GCF_000817695.3 Arachis duranensis | reverse complement strand
AGATGCAAACACAAACAAACAGTTATTGCAAGTAGAACAATTAGCAGTTAATCACATAGGCAAACCAAGTACAATATGCATACCCAAACAATGTCACATAGATGCATATGATGCATGCCTGTCCCTAGTGGCTGATGATATCATCTGTCGGTTATAGAGCCAACCCGACAAGTCTTGGTAGCTAACCATTGGACTGTCCCTCTGTCGCGCATCCCCAACTCTAGTTATACTCATCATAAACTTGATCATAAACATGATCCATATCCATCACCCTCACTGGTGAATATTTCGGGGGCGAGCTCATCCGGGACTTTCACAGTGCCCGGCCACACTTACGACATAGGGTCAACAGAGTATCAAGTCTCAACCTGGAGCACGTGGTGGCTAGCCACTGCTACTACCCAGGAAAACTTGTATCTCAGATAGTGGAAGTGCAAATCACAATTATCAATAATTCAGCATATACATGCATTCATTCTCATCCGTGGATCAACATCCATCTCAACCATCCGGCTCACGGTTCAGTCCAGAACCAGCCAATATTCATAGCATACACAGCCATTCCGGCTCACGGTTCAATCCAGAACCAGCCAATATTCATAATCATACACAGCCATTCTGGCTCACAAAAAAAAAACAGCACTTCAACATTCAAAATCATCAAATTCATGAAATCGGCATTTAAGCCATAAATCATTTTCTCTATTCATTTCACTTTGCATAAATAACTCTTCTCAATTTATTCACTTTGAAATCAAGTTTCAACTCTTTTCAGTCTTGGCTTTAAAAATCTCATTTCTCAAATCATCTCAGGCTCATAAGCGAAATTTACTCAAAGTGAGTTCTCTTTTTAAAACAAAGCCACTCTTGGCATTCTCTTTCCAAAACTTCCAAAACCATGGCAAGTTAAGGATTTATTTCAAAGCATTCAAAATCACCCATCCAACAATGGAATTTTATAACAAAAGTTTCTCGGCAGAGTCCCAAGTCTCTAGGGAAGGTCAACCTATATCAATTCCTTAAAATTCATTGAAACTCTTAAAATCATAGATTCTCGGTTCAAGTAAATAAAACTGAATTTACTATAAAACC
>NC_029781.3:79449152-79467886 GCF_000817695.3 Arachis duranensis | reverse complement strand
AACTCAATATCAATCGATATAACTCATTTCCAAAGCTTTAAAGAAGCGGTTCAATAACAAATCATTTGTCCAAAACCAAATCAATTAAAATAAACCAGGCTGAATTCAAAAGTGCATTCGACTTTTCACATCATTGAAATAATTGACTCAATTCAAACCAATCCTCAATGGTTTAAACTCAGATTTCAAATCTTTAAAGAATCAACTTCAAAACATTATATTTCACAAAGCCGCACAACAACTTAGCCAAACCAACATCCATAATCATTCAAGTCAATCAAATAATACATAAGGCAGATACAATCACCAAATACACAATATCTCACATCAGTATCCATATGTAATAATTTCAATACACAAAACATAGTTTTTGGAAAGCGCCCCTACCTCAAAACGCAATTCCATAACCAAAATGCCTCATCAAGTCCTTTCCGCCTCAAACCAAACTGACGGTAACCAAAACCTCAGCTCCAAGCCACTTTCGCAACAGTCTCAACAACTCTAATCGCAACATACAACAATCGAACTCAAATCTTATAGCAATTAACACCACAAACCTCAGCGTAAAATAACAGAATAGTAGCTAAAGGGCTTTCAAATCAAATCGCTTACTGAACCGAAGGAGGAACGGTTGAACCGAAACAGCGGCGGTCTCCGGGCCAGCTCGGCAGCAGCCCGACAGCCACCTCGAGCGGCTGCGGTCAGCCCGACAGCTACCTCGAGCGGCTGCGGCGACAAATTCCGATCACAACATCAACACGCGGCAACTATAGTATTCCCGGAATTCAAAAAGGACAGAAATCACAATTAAAACCCTTACCGGCAACCTTTTCCGGTGTCGGCAGCAGTAGGCAGAAGCTCCGGCGGCGGTCCCTAACGTCACAAAACCACTCCTGGCGGTCGGAATCACAGAGATGCAGCTCCCTTCTCCGGCAGCGACACCTGCGGCGGCCTGAACCCCTTTTGCTGGCGGCGGTTTGGGCTTACCATCATCAGCAGCAGCGAGCTCGAATGGTGGCAGCGGCGTCCGGGTCAGATTCCAGAACCCAGAAGTGAGAGCAGATTTGGCGGCGGGAGCAGGCACGAACGACGGCGGCGCTCAAGAGCTCCGGCGAGGACGCGTTCTGCCTCATCGCTCTTCTTCCTCTCGCGTGCGGCCCGGGTTTGGTGGTGGCGACACCCTCAGCCGCGGTGACACACGTCAATGGCAGCTCGACGGCGGTGGGAAGGAGCGGCGAGTCCCTCTCCGCACGACGCCGACTCCACGCTTTCTCTCTCCCTCTCGGTCTCGCGCTTCCCTTTGTTCGCGATGAGGATGAGCAGCAACTGACAGCGAGGCACGGCGGTTGGACAGCGGCGCGAAGCTTCAGTGACAGCGATGACGCGACGGCGGCGGTGGAGCCCAGCACGCCGGCGCGAATCTCCTTCCTCTCCTCCTCCCTTCTCCCGCGGCCCTATTTCCCTATTTCCCCATCTTTGATTTGGCGCTGCTATGGGTTTCAGTTGTGTCTGCGTTAGGTTTGCTTGTGGGTGAGTGATGATGAGGGTAAAGGAGAAGGGCAGCAGCTGCGGCTGCATGGGTTTGAGGGGCTACGGTTTTCTTTTTTTTTTTTAAAATTAGGGTTAGGGGCATTTTAGTAATTTCAAATGAAATTGCGAAAAATATAGTAATTAGAAATAAATTCTAATTCAACAATAATAGTGTATAAAAAAAATACTATTTGCTCATCAATTTTACAAGTTATTTTCAATAAAATGCCCAAATCTAAAAATTAGAAATAATATAATTAATTTCTCTATTTTCCAAAATAACAACAGTAATATTTGAAATATTACTTATCTAATCCAAATCATGTAAAATCCCTATTATTTCATGACTGCCAAATTTATAATCTAAATATAGAAAATAATTCAATAATTATAAAATTGGATAATAATCATAACTCATCTCAAATTCAATAAATCAAAACTTGCCTTAATTATCTTTAATAAAATAATTTCTGAAATTAAGGCTACAAATAACTATATGATTTGAGACTTGATCATAATAAGACTTTTCAAAAGTTTTGGGTCTTACAAAATTCGAATTCGCAACTTCTTAGATGAGTATGAAGAGACTATGCCAATTGTGTTATAACTCATTGGCACCTACACGAGATAAGTTACTGAGTTAAGAAAAGAAGATTTAAACAAAGAGAGAAGAGAAATTTCAAAAAGAGATAGACGACTCATCACAATGCACAATCCACAGCACCCTTGACTAGTTTACTCTGTCTATTTGATATCTTCCATTCCAAGCTTGTGTCCTTATTTTCCTATGAGTTTGTTATCTGCCTTCACTAATTCACAATTATAACTCTCCTAACAAATTTTTTCATTGCTCATGTATCATTGTGTAAAATGTAAGTTATTATATACAATCATTTAATTCTCTACAAGGAAAAGCGTTTTTTTCGACGCCAAAAATCGACGGCTATTTTTACTGTCGATAATTTTCAACGACTTGCTGTCCATATTACTAAAAAATAATTAAAAATAAAATATTAAAATCGACAGCCTGGTCGTCGATATTTTTATGATGCATTAATTTTTTTCCCTATTATCGTCATATTATAGACGCACTAGAAGTCGAAAATAAAATCGACGAATATGGCGTCTGTTTTATTATTTAAAATATTGATAACATTACCGTCGATAATTTTGAACGGTCTAGATTACTTTCTAAAATGGGATGAACGGTGTAAATTTAATCTATAAAATAGACGCTATATGTGTTATTTTTTTAAATTAAAATCGACGAATATGACGTCTATTTTATTATTTAAAATATCGACAACATTACTGTCGATAAATTTGAACGGTTTAGATTGCTTTCTAAAATGGAATGGGCAGTGTAAATTCAATCTATAAAATAGACGCTATATGTGTTATTTTTTTAATTAAAATCGACAAAGATGCCGTTGATTTTTATCACTAAAAACACATCTTCCCGCGTCCACTCCCGCGTCCAAAGTTCAGAAACCCAAACTCTCCCAAATTTCCTCGTTCAACCCGTGCCCACAACCACCACCTCCTTCTCCCTCGTTCAACCCGAAGCTTCCACGGCAGGTTGTGCCTCGCCGGTGCAACTGCAGGTTCTGGTCCCTCCTTTCTTGCATATCTCGCACACGAAATGATTCTTCGCCATGAGCGAGTTTGGCGATAGAGCTATTACTTCTGCCTCTGGATTTGCATGCTTCAATTCATCAATTCACATATATAATAATAGATTTCAAGCTAATTATTCTTTAATTTCTTGTCTGGTATTTTTGGTTGACTTCGCTTTCTCTTCACTACTGCTGGAATTGAATTAGAGTTTCGATAACTGGAAGGAGCTGCTGCTGATGAAAACATCATCATGATTGATAAAATATGCTTTATTTATTGCTTGGTTTAAATAAGTTAAGCATGAGATGCATGATACATAATTACAATTACAGTTAATACAAAATTTCGATCTGCTCATTTTATCGGTGTCTTCAATCTCTCTGATTATCCTCTGTTCAATATTCCCATTATCAAAATTTCCATTATTTTATATATTTTTTTTTCTATTCACATTGAATTTTGTTTATTCTTATATGTATCATGTTTTGTTTTCTTTTTTACTTATTTTCCCTCCTGAAGCCCTTTTATTTGCTATTATAAGTGTATGTTTGGGCGCCATTATTTTGTAAAAAAAAAAAGATCTTTTTTTAATGAAAAAATATCTTTTTTTATTTTTTAACGTGTTTGGCAAATTTCTAGTAGTAAAAGTAAAAGCACTAGTAAAATAAAAAAAAAAGATCTTTTTTGAGAAGCTGTAATTTACATCTTTTTTTAAAAGATCTTTTTTCCTTAAAAAAATGTTTTTCATGTAATAAATAAACAAAAAAGTACTTTTATATTGTTATACCCAAACATAATTGATAGATAAAAAGACCTTTTTATATGAGATATCCAAACAAAAAATTACTTTTACTTCTCTATAAGATCTTTTAAAAAAAGATAATTCAAAAAAAGATCTTTTCTTAAAAGCTCACCCAAACAAGCACTAAGAGTCACAATTTGATTGAACAATCAAAAAAGTTAAAAGTAATAAATAAATTCTTGAAAAATTATAATTGAGGCTAACATTTTAGCATTTGTGAAATATGATATTTGTTAGATCCTTTAAACAATTATTTTCAGCTCTTTTATTTTCTCTTGAGTTTCATAACTAAGATGCTTTTGTGTTTTAGCATCAATATTCAGGGTTGGTACTTGATGCTGCTACTTGGAATAAGCGCTGCCATAAGGTGAGTTATATATAAAATGAAATCCATTAGTTTATGTTTGATGTAATTATTATCCATAATTTAGAAGCATTTTATGCATATAGTAGTAAATTTTCTTAAATTTGTTTCACTTGATTGTTGATTTTATTGGTTGTATGAATTGAATTTGAAGTGTTCAAGTGTTCAACTGTTCACAACCAAAAGCAGCAAGATACTCATTCATTGTGACAATGTGTGAATCTCTCTTCATTGGAATTTCATTCATGAGTGTTGTTTTGTTGTGTAAACAAGACCTTGCCATGATCCCAGAAGTGCATGATAAATACCACCAAAGCCCAATACTGCAGAGGAAATTAAGTGAAGTACTCCGGACACAAAGTATGGAAAGGTCATTGCTCAGTGAGGATGTGTAAACAAGCTGATGTTTATATTTTTCATGGTATTATTGAAACTAACTATGCCCTGTTTCAAATGACAATACCTTATAGTTTATATAGTATTTAAGACACATTAAAATTAAAATAAGCTGTTGTACCTTATCAGATTTTGGAATTAGTTTCCTTAGACTTGTAAGCTGTGCATTGATCCGGTCCCTACGCCGCTTCTCGGCCTGACTGTGGCTCTTGGAAGCACTAGCAGCTCTGTCTCCGGCCACCGTTTCGACCGGTGCCAGCCATGAATGAAACTCATCACCAAATTGATGATGAAGAGAATTACAATTTGAGACATGAGGCAGTGTTTGTGAAGGGTCTAGAAATAAAGAACAATGATCATAATTCTCCATAATCACAGCAACAACAAGAAAATGCAAAACCAATCTACTAGAGTTTATTTTTTTTCTTCTAAAACTATTATTGTTATCATTATTTTATCTCATCTGCAGGTACTGTTTTGACTATGCACTAATAACGGGGAGTGATCTTCTTAGCTTGTTATATAGATTGTGATTGGTGTGATATGAAACAACCTTTGATTGGTCAAAATGACAATTGATTTTTGGCCCTCTTTATCTGTCATTTTACCATGAATTATATAGTTTCTTTTCTTATATATCTATTAGACTTTGTCAAGAATTATCTGAATTATCTGAATTCTTATATATCTGAATTCGAAGCTTATATCTATTGTGATTGGTGGCTTATATTCATCTCTATCTTGGCCCAGAAGCTCTTGCAGTTTGTGGCAAGCCATTAGCGTTCTTTGGGATCTGCGTTGAGCTTCTCATCAACTTGATTGCCCTCAATGGTGGTATCTTCTATATCATCTTTAACTTCCTAAGAGGTAATTAATTACTTTAATTTTTCATTAATATATATAAATTATATTTCTAGCTAATTGGATAACAGAATGAAGAAGAAGAAGAGAAGTGTGTTTGGAAAAATCATTTTCATATGACTCTGTTGTTTGTTGTGTCATTTATTATGCATAAAGGGAAAGTATCCAATGCAAAAATACAAAGGAAGCTTATTTCATTATATGCTTCAATCAACTACCTAATATGGACGTGGATGCGATAATTTCCATCTATGGCTCTACTAGTACTAAGGTTTGATTTGATTATGTTATGTTATAGGTCAGTTTTACTGGTTCGACGGAGACTGGCCGGAAGGTAATGATGGCGGCAACCATGAGCAATTTGAAACCAGTTTCACTTGAATTAGGTGGCAAGTCCCCAGTCTTGATCTTTGATGATGCTGATGTTGACAAAACTGTTGACCTTGCTCTCTTTGGTATCCTACACAACAAGATTTCATTCCTTTCATTCCAAGTCAACCCTGAAATCCTTTTTCTTGTTTTTCAAGGTATCTCGGTCGTCCCTAGTAACTGTTTATAATTTTCAGGGAGAAATATGTGTTGCATTTTCCAGAGTTTATGTTCAAGAAGGAATTTATGATGAATTTGAGAAGAAGGTCGTGGAGAAGGCAAAAACATGGGTAGTAGGAGATCCATTTGACCCTAAAATTCAGCAAGGATCACAGGTAACATAATTATGTTTACATTATAATTTGAGAATAAGCTTTTAGATAATAATAACTCTTCTCTGTATATGATTTTTTTATTATTTTAAACTGCAGACTAGTAAGGCACAGTTTGAGAAAATTCTGTCCTATATTGAGCTTGGAAAGAAAGAAGGAGCTACCCTTTTAACTGGGAAAAAGGATTTGGAAACAAGGGCTACTACATTGAGCCTACAATTTTCTCTAATGTTAAAGTGCATTTTCAACTCTTCAAGAAACATGAAAACTGACCTTCTTTATTAATATTCATAATTGCTTCACACAATCCATTTCAGGAGGACATGCTAATATCACAAGATGAGATATTTGGACCTGTCATGGTTTCTTTATTAATATTCATAATTGCTTCATGATATTTTGGCTGGTTTTAGTCCATATTTTCTTCGCAATTTTTTTATTTTTATCTCTTGGTTTTGTTGCATTGCACTATCTCTTACATAGAACATATTAACAGGGTACTGCTCCTTGTATTTCCAATTTCTGCCACTAAAGCTTAGGATTTTGCCTTCCCTTCTTTTATATATATATTGAAGTACTTAAGTTGAAGGGAAATGAGTGGTTTTTATGTGAACAAAATGTTAATGGAATTATGAATGCAATGCTTGTTTGGAAATTTATTGGGGATGCCTAGCATCTATTTTGGAGAGGTAAGAGTAAATCTAATTTTTGTAATTTTAATTTGTTTAATTGCTGGCCCCCAAAATCAATTCTTACTTCTATAATTCATCATGAGAAAAGTGATAATTTGTTAATTTCTATCATATTTATATGAAATATTAATTGATGATACAAATTTTGGTATATCAAGAATTCATCTTTCTATTATTGACCCATTTTTTTCATGTCTAAACAGATATGAGCGTGGAATCTAGCAAAGAGGAAAATGCTGATTCAAGCTTTCTGCTTTTTATAACAAAGCTTCAGGTTACAAATTAAATTGTTGCCTGTTGAGCTACTTTCGATTTGAAAAACATTTTATTACAACTGCTTCTTTGCCTTTGATGTTGATTACCCTTTTGGAGGCTACAAGATGAGTGGATTTGGAAGAGATTATGGATTGGAAGCACTCGGTTAGGTTATTTAATTATTTTACTTTGAATATTTTGTATTATTAGTGGATTACAATTTAAACGAATATAACTCTATGTTTTTGATAAGTTTATAGACTCATTCTCTATATTTAATATAAATTTTATTTTTATATTTAAAAATTTATTTATCTTGTTATCTAATATTCTGTATAAATTTTATTTATATATTTAAAAGTTTATTTGCTAATTGTTTACTATTTTTTCAAATAAAAAAATAATTAAAACATATAACTATTATGATCGACGAAAAAATTGTCGCTTTTTAAATTCAAAATATAGACAAAGAATTTATCGGTATCTAAATTAATAAATCGACGGCAACTGTGTCGATTTTATTGAATCAAATATCGACGGCAATATTGTCGATTTTATTGAATCAAATATCGACGCAATCTTGTCGATTTATTAAGCATATTATAGATGAAACTCTTGTCGATTTAATTGAATCAAATATCGACAGAAGTGGCATCGATTTTATATAATAATATCGACGGCAACGTTGTCGATTTTAGTAAGAATGTGAAAATTTCAAACTCATATTATAGACAAAAATGCTGTCGATTTTATTACATTATTATCAATTGGCAAGGCAAGCCATTGATTTTATTAGAATTTTGGAAAATTGACAAGTTTAATAGTGACCACATCCGCCGTCCATTTTGTCATTAAAATTTAATATTATCGACGACTTAGCCGTCGATTTGACCGTCAATTTTAACGATGTTTCTTATAGTGATTATTACATTTATTTTTTAGATTACCACTCATATAACAGTTGTGAAAAATGATTATTCTTATTGATGGGTTCATAAATTATTAGATGCATAATATTTAAAGAAAACTTTGAGTCATACCACAAAATACTAAAATTACAATTAACATTAATCATTTAATTCAATAATGAGAGATTATTAATTAAATAATATTGAAACATATTGTCAAGTTCTAAATAAAAATACCATTTTTTCCTTGTTCTCTTCCAATTAGCATTTTTTTTTCTTTTCCATCTTATTAATCTACCATCTATATTTGAAAAGTTTTTCATGTTGAGACACTTAAGAATAATTTTTAACTTGCTAATTTTTTACAACGTTATGTTCTTAGATTTTAAGATTGATAATTAAATTTCTGCTTTGATTTATTGTTTTTTTTATGTAGATTAAACATATGTTTATTTGTGGGATTTTTTATTTAAATAAATTAAAAAAATCTTTTATTTATTGAAATAAATAATTTTAAAAATTATTATGAAAATACGTAAAATTATTTATCTTGTTTATAGTGTAAACAAAATAAGACAGTGCACGTGACATGTGTATATCTCGTTTATAGTAGGTAATGCCTATATATAGATGTCGTTTACAACGACTTTCTGTATCCCATTTCCAACTTTTCCACCACTTTCTCATCTCTTCTATCTGTTTCTGACCATATTATTGAGTAAGACAAAAATGACGCACACAGATACATGTGATTCGAACATTAATAGATTGAATGCAACATGGCACTACGCTGGGACAGCCGATTTTGTGGTTAGTTTTCTTATCTTAACGTTTATGTTATCCCATATATGTATAAACATGGTTAGGATACTCGCCAAGAACTAGAATACAATTTATATCTTAGCAACAGATCACTGATAGAGTATAATTCTATGAATGTGGTTCTCATTTTTTTGTAATTAAGTTTTTAACTACATAATTATTAATTCAGATATAAATACTTGAGTCAATGTTTTTCAACCGTTGAAGTTAATTGATTTATTAGTCACACGTTCTTTAATTTATTAATTTAGTTATTAATTATTCAAGTAAAAGTTATTTTTTAATTTAAGGGAACTCTTATGTAATTTTGTATTTATCTAAATTAAATTATTAAATTAAAGTTTGATAATTAGAGTATTAAGGATAAAGTATACTTTTTGTTCCTGAAATTTGGTAAAAATTTTAAAAATATTCCTAAATTTTATTTTGTTTCAATTTTGTCTCAAAAGTTTTCGATTTGCATCAAATATATTCTCGAGGGCTAAATTTTCAAAAAAATTAAAACCAATCTAACAATAATACATAAAAATTATGCTTGATTTGCTTGTATTGAGGGTTGTTCTTATGAAATTGTTGTTGAATTGGTCTTAAATTTCTTGAAAAACTAGCCGTCAGAGGTATATTTGATGCAAATCGAAAATTTTTGGGATAAAATTGAAAAAAAATAAAACTTATGGGTATTTTTGAAACTTTTGTCAAATTTCAGGAACAAAAAGTATACTTTACCTGATTATTAATTGCTTTAGGGAATGTTTTTATTTTAAGTAACGTATGAGGAAATGTTTATTAATTAACTAAGTAAATATTAACGTAAAAAGTTTTATTGACATAAATTCAGTTAGTACATACGTGTAAATTTCTGTTAAATAAATGTATATAATAGTTAAGTAAGTTTGTTATGTCGACGCACGTATACAAATTTTTAATAATTGTGATAATTTATTTTGTGTCAGACTTCTCGCTTACTTCTGCCTAGGCGAGTGAGTCACATGCTTCGACCACCGGACGCCATCCTCCTGTATTTGAGTGAGACTGCCTTCGGCAACACGGTGTCTCTCAAGGACTTCATTTTTGACAACTCCTTGATCACGACATTTGTGGAGCGTTGACGTTCGAAGACCCACACGTTGCACCTGCTATGGGGTGATGCCACTATCACTCTATAGGACATGGCATACCACCTTGGACTACACATGCACGGGGAGCTAGTGGAGGGTGCTTCCATGATTTCTACATATGGTAAGGCACGGAGACATTGGAGTTAGTGGAGCGACTACTCGGTGTCAGGCCTTCGGTGGTTGCACAACAGGAGGTGCAGAGGAAGGAGTAATTCTCGCTAAAGCTCACATGGCTGCAGGACCATGTCCACCATATGCCTCGGACGGATGATCTAGAGACACTCCGACAGTATGCGAGGTGCTATATCTTGTTACTAATTGGGGGTTACCTAATGACGGACAATTCGAACAACCTGGTCCATCTCTGGTGGCTGCCACTGCTTGCAAACTTTGAGAAGTGTCGTGGGCTATCTTGAGGTTCGACGGTACTTGCATGGACATACCATTCGTTGTGCTCTGCTGCACCCTGAGGCACGATAGACAAACACTGAAACTCATCTGTCGCAATGAGTAACACGCATCTTCGAGATACCCTTTCTGTTCTTTTCAACAGCTGCCATCAGCTTTTGGAAGAAGCAATTTCCAGCCGCTAGCTGTGCCTGTGCATCCCTATCCTTCATGACGAACAACTTTTGCAGCCTCTTGTACGTGATGCGCACGATGGGAGAAATTGGCAAGTACCGTGTACCCTTTAGCTATGCATTTATGTACTCCGACGAATTTGTTGTCATGTGACCAAACCGGTGACCGCTGTCGTAGTATTGTAGCCATATTTTTTTTGGTTGAATCTACTAGCCCAGTCCGCCATCTTTCGCGACAAACCTCTCAAGGCATCTATGTACCACTCGTACTTAGCCTTGCTTGGACTATAAGCAGTGTTTATGAGGTATTGCTTGCCCTCGGTGGACTGGAAACGAGGCATGAAGTTTGCGGCCATGTGTCTTACACAATAAGCATTGAACACCCTACTAGGAGGTTACTATCCACTATCATCAGCCTTCAGTGCAGCCTTGACCGCCTGAGATCTATCAGAAATAATCAATAGGCCATCCTGTGGGGTGACATGTCGTCTTAGATTAGTTAGGAAGAAAGACCATGACTCCGTACTCTCGGACTCCACAATTACAAAGGCAATAGGAAGGATATTGCTGTTGTCGTCTTGTGCCACTACAATAAGCAAGACATCACCGTATCTGCCATACAAATATGTGTCGTCAACAGAAACAAATGGGTTGTAATGCTTGAAAGCCTCAATACAGAATGAGAATGCCCAGAATACTTTGTCGAACATGCTACAATCGTGGACCATAAGGCGCCCATCATAATAAGGTAAGGCCCTAAGCTTACATATCGTTTCGGGACAATAACTTTGCAGTGCTTGTAGCAACTTCGGCACCTTGTTGTCTAACTCCTCCCAATTTTTGTATATCTACGCAATTGCCTTTTGCTTCGCCATCCAGACCTTTCTATACGAGGATTTGAAGTGATAGCTTTGCCGAACTGCACCTTACAGGACAGGGGTGCTAACGGATGGGTTAGACTGTATCAATAGTAGGATGACCTTACAGATGAGACTGCTATCCAACTGTCGATGGTCTTGGGACATGGTGGGTGCTAAACATGTATGCGCTCCACCAACCCTTCGGACCTCTCTAATGAAATAATACATTCATGGTTGGAAACTACACTAGATATAGCAATCATAAATGAGTAAATACGCCACAATTAAACTTGACATCACCAGTATCTGAGGCTCTGTTGGAGAGCCACACGGAGGCTCCAAGGACATCCAGTTGCAGCTAGGCGGCAATGCACATGGTACTTTAATCAGTCTGATTTGACCATTCGGTACTCATCACTTTTGCAAATGCTATAGTTCTTCACACCCTGTATTATTGCATCTCTGCTTTTAAATTTGTGGCCGACACGAAACTCCACCCCACCGTCTAAGTTGTAATCGTCTTCCCTGGTGTTAAAAAATGGAGATTTCTCATGTATTGCATTCAGATCCAATGCATAATAGTGACTTGGTACATCTGATAGCCCCAAAATCGAGTCGAAAGAGGCAAAACATAGCGCACCACTGCCTCGGCCGGCATCTCTGGTACAAACTCCTATTCATCATCATCTTCAGAGGAATCACTATCGTTGCTATCCGTAATAACGTACTCTTCGTCAGAGTCTTCATCACCCACGTCCATGTCTTCCACTGGACTAGCAATATAAATCGGTGGTGGTGCGAGAGGTGGGTCATCCTGCATAAAGGTCAAGTGGACGGATTCACTACCACCAATATCACCATCCTCGGCGGAAAGCTCCATCACTTGTTTTGCCATGATTCTCCCATGGATGTCAAACATGAGTCGCACATGCTCGTTGCCTTAGAGCCGAAACAGGCGAAACTGAAAAATTGTTACCCACTGGAGCTAGCAACTTATACCCTACCCTTCCGATCTCTTTTCTCCTTAAACCACAAAGGTTGCCCAATATCAGACTCTTCAACTCGGACAACAAACTTACGCGCCGAGTGCAAAACAGTATCGAATTATCACACTCAAATATCACCTCATTGTCACTGTTTCTCATACAACAACTGGGATACACACAAACAACCTATTTTTTGGAAGAAAAACGGAGGAGAAGAAAGTATGAAATGTTTGTGGAGAATGGTAAGGGTTGCACATCCTTTTATAGCTGTTGGAAGTTTGTCTTACCGTATCTCGTTTATACTATAAATGTTATAACTCAATAGGTATCTCGTTTACAGTGTAAATAAGATTAGCTTGCACGTATCTCGTTTACACTGTAATCGAGATATATACGTGTTACACTGTAAATGAGATAAGTAATTTTACGTATTTTTGTAATAATTTTTAAATTATTTATTTCAGTAAATAAATATTTTTTAATTTATTTAAATAAAAAATCCTATATTTGTGAGTGAAAATTATTTTTTTTAAGATTGGAATGGAAAACTTTGAAAAAAGATTTAAAAACAAAACAAGTAAATAAAAGAAAGGAAGTTTTTTGTAAAAAAAAAACAAAAACAAAGATTTACTCAATTAAATAGATGTGCTGTTTAATTTATTTTTAATATATATTTTAAATTTTAATATATATATTTGAGTTAATAGTTAAATTAATTCCTGAAAAATGAGTCATCTAAATTTATCTTTAAAAAATTGTATCAATCAAATTAGTCATTTAAAAATTATAAAATAATCACATTTTTTTCACTCTATTAACCATTTTTGTTAATAATTGATAATGTAAAATGTTAATTAACTACATATATAATACATAATATATTTAATTGGACACCAACTATATATATTTATAAAACAAAAAATAAATTTGATTAATTTATAATTTTAAAAAATTAATTTAATCGATAAATTTTTTAAAAATAAATTTGAAGTATAATCTATTTTTTAATAATTAATTTTACCATTAACCCGTATATATTCTATAAGAGTTAATGATTTAATAATCTATTTTGTGTGTCCATATAGTATAATTATAATCTTATTAACTAATTGAACCAATAAACCCGAAATGCAATAGTGTAATTAGTTTAGTTATCAATTTAATTTCAATAACTATGATTAAATGGGCCATTTCTTTTAGAGTTAGTACTCAAAGTGGTCCGTAAACTTGCAGTCGAGTCTCAATATCATTTTTTAACTTAAAATTGTCTCAATTTTGTTACTAAATTTAACAACGGTCAAGATTGCAAGAATCAAACTGATCAATAAATCGGTCAAATAACGAGTTTAATAGTTTAATAGTTCAATCGCAATTGAACCGAAAGTCAAACTAATTTAATTAAATATTAAATAAAATTATTAAAAAGTAATCTATAATTAACCTGAACCTCAATATTATGAACATAATTAATAAAATTAACAGATACCATCAAGATTATGGAGATGAATCTGAACATCAAGATTAGAGACATAAGTATCATTAAGATTATGGATATCATATAATTAACCTGAAACCTCAACATTATGTTAATTCATATAATTGCATCAAAAATTAATACAATTAATAAGATTCCATCAATAATGAACAAAATTATTTTCGAAAACTCAGAAAAAGAATGAACAAGATAAAAAATGAACACTTACAAAAAGAATTAACTCAAAAATAAAATCGTAAAAAATAAAGTAAGAAAAAAAGACGAGAAACAATGAAGGAATGCTTGTCAGAGGAGAAAGACGGCCAATTAGATACGAGTTCAGGGCAGCAGAGAGAGCAAAGAAGGCTTAAAGTCCATGTCGACAGAAATAGATACTCGACAGGACAGAGGCGACTAACGATAGAAACTTCAAACGAGGACGATGATATAAGTTTTGAGTGGCGAGGGTGGCAACTGCTGGTGGTTACTACCGACGCTGATAGTGGTAAGGATGATGGAGGCGTTCCTTCTGCTCATTGGAGGAAATTAGGATCAGAAGAGAGAGGGAGGTGTTGTGAGGCTCATTTGGGAATTGGGACTGGGTTAGTGGATTTTATCTTTTTTTTTTTGCATCAAAGCGATGCCATTTCTAAGGCAGATTACAAAATCGGGCCTTCAAAAAATCTGGCCGGTTCATTGGTTAATTATCGATTTAGCCAATTTTTTAACCGATTTTTTGTAGGACAGTTCTGGAGATTAACTGGACTAACCAGATGACCGATTTCTGGTTAATCTGGTCGAACTAGTCAGTCCGGCTTTCAAAATCTTGATAACAGTCGTTTCTGAGATACTTTCGGGTGATAGAATGATAACGTGGTTAGTCAGAGGTCACATTAAAAGTTATGCTGAATTGATAAAATATCGCCGTTTTATTTTTAACGTCTAAATAGAACATAAACGACATTGTTTAGGATATTTTGAAGGATTTTAATTTGTTGGTGTTAGAAAAAAAGATGATAAAATTTTTCAAAATACGCTAAACAATGTCATTTATGTTCGTCAAAACTAAAATAAAGACGTTTTATTTGTCCAATGTAGTTTTCAACGTAATCTCTGCATATTACGTTAGCATTTTGCTACAAAAAATATCTCAAAAATGATCATTATTAAATTCAAAGATAAATTTAATACAATTTTAAGTTTAGAGAGAACATTGATCAACCACTTTTCAATTTCTATATGGACGTCTGGGTTGTGTTGCACCGGATTGTGGAAAGGAGGAGAGCTACACATGGGTGTGGTGTCAGGTGTGTTACAAATCGGATCGTGCGACACATAAGGTGCAACACGGAGGGTCCAACTTGTGGCAACAAAAATGGACGGTCCATTTTGTTGCATGGTGGACACGCGGCACGCAAACATAGCTCCCAAACGGTGCCCCACAGACCAACTCGTTGGATGCAATAAGGACTATCACCATCTGAGTTATTATTTTGATCCTTCACTTTCAACCTCAAAACTCCATTGTTGTTCTTCATTTCACTGTTGCTGGTGGGTTTGCATGGTGGAGAAAATAAGAAAATGCCAAAAAGAAATAAAATTAAAGATGTTGATCATCTTGAGCTTCATATTATGCACTATCTCAGTCATTCTGATTATGTAAGTTTGTTTAAATTTTTTTTAATTTTTATAATTATAGTTATTATTGTTAGAAATTTAGTTATTGTTATCATTGTTAGGATCTAAACTTAGAAATATACATAGAATGATTAGGACTATTTTTAATTTTTTTTAAATTTTTTCATTATTTTTGTATAAAAATTATTATTGTTAGTGTGTTAATTATTATTATTGTTAGTGTGTTAATGATGCTATATATATACTTGCAATTTAAAAGAAACGCAACAGTTTTTTTTAATTTGTTTAATATTTCTTATTATAATTATTAGAATTTTGGAAGAAGTGAAATATTAAAATATTTAGAAAATAAATTATAAAATGTAAACCGAATTGTTATTAATTTTTGGATACAACGTTTTTTTTTTTGAATTATTTTATAAATTTTTAGTTATTTATAATTGTTAGGAAATTAAATATTATTGTGGCTATGAGTAGTTGGACATAGGAATAAAAACCGAATGGTTAGTATTAATTTTTAAAAGTGTGTTACTTTATTTTTGTTAATTGTAATTGTTATTGTTAGGAAGTTAATTATTATTGTTATTAGAAAATGAATTTAAGAAGATAATGACAATAATTATTAATATTTTTTAACTTTAAAAATATGTATTTAATTTTACTTAAGTAATAGCTAATAGATAATTAATATTACAAATAATAATATTATGTATTAGAAAAATTTTTTCCATATCAAATAAATAAATAAACAGCATCTCTAATTTACTAATTTTCTTGAGATTTGATTAGGAATGTATGTATATGTATGTATTATGAATCTATGTATATGTATGTATTAGTTAATGTTATTAATAATTTATTTTGGGAGTACTAATTATTTGTTTTAGTCGAATTAAGTCAAATAATTTATGACAGATGTGTGGTTTCAAGTAATATTTGTTGTTGAGCTAGTTGTGCAGATTTTGTTAATGAGTAGCTGCAGTTAAAAAATTCTTGCCTTCTAGTAGTAAGTTAGTAATAGTTAATGAGTTGACTAATAATTTGTTATGTTTTTTGTAGAAATTAAAAATGTTGACATGTGACCATCCAGTTCCACCGGATCGGTACAACGATCGGGTGGAGGAGCATTTACAAGTTACTGGATTTTATCATGCATCTTAGATTGGTGTCGTACAAAATCAGAAAATACTCGTGAATGCTCTAATCGAACGGTGGCACCCTGATACACATACGTTTCACCTTCCAATTGGTGAATGTGCCGTAACTCTTGAAGATGTGGCTCTAATTCTTGGTCTTCCGACGGATGGTCTTTCAGTTACTAGGATGACAATGAGTAGTTTCTCAGCGTTGGAGGCGGAGTGTTTGCATCAATTTGGAGTTGCACCGCGTAAGTCGGACTGTAGAGGATGCTGCATAAAACTGACTTGGCTGCGGGATCTAAAAGAAAACATCCAGTTGACTGATGAAATAAGTATACAGAGGTATGTGAAGTGCCACATTATGTTGCTGATCGGGACGATCTTGTTTGGGGATAAATCTGGGGCTGGTGTGCACTGGAAGTTTCTACCCTTGCTTCGTGATTTTGCCGATAGTATAGTTGGGGATCAGCATGCCTAGCACACCTCTACAGGCCGTTATGCAGGGCATCTCGTTATAACTGTAAGGAAATAGATGGTCCTATAATACTTCTGTTCGGTTGGACTTCGATCCGACTGCTATATCTATCGCCGCTTCCTAGGGAACCCCACAGTTTTTCACTAGCCAACAGATAATATTATGTTACAATCTACTCGTATCTTTATATTTAAAATTCAGTTTATCTAATTGAATATATGATATTAGGTGGTGTAACTGGGAGCGTGGTGACCGACGATATAGATATCTGAATCTAGCTCACTTTAGGAAGGCCTTTGATGAACTCCAAGAAGGCCATGTGTGTTTTAATTAAAGAATTCTTAGTTTCGGGTTTGGGGTCTGGGACAAAATTATGAAGCATTGTTATTGTTATTGGTATTCTGGGTTGTAATCATGAGTTTCCTTTATTTTTTCCAGTTTGTGTGACTTGCTTATGCTGTGGATCGCGTGGATCCGAACATAATTCCTGCAGACATCTACATGCAGTCGGTTGTGTGGAGCGCCACGATGCCGTTGGTTTCTTTTGAATGCATCGAGTGGCATGCAACCGATAGGTATAGGCGACAGTTCAAGTTTGTTCAGGGAGTACCTCATCAGGAACGGAATCTGGACAAGGCGCATAGATGATCCAAATGAGGAGAACGAGGATAAGGAGGATGGAATAGAGGAGTCCAATGAGGATGAAGAATCTCGTAATGATGGTCTTATATTGTATATTTTGCTTTACATGTTTAATCAGTTGATTATCTTGTATTCATAAATGGTATCTCTATTTGGTTTGACTAAATGATATGTAGCATCTCTGTTGGTTAGATTACTTTATTCTCTTTATCTAATTGTTTAATTAAATTGTATACAGGTCAGGCACGTACTCCAAATGACACAGGCAAAGGTTACAATTTGAGGGTTGATCCGCCACGTTGTAGCGCTAGTCGGTACACTCCATCTGTGTTCAAAAAGGCTGCCAAAAAATACAAGAATCTTGTGAAGAATGTAAAGTGAAAAATAGAATTCCCAGCGTTAAACGCCGGAACTGGCACGAGGATGGGAGTTAAACGCCCAAACTGGTACTAAAGCTGGCGTTTAACTCCAAGAGGAGTCTCTACACGAAAATGCTTCAATGCTCAGCCCAAGCACACACCAAGTGGGCCCGAAAGTGGATTTTTATGTCATTTACTCATCTTTGTAAACCCTAGACTACTAGTTCTCTATATATAGGACCTTTTTACTCTTGTATTCTAATCTTGGTTCTTCTGGTTCCCTCTCTGGGGCCGAAGCCAATAATCACTTTTGTTCTTATGTATTTTCAACGGTGAAGTTTCTACACACCATAGATTAAGGTGTGGAGCTCTGCTGTACCTCGAGTATTAATGCAATTACTATTGTTCTTCTATTCAATTCCGCTTGTTCTTGTTCTAAAATATCACTTGTTCTTCAACTTGATGAATGTGATGATCCGTGACACTCATCATCATTCTCACCTATGAACGTGTG
>NC_029781.3:79447710-79448916 GCF_000817695.3 Arachis duranensis | reverse complement strand
AATTACATAAGTATCTCTATCTTTATCTGTATGTTTTATTCGTATATCACCCATATCCATTTGAGTTTGGCTGACTAAGATTTACAAGGTGACCATAGCTTGCTTCATACCAACAATCTCTGTGGGATCGACCCTTACTCGCGTAAGGTTTATTACTTGGACGACCCAGTACACTTGCTGGTTAGTTGTGCGAAGTTGTGATAAAAAGTTAAGATTGCAATTGAGCGTACCATGTTGATGACGCCATTGATGATCACAATTTCATGCACCAAGTTTTTGGCGCCGTTGCCGGGGATTGTTCGAGTTTGGACAACTGACGGTTCATCTTGTTGCTTAGATTAGGTATTTTTTTCAGAATTCTTAAGAATGAATTCTAGAGTTTCATGATGATCTGTTCAAGTCTGGCTGGCTGTGAAGCCATGTCTAATTTTATTGGACCGAGGTTTCGACTTATCATCACAAGAGCTTGTTGATTTCTATCAATCCTGCTGTTGGAGCAGTGATCTGCTAAGGCTTGGCTGGCCATTGGCTATGTCTAGTGTTTTGGACCGGAGCTTTCTTTGAAAGCTTGGCTGGCTATGAAGCCATGTCTAATTCCTGGACCGGAGTCTTAGACTAGCATTGCAATGATTCTTGGAATTCTCATTAAGAATTTTGATATTTTTATTTTTCCTCTTCACTTAATTTTCGAAAAAAACCCAAAAAATTTACAAAATCATAAAAACCAAAAATATTCTATGTTTCTTGTTTGAGTGTAGTGTTTTATGTTAAGTTTGGTGTCAATTGCATATTTTTGTTCTTCTTGCATGTGTCTTAAGTGATCTTCAAGATATTCTTGATGATTTCATTACTCTGATCTTTAATTTCTCTTGACTTGAGTGTTTGTGTTTCTCATATACATTCTCATTTTGTTAGTGTCAGTAGTATACAAACTGCTAAGTTTGGTGTCTTGCATGCATTGTTATTTGATTTTAGTTGCATTTTGATTATTCTTCATTATTAAAAATCCAAAAATATTTTTAATTTGTGTCTTTTCAAGTCAATAATACAGAGGATTGAAGATTCAGAATATTCAGCAGAGGAATTGCACAGAAAAAGCTGGGCGTTCAAAATGCCCAGTGAAGAAGACAAACTGGCGTTTAAACGCCAGCCAGGGTGCCTGGCTGGGCGTTTAACGCCCAAAAGGGTAGTGGTTTGGGCGTTAAA
>NC_029781.3:79447351-79447605 GCF_000817695.3 Arachis duranensis | reverse complement strand
TAATGCAAATTTTTTTCAAGTTTTCAAAATTTTTCAAAATCAAATCTTTTTCAAATCATATCTTTTCAATCATATCTTTTTCAAAATCAATTTCTTTCCATTTTCAAAAATACTTGCTATCAATTAATGATTTGATTCAACAATTCAAGTATGTTGCCTTTTCTGTTGAGAAAGGTTTGATGTCTGAATCATATCTTTTCTTGTTAGCCAAGTCATTAATTTTCAAAATCAAATCTTTTTAAATTGTTTTTCAA
>NC_029781.3:79446826-79447046 GCF_000817695.3 Arachis duranensis | reverse complement strand
GAGGATTCCATATTTTCTTGTTCTCTTCTCTTTCATATGAGCAGAAGCAAAGACAAAAGCATTCTTGTTGAGGCTGATCCTAAACCTGAAAGGACCTTGAAGCGAAAAATAAGAGAAGCTAAGGCACAATTCTCTGTAGAGGACCTAACAGAAATCTTCAAAGAAGAAGAACACATGGCAGCCGAAAACAACAACAATGCCAACAATGCAAGGAAGGTGT
>NC_029781.3:79445739-79446821 GCF_000817695.3 Arachis duranensis | reverse complement strand
TTCTTGCAAATCTGTGACACTGTCAAGACTAATGGGGTTGACCCTGAGGTCTACAGACTTATGCTATTCCCTTTTGCTGTAAGAGACAGAGCTAGAATATGGTTGGACTCATAACCTAAAGAAAGCCTGAACTCTTGGGAAAAGCTAGTCAATGCCTTCTTGGCAAAGTTCTTTCCACCTCAAAAACTGAGTAAGCTTAGAGTGGAAGTCCAGACCTTCAGACAGAAGGAAGGAGAATCCCTCTATGAAGCTTGGAAAAGATACAAATAATTAATCAGAAAGTGTCCCTCTGACATGCTTTCTGAATGGAGCATCATAGGTATTTTCTATGATGGTCTCTCTGAACAATCCAAGATGTCTTTGGATAGCTCTGCTAGAGGATCTCTTCATCTGAAGAAGACGCCTACAGAAGCTCAAGAACTAATTGAAATGGTTGCAAATAGCCAATTCATGTACACTTCTGAAAGGAATCCTATGAATAGTGGGACTAATCAGAAGAAAGGAGTTCTTGAGATTGATACTCTGAATGCCATATTGGCTCAGAACAAAATATTGACTCAGCAAGTCAATATGATTTTTCAAAGTCTGTCTGGAATGCAAAATGCACCAGATAGTACTAAGGAAGCTTCATCTGAAGAAGAAGCTTATGATCCTGAGAACCCTTCAATGGAAGAGGTGAATTACATGGGAGAACCCTATGGAAACACCTATAATCCTTCATGGAGAAATCATCCAAATTTCTCATGGAAGGATCAACAGAGACCTCAAAAAGGTTTCAACAACAATAATGGTGGAAGAAACAGGTTTAGCAATGGCAAGCCTTTTCTATCATCTTCTCAGCAACAGATAGAGAGTTCTAAGCAGAACAACTCTGACTTAGCAACCATGGTCTCTGATCTAATCAAAACCACTCAAAGTTTCATGACTGAAACAAGGTCCTCCATTAGAAATTTGGAGGCACAAGTGGGACAGCTGAGTAAGAAAATTACTGAACTCCCTCCTAGTACTCTTCCAAGTAATACAGAAGAAAATCCAAAAGGAGAGTGCAAAGCCATCAACATGGCCGAATATGGAGAGGAGGA
>NC_029781.3:79444014-79445186 GCF_000817695.3 Arachis duranensis | reverse complement strand
GAGGAGAATTGATCATTCAAGTGAATGAAGAATCCTTGGTGTTTAAGGCCCAAGGATATCCCTCTGTCATCATGGAAAGGAAGCATGAAGAGCTTCTCTAAAAAACAGAGCCCCCACAGTCAAACTCTAAGTTTGGTGTTGGAAGGCCACAAACAAATTCTAAGTTTGGTGTTGAACCCCCATATTTAAACTCTAAGTTTGGTGTTGGGAGGCCACAACCAACTTCTAAGTTTGGTGTTGAACCCCCACATTCAAACTCTAAGTTTGGTGTTGGGGGGTTCCAACATTGCTCTGAGCATCTGTGAGGCTCCATGAGAGCCCTCTGTCAAGCTACTAACATTAAAGAAGCGCTTGTTGGGAGGCAACCCAATGTTATATTTTATATATTTTCCTTTGTTATTTTTATGTTTTCTGTAGGTTGATGATCATGAGAAGTCACAAAATCAATTGAAAAAGCAAAAAAATAGAATGAAAACAGAAAGAAAAACAGCACACCCTGGAGGAAGATCCTACTGGCGTTTAAACGCCAGTAAGGCTAGCAGATGGGCGTTTAACGCCCAGTCTGGCACCATTCTGGGCGTTTAACGCCAGAAAGGGGCACCAGACTGGCGTTAAACGCCAGTAAAGGGCAAGAACTTGGCGTTAAACGTCAGAAATGGGCACCAGCCCGGCGTTTAACGCCAGAATTGGCATAAAGAGCAATTTTGCTCGCCACTTGGTGCAGGGATGACTTTTTCCTTAACACCTCAGGATCTGTGGACCCCACAGGATCCCTACCTACCCCACCACTCTCTCTCTCTTCTTCACCCATTCACCAATCACCTCAACACCTCTTCCCCAAAAACCCTTCACCTATAAAATCCCATCTTTCTCTTCACCACTCACATCCATCCTTCATAAAACCCCACCTACCCCACCATTCAAATTCAAACCACTTTTCCTCCCAAACCCACCCATACATGACCGAACCATAACCCCCCACTCCTATATAAACCCTTCTTCACTCCTTTATTTTCACACAACCTAAACACTACTTCTCCCCCCCTTTTGGCCGATCCACAAGGCTCCATCTCCTCTATTTCTTCTTCTTCTACTCTCTTCTTTCTTCTTTTGCTCGAGGACGAGCAAACCTTTTAAGTTTGGTGTGGTAAAAGCATTGCTTTTTGTTTTTC
>NC_029781.3:79442147-79442786 GCF_000817695.3 Arachis duranensis | reverse complement strand
TGTTGGCTCTTGAAAGAATGATGAAAAGGAGACATGTTACTGAGGATCTGAAAAATCATAAAAATGATTCTTGAAGCAAGAAAAAGCAGTGAATATTCAAAAAAAAAAGAGAGAAAAACGAAAAAAAAGAGAGAAAAAAGAGAAAAAGAAAAAAATAATAATAAAGTTGTGATCCAAGGCAAAAAGAGTGTGCTTAAGAACCCTGGACACCTCTAATTGGGGACTCTAGCAAAGCTGAGTCACAATCTGAAAAAGGGTTCACCTAATTATGTGTCTGTGGCATGTATGTATCCGGTGGTAATACTGGAAGACAGAGTGCTTTGGGCCATGGCCAAGACTCAATAAGTAGCTGTGTTCAAGAATCATCATACTTAACTAGGAGAATCAATGACACTATCTGGATTCTGAGTTCCTAAAGAAGCCAATCATTCTGAATTTCAAAAGATAGAGTGAGATGCCAAAACTATTCAGAGGCAAAAAGCTAAAAGCCCCGCTCATCTAATTAATACTGATCTTCATAGATGTTTTTGGAATTCATTGTATATTCTCTTCTTTTTATCTTATTTGATTTTCAGTTGCTTGGGGACAAGCAACAATTTAAGTTTGGTGTTGTGATGAGCGGATAATTTATACGCTTTT
>NC_029781.3:79441153-79441961 GCF_000817695.3 Arachis duranensis | reverse complement strand
TGGCTGAAATTGAGGGACCTGAGCAAAAATCTGATTCAGAGACTAAAAAGGACTGCAGATGCTGTTGGATTCTAACCTCCCTGCACTCGAAGTGGATTTTCTAGAGCTACAAAAGCCCAATTGGCGCGCTCTCAAAAGCGTTGGAAAGTAGACATCCTGGGCTTTCCATCAATATATGATAGTTCATACTTTGCCCAAGATTTGATGGCCCAAACCGGCGTTCAAAGTCACCCTTAGAATTCCCAGCGTTAAACGCCGGAACTGGCACAAGGATGGGAGTTAAACGCCCAAACTGGCACCAAAGCTGGCGTTTAACTCCAAGAAGAGTCTCTACACGAAAATGCTTCAATGCTCAGTCCAAGCACACACTAAGTGGGTCCGGAAGTGGATTTTTATGTCATTTACTCATCTTTGTAAACCCTAGACTACTAGTTCTCTATATATAGGACCTTTTACTCTTGTATTCTAATCTTGGTTCTTCTGGTTCCCTCTCTGGGGCCGAAGCCAATGATCACACTATCACTTATGTATTTTCAACGGTGGAGTTTCTACACACCATAGATTAAGGTGTGGAGCTCTGCTGTACCTCGAGTATTAATGCAATTACTATTGTTCTTCTATTCAATTCCGCTTGTTCTTGTTCTAAGATATTACTTGTTCTTCAACTTGATGAATGTGATGATCCGTGACACTCATCATCATTCTGACCTATGAACGTGTGCCTGAAAACCACCTCCGTTCTACCTTAGATTGGGTGGATATCTCTTGGATTCTTTAACCGGAATCTTCGTGGTATAAGCTAGAATTG
>NC_029781.3:79425300-79426195 GCF_000817695.3 Arachis duranensis | reverse complement strand
CACTGAGAGGATGGGAGGTAGCCACTGACAACGGTGAAACCCTTACATACAGCTTGCCATGGAAAGGAGTAAGAAGGATTGGATGAAGACAGTAGGAAAGCAGAGAGACGGAAGGGACCAAGCATCTTCATACGCTTATCTGAAATTCCCACTAATGAATTACATAAGTATCTCTATCTTTATCTTTATGTTTTATTCATCATTCATAACTATTTGAGTTTGCCTGACTAAGATTTACAAGGTGACCATAGCTTGCTTCATACCAACAATCTCTGTGGGATCGACCCTTACTAGCGTAAGGTTTATTACTTGGACAACCCAGTACACTTGCTGGTTAGTTGTGCGAAGTTGTGATAAAAAGTTGAGATTGCAATTGAGCGTACCATGTTGATGGCGCCATTGATGATCACAATTTCGTGCACCAAGCATCCATTGGAAACTTACATGTACTGGTAACGGTCAAAATATGGGGACCGCTTGAACTTGTCGAATCTTGTGAGTTGATGAGCGGATAATTTGTATACTTTTTGGCATTGTTTTTAGTATGTTTTTAGTATGATCTAGTTAGTTTTTAGTATATTTTTATTAGTTTTTAGTTAAAATTCTCTTTTCTGGACTTTACTATGAGTTTGTGTGTTTTTCTGTGATTTCAGGTATTTTCTGGCTGAAATTGAGGAACCTGAGCAAAAATCTGATTCAGAGACCAAAAAGGACTGCAGATGTTGTTGGATTCTGACCTCCCTGCACTCGAAGTGGATTTTCTGGAGCTACAGAAGCCCAATTGGCGCGCTCTCAACGGCGTTGGAAAGTAGACACATCCTGGGCTTTCCAGCAATATATGATAGTCCATACTTTGCCTAAGATTTGATGGCCCAAACCGGCGTTCAAAGTCACC
>NC_029781.3:79420668-79421247 GCF_000817695.3 Arachis duranensis | reverse complement strand
AACCATGGTCTCTGATCTAATCAAAACCACTCAAAGTTTCATGACTGAAACTAGATCTTCCATTAGGAATTTGGAAGGACAAGTGGGTCGGCTGAGCAAGAAAATTACTGAACTTCCTCCAAGCACTCTTCCAAGCAATACTGAAGAAAATCCAAAAGGAGAGTGCAAGGCCATCAACATGGCCGAATTCTGGGAGGAAGAAGAGGCAGTGAACGCCACTGAGGAAGACCTCAATGGACGCCCACTGACCTCCAATGAGTTCCCCAATGAGGAACCTTGGGAATCTGAGGCTCAAGATGAGACCATAGAGATTCCATTGGACTTAATTCTGCCATTCATGAGCTCGGATGAGTATTCTTCTTCTGAAGAGGATGAGTATGTCACTGAAGAGCAAGTTGCTAAATACCTTGGAGCAATCATGAAGCTAAATGACAAGTTATTTGGAAATGAGACTTGGGAGGATGAACCCCCTTTGCTCACCAAAGAACTGGATAACTTGTCTAGGCAGCAATTGCCTCAAAAGAGGCAGGACCCTGGGAAGTTTTCTATACCTTGTACCATAGGCACCATGACCTTCAA
>NC_029781.3:79418954-79420294 GCF_000817695.3 Arachis duranensis | reverse complement strand
TGACAATAAAGAAGCGCTTGTTGGGAGGAAACCCAATGTTTTATAATTAATTATTTTCTTTTGTTATTTTATCTTTTTTTGTAGGTTGATGATCATAAGAAGTCACAAAAACAATGAAAAAAGCAAAAACAGAATGAAAAACAGGAAGAAAAACAGCACACCCTGGAGGAAGATGCTGCTGGCGTTTAAACGCCAGTCAGCCTAGCTGTTGGGCGTTTAACGCCCAGTCTGGCACCCTTCTGGGCGTTTAACGCCAGAAAGGGGCACCAGACTGGCGTTAAACGCCAGTAAAGGGCAAGAACCTGGCGTTAAACGCCAGGAATGGGCACCAGCCCGGCGTTTAACGCCAGAAATGGCTCAAAACGTGGATTTTGATGCCACTTGGTGCAAGGATACCTTTTCCTTGACACCACAGGATCTGTGGACCCCACAGGACCCTACCATCACTTTCTCTCTTCTTCCTCCATTCACCAATCACCTCAACACCTCTTCCCCAAAAACCCCTCACCCATCAAATCCCATCTTTCTCTTCACCACTCACATCCATCCTTCATAACTCCCCACCAACCTCACCCTTCAAATTCAAACCACTTTCCCCCCCAAACCCACCCATCATGGCCGAACCCTTTACCCCCTCTCTCCTATATATACCCTTCTTCAATCCTTCATTTTCACACAACCTAAACACCACTTCTCCCCCTCTTTGGCCGAACACACCACCATCTCCCTCGTCCTCATTTCTTCTTCTTCTACTCTCTTCTTTCTTCTTTTGCTCGAGGACGAGCAAACATTTTAAGTTTGGTGTGGTAAAAACGTTGCTTTTTCGTTTTTCCATAACCATTATGGCATCCAAGGCCGGAGAAACCTCTAAAAAGAGGAAAGGGAAGGCAAAGGCTTCCACCTCCGAGTCATGGGAGATGGATAGATTTCTCTCAAGGGTGCATCAAGACCACTTCTATGAAGTTGTGGCCTTGAAGAAGGTGATCCCCGAGGTCCCTTTTTCACTCAAAAAGGGTGAATATCCGGAGAGTGTGAGGGCGGCGTTCAACTTGCCTATGATGCAAGGAGATGAGCATCCTTACACTAGAAGGGTCAACTTTGATCAAAGGTTGGACCAAGTCCTCACAGTTATATGTGAAGAGGGCGTACAATGGAAGCAAGATTCAAGAGGAAAGCCGGTCCAATTGAGAAGGCATGACCTCAAGTCCGTGGCTAGAGGGTGGTTAGAGTTCATACAACGCTCAATCATCCCCACTAGCAACCGGTCCGAAGTTACCATAGACCGGGCTATCATGATTCATAGCATCATGATTGGAGAAGGAATAGAAGTTCATGAGGTT
>NC_029781.3:79411478-79416650 GCF_000817695.3 Arachis duranensis | reverse complement strand
AGCCACTGACAACGGTGAAACCCTTGCTTAAGCTTGCCATGGAAAGGAGTAAGAAGAATTGGATGAAGGCAGTAGGAAAGCAGAGAGACGGAAGGGAAGGCATCTTCATACGCTTATCTGAAGTTCCTACCAATGAATTACATAAGTATCTCTATCTTTACCTTTGTGTTATTTTTGTTCATCACTATATCCATTTGAGTTTGCCTGACTAAGATTTACAAGATGACCATAGCTTGCTTCAATACTAACAATCTCTGTGGGATCGACCCTTACTCGCGTAAGGTTTATTACTTGGACGACCCAGTGCACTTGCTGGTTAGTTGTGCGAAGTTGTGTAATGCCATGGTATTGAGCTACCACGTTTTTGGAGCCATTACCGGGGATTATGAGAGTTGTGAAAAAGTATTGTTCACAATTTCGCGTACCATGAGTCAAGACAGTGATGAGGATAATTAGGATATGGATGAGGGTAATGAGGGTATGGATGAGGATAGTCAGGATGCGGATGATGACAATGAGGAACTGGAGCCACAGTCGCCACCACCATCCACTCCGAATCCGCTTCCACAAGAACAACCTCAGTTCTCAAGCCAGTATGTACCTTAGACACAGTTCACCCTACAATTTCCAATACCTCAACAACATTGGAGTATGTCACAATTTGAACAAGGAGAAGGAGGTTCTTTTAGCTAATTGTTTGGGTTCATGGCTGTAGATGCAAGACAATCACAATATGGCAATCATCTTGAGTTCCTGGCAGGTAGGTATTCATTGGATGCGAGGCTCCCGTGCCATACCTCATCGGTTGCTTTTGGAGGGTTCGTATCTATTGACTCTAGTAGAAGTGAAGGTGGACGCGGAGTTCTTAATAGTCAAAATCCTAATCGTGTTTCCATGTGACCTCTTCAAGAAGATGCTAACACACTCGAGCAAGAGACCAATGCGTATCTAGTAGATGACCCAGATGACGAGGACGATGATGAGGAGGATGAAATAGAGGAGTTCGATGAGGATGAGGAATCCCGTAATGATGGTATTATGTTTTGTATTTTGCTTTACATGTTCGATTAGGTACTCATTTTGTGTTCATAAATGGTATTTCTGTGTGGTTTTACTAAATGATATGTTGTATGCATGTTGGTTTGACTACCTAATGTCACAATATTTAATTGTTTTTATTATTTTGTATACAGGTCAGGCACACACTCCGGATGACAAAGGCAAAGGTTACAATCTGAGGATTAATCCACCACGTCGTAGCGCTAATCACTACACTCCATATGTGTTCAAAAAGGCCGTAAAAAAATGCAAGAACTTCGTGAAGGATGTAAAGTGGGAAATGAGAAAGTAGTTGGGGCCTAGGCTGACTAACATTCGCGTGTCCATCTCATTCAAGAAGCGCGTCATTTTGGGGTGACCTTTCATGACGCGTCTCAGGAACGGATTCGGGATGAACCGAGGTCCGTTGTAAGCAGGCCATGTAGTGGTTACCTAGTGGCCTAAACCTTGCTCGGACACCCGCCGAACTTGGTCCATCTTATACACATCATGAACATACACTTGCCAATCCAGTCACTGGTTGGCACAACATGCAAAGACATGTCGACAGGGGATCCGGTCCACCTGGAACTCACCACAGTCACATCGAAGGCCATGTAGGTCCACTGTAAACTCCAGTCCACTTGGCATCTCACGCACCTCAAAGACCTCATTCTGCTGGTCAAAGCAACTAACCTGAATGTTTCCTGATGCAAGTTGGTTTGCATGCAACTTCGAGGTCACGACATCAGAAAACACATGGCCAGCATTAATCCGAGCTTCCGCCTCCGCTCTTTTTTGAGTAAACAACTCGTTAAGCCTGTAGAATGTTGCCTTCACAAGGGCAGTCACGGGGAGATTGCGTGCACTCTTCAATACTGAATTGATGCATTCCACTAGATTCGTCGTCATATGACCCCATCGATATCCACCATCAAAAGCCAACGCGTGCTATTCTCGGGGGATTCGGTTTAACCAGTCAGTGAAGGCCTCGCCCCATTCTCGTAAACACTGGTAACGCACCTCGTACTCCCGTACCGTCCTCGAATATCCTGCAGGATAAAAAGAAATATATGAAACAAAAGAGGTCAACACACTTATTGAAGGGAACTTTGTTACTAAATTAATTAGCTTTACTGAGCATTACCTATGTTGACGACTAGTTTCTGCAAGTACAGCACCTTGAATTTTCTCAGAAAATTCGACTCTATATGCCTGATGCAAAACATATGAAAAGCTCTAGGAGGTGACCAAGCCCCGTTACTCCTTTCCACAGCTGCATTTATGGATTCGTGACCGTCGGATATCAGTCCCACACCATCCCGAGTGACAACATGCTGACGAAGGTTACTCAGGAAAAAGTGCCATGCATCTGATGCCTCTCCCTCCATAATTGCAAACGCAATTGGGACGATATTGTTGTTGCCATCCTGTGACACTGCCACTAGTAGACAACCCTTGTACTTTCCGTACAAGTGAGTCCCATCCACCTGGACAACTAGCTTACAATGTCTGAATGCTCTAATGCAGGGGTAATAACTCCATAAGACACGATGCAACACCCGAATATCAGTCACTAAGTCATCGCCTTGATATGCAGGCATAGTCTCAAGATGAACAACAGCTGATGGCTCCTTGTGACACATGGCATCAAACCATATAGGCAACGCTTCGTACGATGCTTCCCAGCCTCCAAATATTTTTTCCACTGCCTTTTGCTTAGCCAACCATGCTCTTCGATAACTAACAGTGTAGTTGAACTTCGATTGCACCTCTGCTATAACCGATTTTACCTTCAAGGCGGGGTCTGCCCCAACCAACGGCTTAATTTCTTCTGCAATTGTGGTCGAATTCAGCTTCGAATGATCATGAGAAATTGTGGCTCTGGTAGATGTGTGATTCCATTATACCTCCTTATAACCCAACTGTACTTCCGGCTGATCATGCTAACCCGGATAAGCCAATTACACCCTAACCCATACTGTGTACACTTCGCATAAAATGTCAACGGCTCAGACTCATACACCCGGTATTCTACGTTTCTTCGTATAGTATACTCTTTTATCGCTTTAATAACAGCTTCCCTGGAACTGAATTCCATCTCAACGACAAATTCACCATCTGCGACAAAAGGAATTTCTGCCACCAGGACAACCATACAACCAATTTTAAAAACACAAATATTTAAACATCGAAAATAAAGGTAAAATAATTTTTACTACATCAATTATGATAAAAACCTCCAAACTATTTATATTTAACTAATTTACTAACAAATACTTATTTATATTCAACTAATCTACTAACAGATACTAATTTTAATTTAACTAATTTACTAGTTTACTATTCTATACTAATAAATACTAATTTATATTAATATAATTTACGAATTTACTAATAAATATTAATAAATACCAATTTATATTTGCTTAATTTACTAAATTAACTCATAAATACTAACGGATATTTAACTAATTTACTAATTAACCAATAAATTCTAATTTATATTCAACTAATTCAATAACTTCCTAATAAATTTACTATCTTAAAGTTAAATACACAAACAGGTAAACAAAAATAAATACTGATCGAGTATATTATCACACCTCACTTAGCTACTTGGTCCAACTATCAAGATAAATTATTAAAAAATTCCAATCCTTCTTATAAATACGGAGAATTACATACCTGCACTGATATAATCCGGAAATTCCGGAACATGCATGGCTTCCAAATCCAAAACTCGCATGAATGATGGCTCCTCAAATGGCACATCGTTTGCCAGTGTAGTTGCCACATCAGACACATCCGGAGCCATAGCTCCGTCACCTTGAACCTCATCTCCATCTGCACCAACAACTTCGTAGTTGCTTTCGAACTCTTCTTCACTGTCACTATTGTAATCTTCCCGTAGAATATTCCGGTCGGCCTCAGATTGCTCAAACTCAACATACAACTCGATGAACGAGAGTTGACTCCGATTTTCAATAGACATGGAAAACATATCTTGCATGCTCACTTCGTCCGTTACATATTTGGTTTGAAATTGGACGAATCCACCAAACACTTGTTAGGATATCTATATAGAATACAGGATATTCTTCTAGCCCTCTCAGAATGAATCTTTTCACAGATCACACCTTTGAGCTCTTCAAATGAGATTGTGAAAGGAATCACAACATCTAATGAATTTTCACAAACAAATGTTACTCTTTCAGATGTTTGTAACAAAATCTGACCAAAATAATACACCTTCAATAACACTCTGTCACGCACTTCTCTCAATCACATTAACAAGCTCATAAACTTGGGTTTTAGATGTTTAGCTATTATGCCAAACAAGTAAGAAACAGAGAAACTAAAAACCAGAAGAAAGAACTGTTCAAGAAAGAGAAGAAGATGCGAGTTGTTGTTTTGATCCAGTTTTCACCAACTTTTATTTAAAGTCCCAACCAAATCGGACCATGCAAATACCTTTAGTGAATTAAAAAAAAATAAAAAATTCAGCTCGGACCCTCTGATTTCATAACACAGCACAAAAAAGAAAAAAATCAACACTACTAACAACTCGGAGGGTATGATTACCACCTTTTGAAATCCAAAATCTCTTCCTCCTCAAATCGAACCTACCGATTTGCTATGTGATGAGCGGATAATTTATACGCTTTTTGGCATTATTTTTAGTATGTTTTTAGTATGTTTTAGTTAGTTTTTATTATGTTTTTATTAGTTTTTAATTAAAAATCATATTTCTGGACTTTACAATGAGTTTGTGTGTGTTTCTGGGATTTCAGGTATTTTCTGGCTGAAATTGAGGGACCTGAGCAAAAATCTGATTCAGAGGCTGAAAAAGGACTGCAGATGCTGTTGGATTCTGACCTCTCTGCATTCGAAGTATATTTTCTGGAGCTACCGAAGCCCAATTGGTGCTCTCTTAATTGCGTTGGAAAGTAGACATCCTGGGCTTTCCAGCAATATATAATAGTTCATACTTTGCCCGATATTTGATGGCCCAAACCGGCGTTCCAAATCAGCTCAAGACTGCCCGGCGTTTAACGCCGGAACTGGCACAGAAGTGGGAGTTAAACGCCCAAACTGGCACAAAAGCTGGCGTTTAACTCCAAGAAAAGTCTC
>NC_029781.3:79407410-79411381 GCF_000817695.3 Arachis duranensis | reverse complement strand
GCTTATTCTTGTTCTAAGATATCACTTGTTCCTCAACTTGATGAATGTGATGATCCGTGACACTCATCATCATTCTCACCTATGAACGTGTGCCTGACAACCACCTCCGTTCTACCTTAAATTGAGTGGATATCTCTTGGATTCTTTAATCAGAATCTTCGTGGTATAAGCTAGAATTGATCACGGCATTCTTGAGAATCCGGAAGGTCTAAACTTTATCTGTGGTATTCTGAGTAGGATTGAAGGATTGAATGACTGTGACGTGCTTCAAACTCGCGATTGTGGGGCGTTAGTGACAGACGTAAAAGAATCACTGGATTCTATTCCGACGTGATCGAGAACCGACAGATGAATAGTCGTGCTGTGACAGAGCGCGTTGAACATTTTCACTGAGAGGACGGGACTGTAGCCATTGACAACGGTGATGTCCAACATACAGCTTGCCATGGAAAGGAGTAAGAAGGATTGGATGAAAATAGTAGGAAAGTAGAGAGACGAAAGGGACAAAGCATCTCCATACGCTTATCTGAAATTCTCACCAATGAATTACATAAGTATCCCTATCTTTATTTTATGTTTTATTCATCTTTTAATTATTAATCTTCCATAACCATTTGAATCCGCCTGACTGAGATTTACAAGATGACCATAGCTTGCTTCATACCAACAATCTCCGTGGGATCGACCCTTACTCGCGTAAGGTTTATTACTTGGACGACCCAGTGCACTTGCTGGTTAGTTGTGCGAAGTTGTGATAAAGAGTTGAGATTGCAATTGAGCGTACCATGTTGATGGCGCCATTGATGATCACAATTTCGTGCATAACATTGCATGATTCCTGGAATTCTTATTAAAAATTTTGAATCTCTTTATTTTCTTTTCCATATAATTTTCGAAAAAGCACAAAAATTTTTTATAAAATCATAAAATCAAAAATATTTTATGTTTCTTGTTTTGAGTCTAGTGTCTAATTTTAAGTTTGGTGTCAATTGCATGTCTTTATTCTTCTAATTTTCGAAAATCACATGCATTATGTTCTTCATTGATCTTCAAGTTGTTCTTGATGATTTCCTTGCTCTGATCTTTAAATTCTCTTGTCTTGTGTGTTTTGTTGTTTCTCATATGCATTCTCAATTTGTTAGTGTCAATAGTATACAAACTTCTAAGTTTAGTGTCCTGCATGCATTGTTTATTTGATTTTAGTTGCATTTTGATTATTCCTCATCATTAAAAATTCAAAAAAATTCTTAATTTGTGTAATTTCAAGTCAATAATACAGAGAATTGAAGATTCAGAACATGCAGCAGAGGAATTACACAGAAAAAGCTGGGTGTTCAAAACGCCCAGTGAAGAAGGAAAACTGGCTAGGCGTTTAACGCCCAAAAAGGTAGAGTTTTGGGCGTTAAACGCCAGAATGGATACCATTCTGGCGTTTAACGCCAGGATGGCACAAGAGAGAAGAATTTGTTTTTAATTCAAATTTTTTTTAAGTTTCCATAATTTTTCAAAATCAAATCTTTTTCAAATCATATCTTTTCAATCATATATTTTCCAAATCAATTTCTTTCATTTTTTAAAAATACTTGCTAACAATTAATGATTTGATTCAACATTTCAAGTATGTTGCCTTTTCTGTTGAGAAAGGTTTAATGTCTGAATCATATCTTTTAAATTTCTTGTTAGCCAAGTCATTAATTTTAAAAATCAAATCTTTTTTTTAAATTGTTTTTCAATCATATCTTTATAATGACATATTTTTCAAAATAGTTTTCAATCATATCTTTTTGATTTCTAATTTCAAAATATTTTTCAAAAATCACTTTATTTCTTTCTCAACTTTAATTTTCGAAAATCATCAATCAAATTTTCAAAATTTCTTTTAATTATTTTAAAATCTTTTACTTTAATTTCAAAAATTCTTCCCCTCTTCTCACATCCTTCTATTTATGGACTAACACTCCTCCTCAATACACAATTCGAACTCTATCCCTCTTGATAAGTTCGAATTCTTCTACCTTCTCCTTCTATTCTTCTTTTCCTCTGACACTTCAAGGAATCTCTATACTGTGACATAGAAGATTCCATACTTTCTTGTTCTTTTCTCTTTCATATGAGCAGGAACAAAGACAAAGGCATTCTTGTTGAGGCTGACCCTGAACCTGAAAGGACCTTGAAGCGAAAGCTAAGAGAAGCTAAAGCACTACTCTCTGTAGAGGACCTAACAGAAATCTTCAAACAAGAAGAAGACATGGCAGCCGAAAACAACAACAATGCTAACAATGCAAGGAATGTGCTGGTGAATTTACTTCACCTACTCCCGACTTCTATGGGAGAAGCATCTCTATCCCTGCCTTTGAAGCAAACAACTTTAAGCTTAAGCCTCAATTAGTTTCTCTAATGCAACAGAACTGCAAGTTTCATAGACTTCTATTGGAAGATCCTCATCAGTTTTTAGCTGAATTCTTGCAGATTTATGATTCTGTCAAGACCAATGGGGTTGACCCTGAGGTCTACAGACTTATGCTATTCCCTTTTGCTGTAAGAGACAGAGCTAGGATATGGTTGGATTCACAACCTAAAGAAAGCCTGAACTCTTGGAAAAAGCTAGTCAATGCCTTCTTGGTAAAGTTCTTTCCACCTCAAAAATTGAGTAAGCTTAGAGTGGAAGTCCAAACCTTCAGACAGAAGGAAGGTGAATCCCTCTATGAAGCTTGGGAAAGATACAAACAATTGATCAGAAAGTGTCCTTCTGACATGCTTTCTGAATGGAGCATCATAGGTATCTTCTATGATGGTCTGTCTGAACTGTCCAAGATGTCATTGGATAGCTCTGCTAGAGGATCTCTTCATCTGAAGAAGACGCCTACAGAAGCTCAAGAACTCATTGAAATGGTTGCAAATAACCAATTCATGTACACTTCTGGAAGGAATCCTGTGAACAATGGGACGAATCAGAAGAAAGGAGTTCTTGAGATTGATACTCTGAATGCCATATTGGCTCAGAACAAAATATTGACTCAGCAAGTCAATATGATTTCTCAAAGTCTGTCTGGAATGCAAGCTGCACCAGGCAGTACTAAGGACTCTTCATCTGAAGAATAAGCTTATGATCCTGAGAACCCATCAATGGAAGAGGTGAATTACATGGGAGAACCCTATGGAAACACCTATAATCCTTCATGGAGAAGTCATCCAAATCTCTCATGGAAGGATCAACAGAGACCTCAACAAGGTTTCAACAACAATAATGATGGAAGAAACAGGTTTAGCAATGGCAAGCCTTTTCCATCATCTTCTCAGCAACAGACAGAGAATTCTAAGCAGAATACCTCTGACTTAGCAACCATGGTCTCTGATCTAATCAAAACCACTCAAAGTTTTATGACTGAAACAAGGTCCTCCATTAGAAACTTGGAGGCACAAGTGGGTCAACTGAATAAGAAAGTTACTGAACTCCCTCCTAGTACTCTTCCAAGCAATACAGAAGAGAATCCAAAAGGAGAGTGTAAGGCCATCAACATGGCCAAAATTGGAGAGGAGGAAGAGGCAGTGATCGCCACTGAGGAAGACCTCAATGGACGTCCACTGGCCTCCAATGAGTTCCCTCAAGAATCATCATACTTAACTAGGAGAATCAATAACACTATCTGGATTCTGAGTTCCTAAAGAAGCCAATCATTCTGAATTTCAAAGGATAGAGTGAGATGCCAAAACTGTTCAGAGGCAAAAAGCTAAAAGCCCCGCTCATCTAATTAATACTGATCTTCTGATGAGCGGATAATTTATACGCTTTTTGGCATTGTTTTTAGGTAGTTTTTAGTAAGTTCAAGCTACTTTTAGGGATGTTTTCATTAGTTTTTATGTTAAATTCACATTTCTGGACTTTACTATGAGTTTGTGTGCTTTTCTGTGATTTCAGGTATTTTCTGGCTGAAATTGAGAGACCTGAGCAAAAATCTGATTCAGAGACT
>NC_029781.3:79406984-79407311 GCF_000817695.3 Arachis duranensis | reverse complement strand
AAAATGGATTTTCTGGAGCTACAGAACTCCAATTGGCGCGCTCTCAACGGCGTTGGAAAGTAGACATCCAGAGCTTTCCAGCAATATATAATAATCCATACTTTATTTGGAGATTGACGACGTAACTTGGCGTTGAACGCCAAGTTCATGCTGCTGTCTGGAGTTAAACGCCAGAAAAACGTCACGATCCGGAGTTGAACGCCCAAAACACGTCATAACTCGGAGTTAAACTCCAAAAGAAGCCTCAGCTCGTGAATTGATCAAGCTCAGCCCAAACATACACCAAGTGGGCCCCGGAAGTAGATTTATGCATCAATTACTTACTCA
>NC_029781.3:79406522-79406794 GCF_000817695.3 Arachis duranensis | reverse complement strand
TCATGCCTGAACCTTTTACTTATGTATTTTCAACGGTGGAGTTTCTGCACACCATAGATTAAGGGTGTGGAGCTCTGCTGTAGCTCAAGTATTAATGCAATTCTATTGTCTTTTATTCAAATCCCTCTTATTCTTATTCCAAGATATTCATTCGTACCCAAGAACATGATGAATGTGATGATAAGTAACCCTCATTATCATTCTCACTTATGAACGCACGTGATTGACAACCACTTCCGTTCTACATGCAACAGAGCTTGAATGCGTATCTC
>NC_029781.3:79402914-79403670 GCF_000817695.3 Arachis duranensis | reverse complement strand
ACACCTATAATTCATCATGGAGAAATCATCCAAATTTCTCATGGAAGGATCAACAAAAGCCTCAACAAGGCTTTAATAATGGTGGAAGAAATATGCTAAGTAATAACAAGCCTTTTTCATCATGTTCTCAGCAATAGATAGAGAATTCTGAGCAAAGCCCCTCTAATTTAGCAAATTTAGTCTCTGATCTGTCTAAGGCCACTTTAAGTTTCATGAATGAAACAAGATCCTCCATCAGAAATCTGGAAGCACAAGTAGGCCAGCTGAGTAAGAAAGTCATTGAAACTCCTCCCAGTATTCTCCAAAGCAATACAGAAGAGAATCCAAAAGGAGATTGCAAGGCCATTGAAGTAATAAATATGGTCGAATGCACTAGGGAGGAGAAGGACGAAAATCCTAGTGAGGAAGACCTCCTGGGACGTCCTTCAAGCAAGAAGGAGTTTCCTATTAAGGATCCAGAGGAATCTGAGGCTCATCTAGAGACCATAGAGATTCCATTAAATCTCCTTCTGCCATTCATGAGCTCTGAAGACTATTCTTCCTCTGAAGAGGATGAATAGGAGCTATCATGAAGCTGAATGCCAAGCTGTTTGGTAATGAGACTTGGGAAAGTGAACCTCCCTTGCTCATTAGTGAACTAGATACCTGGATTCAGCAAACTCTACCTCAAAAGAAACAAGATCCTGGCAAGTTCTTAATACCTTGCACCATTGGCACCATGAGCTTTGAAAAAGCTCTATGTGATCTGGGGTCAGG
>NC_029781.3:79401156-79401374 GCF_000817695.3 Arachis duranensis | reverse complement strand
CTTCCCATATCACACTTCCCAAAAACCTTCACCAATCACCTCAATTCCTCTTCCCAATTACCCCATTCACCATTCACATCAACCCACTCTTCCCCATAAACCCCACCTACCTTCATACAATTCAAATTTAATTTCCTACCCAAAATGGCCGAACACCCACCCTCCCCTCTCCCTATAAATACCCTTCCATTCTACTTCATTTTCACACAACACAACCC
>NC_029781.3:79400260-79401056 GCF_000817695.3 Arachis duranensis | reverse complement strand
ATTCAAAAATCAAAAAAATATCTTTTCCTTATTTCCCTCCAAAATTTCGAAATTTTGGGTTGACTTGGTCAAAAAAATTTTAAAATTGGTTGTTTCTTACAAGTCAAGTCAAAATTTCAATTTTAAAAATCTTATCTTTTCAAAATCTTTTTCAAAAATCATATCTTTTTCATTTTTTTATTATTTTCTAAAATTTTAAAAAATTAATTTTCAAAAATCTTTTTCTTATCTCTTATATCTAATTTTCGAAAATTAGCTAACAATTAATGTGATTGGTTCAAAAATTTGAAGTTTGTTACTTTCTTGTTAAGAAAGGTTCAATCTTTAAGTTCTAGAATCTTATCTTGTAGTTTCTTGTTAGTTATGTCAATTTTAAAATTAAATCTTTTTCAAAATATCTTTTTCAAATATATCTTTTTATCTTTTATCTTATCTTTTTCAAAAATTTTATCTTTTTCAAAATTTGATTTCAAAATATCTTATCTAACTTCTTATCTTCTTGTCTTTTTAAATTTTGATTTCAAATCTTTTTCAATCAACTAACTAACTCTTTGTTTGTTTCTTATCTTTTTCAAAACCACCTAACTACTTCTCCCTCTCTAATTTTCGAAAATATCTCATCTCTTTTTAAAAAATTCTTTTTGTTTAAATTTTAATTTTAATCTCATCTTATCTTTAATTTTTGAAAAATTACTAACCTCTTTTTCAAAAATTATTTTCGAAATCTTCTATCTCTCCTCTTCTTCTATTTAATTATTTATTTACTAACACTTCTCTTCACCTCTCTTCATCCAAA
>NC_029781.3:79390311-79392997 GCF_000817695.3 Arachis duranensis | reverse complement strand
CACCAAGTTTTTGGCGCCGTTGCCGGGGATTGTTCGAGTATGGACAACTGACGGTTCATCTTGTTGCTCAGATTAGGTAATTTTCTTTTCAAAAAGTTTTCAAAAACTTTTCTTTGTTTTCATTTTTCTAAAGAATATTTTCGAAAAAAAATTAATAAAAATACAAAAAAATCATAAAATCGTAATAACCAAAAATATTTTGTGTTCTTGTTTGAGTCTTGAGTCAATTTTTAAGTTTGGTGTCAATTGCATGCTTTAAAAAAAATTTCTTGCATTTTTCGAATATTCATGCATTCATGGTGTTCTTCATGATCTTCAAGTTGTTCTTGACAAGTCTTCTTGTTTGATCTTGATGCTTTATTGTTTTGTGTTGTTTGTTGTTTTTCATATGCATTTTTTGTTTGTTAGAGTCCATGCATTAAAGATTTCTAAGTTTGGTGTCTTGCATGTTTTCTTTGCATCAAAAATCTTTCAAAATTATGTTCTTGATGTTTATCATGATCTTCATAGTGTTCTTGGTGTTCATCTTGACATTCATAGTGTTCTTGCATGCATTCTTTGTTTTGATCCATAAAGAAAAGAGAAAAACACAAAAATGACGTTTTTAATTTTTCTCTCTCATCATTAAAAATTCAAAAAAATCAAAAAATATCTTTTTCTTATTTCCCTCCAAATTTTTGAAAATTTTGGGTTGACTTGGTTAAAAATTTTTAAAATTAGTTGTTTCTTACAAGTCAAGTCAAATTTTCAATTTTTAAAAATCCTATCTTTTCAAAACTTTTTCAAAAATCAAATCTTTTTCATTTTTATCTTATTAATTTTGAAAATTTTAAAAATTTTTTTCAAAAAAATCCTTTTCTTAATATTATTCCATGATTTTCGAAAATTACACTAACAATTAATATGATTGATTCAAAAATTTGAAGTTTGTTACTTTCTTGTTAAGAAATGTTCAATCTTTAAATTCTAGAATCTTATCTTTAGTTTCTTATTAGTTAAGCAATTAATTTTAATTTAAAAAATTAAATCTTTTTCAAAATATTTTTTTCTTAAAAATCTTATCTCTTTATCATATCTTTTATCTTATCTTTTTATCATATCTTTTTCAAAATTTTATCTTTTTCAAAATTTAATTTCAAAATATCTTATCTAAATTCCTATCTTCTTATCTTTTCAAATTTGATTTTAATATCTTTTTCAACTAACTAATTAACTTTTTGTTTGTTTCTTATCTTTTTCAAAACCACCTAACTATTTTTCCCTCTCTAATTTTTGAAAATACCTCTCTCTTTTTCAAAAAATTCTTTTAAATTTTAATTTTAATTATATCTTATCTCTAATTTTTAAAATTATTAACTTCTTTTTAAAGTAATTTTCGAATTCTATTTCTCTTCTCCTTCTATTTATTTTTTTTATTCACTAACACATCTCTTCATTCTTTCTTCATCTCAGATCACCACCTCTATTCTTACCCATTCTTCTTCACTCTTCTTCCCTTTCTTCTTCTACTAACAATAAGGATCCTCTTTACTATGACATAGAGGATTCCTCTTTCTTTTCTTGTTCTCTTCTTCCCTATATGAGCAGGAACAAGGAAAAAGGCACTCTTGTTGAAGTTGATCCAGAACCTGAAAGGACTCTGAAGAGGAAACTAAGAGAAGCTAAATTACAACAATCTAGAGGTAACCTTTCTGAAATTTTCGAACAAGAGAAGGAGATGGCAGCCGAACCCAACAACAATAATGCAAGGAGAATGCTTGGTGATTTCACAAAACTAACATCTAAATTTGATGGAAGAAGCATCTCCATTCCTGCCATTAGAGCCAACAGTTTTGAGCTTAAACCTCAATTAGTTGCTTTAATGCAATAGAACTGCAAGTTTTATGGACTTCCATCTGAAGATCCTTACCAGTTTTTAAATGAGTTCTTGCAGATTTGTGAGACTGTTAAGACGAATGGAGTAGATCCTGAAGTCTACAGGCTCATGCTTTTCCCTTTTGCTGTAAAAGACAGAGCTAGAACATGGTTGGACTCACAACCTAAAGATAGCCTGGACTCCTGGGATAAGCTGGTCACGGCCTTTTTGGATAAATTATTTCCTCCTCAAAAGCTGAGCAAGCTTAGAGTGGATGTTCAGACCTTCAAGCAAAAAGATGGTGAATCCCTCTATGAAGCTTGGGAAAGATACAAGCAGCAGATGACCAAAAAGTGTCCTTCTGACATGTTTTTAGAATGGACCATATTAGATATATTCTATTATGGTCTATCTGAATTTTTGAAAATGTCATTGGACCATTCTGTAGGTGGATCCATTCACCTAAAGAAAACACCTGCAGAAGCTCAAGAACTTATTGACATGGTTGCAAATAACCAATTCATGTACACTTCTGAGAGGAATTCCGTGAATAATGGGATGCCTCAGAGGAAGGGAGTTCTTGAAATTGATGCTCTGAATACCATATTGGCTCAGAACAAAGTGTTGACTCAGCAAGTCAACATGATCTCTCAAAGTCTGAATGGATGGCAAAATGCATCCGACAGTACTAAAGAGGCAGCTTCTGAAGAAGCTTATGATCCTGAAAACCCTGCAATGGCAGAGGTTAATTACATGGGTGAACCTTATGAAAACACCTATAACTCATCATGGAGAAATCATCCAAATTTTTCATGGAAGGATCAACAAAAG
>NC_029781.3:79389958-79390172 GCF_000817695.3 Arachis duranensis | reverse complement strand
AAAGCCACTTTAAGTTTCATGAGTGAAACAAGGTCCTCCATTAGAAATCTGGAGGCACAAGTGGGCCAACTGAGTAAGAAAATCATTGAAACTCCTCCCAGTATTCTCCCAAGTAATACATAAGAGAATCCAAAAGGAGAGTGCAAGGCCATTGATGTAATCAATATGGCCGAATGCACAAGGGAGGAGGAGGACGAAAATCCTAGTGAGAAAT
>NC_029781.3:79387458-79389713 GCF_000817695.3 Arachis duranensis | reverse complement strand
GTAATGAGACTTGGGAAGGTGAACCTCCCTTGCTCATTAGTGAACTAGATACATGGATTCAGAAAACTTTACCTCAAAAGAAACAAGATCATGGTAAATTCTTAATACCCTGTATTATAGGCACCATGACCTTTAACAAGGCTCTGTGTGACTTGGGGTCAGGCATAAATCTTATGCCACTCTCTATAATGGAGAAACTAGGGATCATTGAGGTACAACCTGCCTTAATCTCATTACAATTGGTAGACAAGTCAGTAAGACAACCTTATGGATTAGTAGAGGACGTGTTAGTAAAGGTTGAAGGCCTTTACATCCCTGCTGATTTCATAGTCTTAGACACTAGGAAGGAAGAAGATGAATGCATCATCCTTGGAAGACCCTTCTTAGCGACAACAGAAGCTGTGATTGATGTTAACAGAGGAGAATTAGTCCTTCAATTGAATGGGGACTACCTTGTGTTTAAAGCTCAAGGACCTTCCTCTGCAACCATGGAGAGGAAGCATGAAAAGCTTCTCTCAGTACAGAGTCAAAAAGAGCCCCCACAGTCAAACTCTAAGTTTGGTGTTGGGAGGCCCTCATCATGCTCTGAATATCTGTGAGGCTCCATGAGAACCCACTGTCAAGCTAATGACACTAAAGAAGCGCTTGTTGGGAGGCAACCCAATTTTTATATATCTAATTTTAATTTTATTTTATTGTTATTTTGTGTTTTATTAGGTTCATGATCATGTGGAGTCACGAAAAAAATACTAAAATTAAAAATAGAATCAAAAACAGCAGAAGAAAAATCACACCCTAGAGGAAGGACTTACTGGCATTTAAACGCCAGTAAGGTGCATCTGGCTGGCGTTCAACGCCAGAACAGAGCATGTTTCTGGCGCTGAACGCCAGAAACAAGCAACATCTTGGCGTTTGAACGCCAGGAATGTGCCTTGAGGAAAGCTGGCGCTGAACGCCAGTAACAAGCATGGAACTGGCGTTCAACGTCAGAAACATGCTACACATGGGCGTTGAATGCCCAGAGTGTGCATCACTTCGGCGTTTAAACGCCAGAATGGTGTGCAAAGGCATTTTACATGCCTAATTGGTGCAGGGATGTAAATCCATGACACCTTAGGATCTGTGGACCCCACAGGATCATCTCAGGATCTGTGGACACCACAGGATCCCCACCTAACATATTCTCTCTTCTTCTCACTATTCATTCTCTTCTCCCCATAAACACACTTCCCAACAACTTCAATCTCTCTTCCCAATTAACCCCTTCACCACTCACATCCATCCACTCTTCCCCATAAACCCCACCTACCTTCAAAATTCAAAAATCTTTCCCACCCAAACCCACCCTATTCTTCTTCTTCTTCTCTTCTTTCTTCTCTTGCTCGAGGGCGAGCAATATTTTAAGTTTGGTGTGGTCAAAGCATAATCTTTTTGTTTTTCCATTACCATCAATGGCACCTAAGGCCGGAGATTCCTCTAGAAAAGGAAAAGGTAAGACAAAAGCTTCCACCTCCGAGTCATGGGAGATGGAAAGATTCATCTCCAAAAGCCATCAAGACCACTTCTATGATGTTGTGGCAATGAAGAAGGTGATCCCTGAGGTCCCTTTCAAGTTCAAGAAAAATGAGTATCCGGAGATCCGACATGAAATCTGAAGAAGAGGTTGGGAAGTCCTAACCAACCCCATGCAACAAGTCGGAATCTTAATGGTTCAAGAGTTCTATGCCAATGCATGGATCACTAGGAACCATGATCAAAGTATGAATCCGAGTCCAAAGAATTATCTCACAATGGTTCGGGGGAAATACTTAGATTTTAGTCCGAAAAATGTGAGGTTGGCATTCCATTTGCCCATGATGCAAGGAGATGAACGCCCCTACACTAGAAGGGTCAACTTTAATCAAAGGTTGGACCAAGTCCTTTTGGACATATGTGTGGAAGGAGCTCAATGGAAAAGAGACTCCAAAGGCAAGCCAGTTCAACTGAGAAGACTGGACCTCAAGCCTATAGCTAGAGGATGGTTGGAATTCATTCAACGCTCCATCATTCCCACTAGCAACCGATCTAAAGTTACTGTGGATTGGGCCATCATGGTTCATAGCATCATGATTGGAGAGGAAGTAGAAGTTCATGAAGTCATCTCCCATGAAATCTACAAAATAGCCGATAAGTCCTCCACCATGGCAAGGCTAGCTTTTCCTCACCTTATTTGCCATCTATGTTACTCAGCTGGAGTTATCATAGAAGGAGATATC